>NC_137442.1:8612500-9185000 GCF_964374335.1 Astatotilapia calliptera | reverse complement strand
AATGGATGGATGGATGGATGGACATGAGGGATACATTTGACATATGTTTCACATATCATAGGCCAACAAGCCATTAAAAGTAATTTAAATATGGAAAATCACTTTTTGGCAAATACAAGAAATCACTTTTCAGCACAACACTGTCTGTGCAGTGCGTCCAGAGTGTAGAGAATTATTTCAATCAAATAAAAAGTGAAATTCAGAGCATAGCAGCCAAATCAGACTGTTTTTTTGATCGTGAGGTACAGAGCTGAGGATGTGAAGCTGCAGACTAAGGCAGAGCAGCGTGGATGGTCGAGGAGAGGTTGCAGTACTGGTGATTAGAAGCAGACATGGACGAGATGATCTTAAAAATAGTTTGTCCAGCTGTCCACATATCCATCCAGCCCTTCTGGCTCTCTGACAGCTGGCACAGCTTCCAGCCTGATGAATATGTTGGCTGAGGGCGAGGAGCTTTCTCTAGCCCAACCAACTACTTCATCTAGGAGGAAATGTTGATCTCATCATCGCCGTTCCAACATCGGCCGTCCAAGTCCACACTACTGAATACTGATGGATATGTGGACAGCTGGACAAAGCCTCATCACTGCAGCAGCCTCCTCTGCCTGAAGCTCTGCTGATCAGGGTGGGTTAACGAAAACCTTTGGCCAGCTCGTCAATGCCACTGCAGCTAGTCTCCCACAGAAGGACCCTTGATTCTCTGCCGTAGAAATGGTGACCTCAGACTCCCCCAAAGAACTCATATCTAAAACAGAATTTCCAGTTTTGTTTTGCTGTTGTGAAATATAGGTTACTGGGGTCACTGGGGAGACATTTAAATTTGTAAAATGTAAAAAGAAAAAAACAAACCAAAAAAATCACTTAGAACTATGACAAATGCAATTAAATGAAAAAAAAAAAGGTTTAATTCCATATTTATACATACATTTTTTTCACAATCCATGGGATGCATGAAGCTCTCACATTCAAGACCCTTGAGTTAGTACATTAAAACCTTGTATCTGTCCACAGACCCTAATTATAGTCTGAATCTGAATTCTCCCAATACCAACAGCATTGTTATTTATGTTTCCAGTAGTCAGAATGAAACTGTCCAGGTTTGAGCAGGAAGCAGTTTTGCTATAGCTGAAAGGCAGAAAGTGACAAAGTCCAAAGGAGTTATGTCCTGCTAGTTCAGGGCATAACAATTAAAATACAAAGTTGCCTGACAGTCAAATGAAAACTCTGACATGGAGCAATAAAGGAGAAACACACAAGGCAGGGTAAATACACACAATAACAAATAACAAAGACAAGGACATGGTTATATATGCAGGAAGGTCAGGAATGACAGAAACTAATCAAGGAGGTAAAACTAAACACAGCACACAGGAGACCAGAAACTACTGTAACAAAATGAAACCTCAAATGACTCAACAGGAAAATACGTTACACAGAGGCAGGAATTTGACAAGAAGATACAAAAAGGCACGGCTAAACTGAACCAAAACACAATAAAGTAAATATAAATAACAATGTAAATTCCAAAGTAATAAGAACTGGGGACTAAGAATCGTAACACAGAGGGTGACAGGAAACCTGATCGGAAATGGAGTTAAAAAAACTCAATGGAATTCAAAACCCCTGGACTACTATGGAAGAGACAGAAATCAAGAGAAAATAAACAAACCTAGAATAGAGGAAAAAATAAGATAAAACCAAATTAGGTTATTAATTACAGACTTGATAAGAAGTCTACACAACAAAACTCAGTGACCGTGACACCACACACCTGTTGCAACTTTTCCACACATTATACGGTATACACAGATGGATTTTGGCTCCATCTCATTTACAGTATATGTTTGAATGTATTTCTTTTTTAAAGGAAAGCTGGTGAAAATGCTCCTAAACCCACAAATTTAACAGGTATCCAATGACCTCTGTTCCATCACTGACTGTGTCACAAATCCCCGTGGACGTGCCCAGAAAATACAAACAAAGCAATAAATTGTCAAAGCAACAACTAAACCAGACAGTCACACACTGCAATCTTGCGTATGGTCAGTCGGCCTATAGTCTACTGGTTTTTAATTTAGAGCTGGTCACTAGATAATTGCATGTCTGGCTCTTGTTGCTGGTCTGTTTGGTCATCCTTTTCTTGAGTTAAACCTTTTTAAACGTAAAGCTAACTCCTCAAAATCTCAGCTGATCTACTTCACGAGAGACTGCACAGATGTGGTTTTATAAGGAGTCAAGTTAGTGATCAAAAGTGAGAGTTTAAAAGTGTAAGTGTTTTGGTTACCTCATTATTTTTTGTTTGTTTATAGATTTCCAGTATTTTTTTTTTTTTACAAGAGGTTCCTTTGAGTTAAATTTAAAAAAGTGATTAACCTTTGCATGGTGTGGAGAGAATCTTTAACTTGTTGGAGGTCCTTGAGTGAATATGTTTTAGTAATGGGAGAATATATTCACTTTTACTGTGATATGAGTCTTACATATATATAAAATTGGAAGCTTTATGATTGTTTTAGCTGCTTTCTATATGTGTGGAATGACACACAAATTTGTACATTAACTCAAAAACCTGAAAGCAAAAATTCTCATTTTTCATCCTCACTGAAGTTGATATTATCAAAAATATTCATTTTGATTCTGTGCTTGCACAAATGTAAGCTGTATTGGGGACTATAGTTTTTGGAATTTAATCTTCAACTAATTTTAAATACAGATGTGCACAACATAAGTGCAACCCTGTGGGGTAAGAACAGGTGTACACTGTGGTTCAGTAGTTTTTATTGTTAAATAAATTTTAGTGACACTTTATGAGCTCATTAGACATGTGGTTATCTTTGGTTATGCAGACAGGTTTCACACACGATCCAACCACCTCACGTGTTGCTCATATCCCCAGATGCTTTTTTTTAGATGAGCAAAAGTTGATCATTTGCAGAAGTTGCAAATGGTCAACTAGAGTTTTATATTTAAGTGAACTGAAGTGAACTGAGCTTTGAACATTTGCCAGCTCCTACCTGACAGGAAGAAGAGCGGCTTAAAATCAAAGGTTGTTACAATTGATTGATGGTTCTTGTCTTTGTCTTGATCTTTTTTCTCCTCTCAGTCATTGAGGCCAACCATAATGTCACCAACTACATACCTGAGAGTGCCCTCCTCATCTGCTCTGGTTTCATTTTGGGTGGCATGATTTGGGGTGCAGACAAGGTGCAGACCTTCTCACTGAGCCCAACAGTCTTCTTCTATTTCCTGTTGCCTCAAATCATTCTGGATTCAGGCTACCACATGCCAAACAAGCTCTTCTTCACAAACCTGGGTGCTATTTTGATCCATGCCGTCATTGGGACCTGCTGGAATGCTGCCAGTTTGGGGCTGTCGCTATGGGGGTGTCACATGGGAGGAGCCATGGGTAAGAGAGGATCTTTAATTTATTCCATTTCAGCACACCTGCTGCTGCGACTCACACAGAGGAAGCGATCCATTCTGAGATGTTTAGACTGATAGCTACGATTTGTGATATTTGTAGTGTTGCTTAGCATACTAAAGGATTATTAAAAATCTAAGTAAAAGAAGGAGACATTTAAAAATATCAGTTAGTTACTTCGTTGGAACTAACAATCCACATTTTGAGGCTTGACTGATAAGGATTTGGTCGGCAGCATGTTGGTTATTATAATCCAGAAGGGGCCAAATTTGGAAAAAAGGGTGGATTTCTACATTATCAGCTACTGATAGAAAGCTTGGTTATTAAGCTGTGTGCATAAACTGGAGGCTAATTAGAGCTATTTTCTTTTTAAATATTCACATTTAACTCACAAAACGTTTTGCACAAACTCTGCATCGTAATAATTGAACTGTGCATAAAACATGCACAGTAAATCTTGCTGGCTGCACAAAACAGAGAAAAAAAAACTTTATTTATATAACAAAAAACTAAAATACAAATTCATGTTTCTCAACGTGTAGCAGACAAATAGTGGGAAAAAAGGCAATTAACAATGGAAGCGAGACAGACCATCATAACACACACATTGTTGTGACACAAATGACACAAACATAAGCACTTCAAACCTGGCTTTATATTTTACCCCTGAAGGCTGTGATTGTTCTGGAACAAAGACATGAGGAACAAATGAAAGTTGTACAGTCACATGACTTAAGCAAGCTGCCTGAAAAGAGCTTTCTTTAGTATTACAGAAATCCTTTAATACTTTACTTTTATTCTTTGTTTGAATACATTAAACAACAGCATCAGTAGCTGCTAATTTGGTTTAATTCCCAAACTTTCTCCAAATGCAGACTTAATAAGTTTATTTTATGCTTAGGCCTTGTCCACTGCACTGGACGAGACTGGAGAGAGATTTGACACGATTTATTCTATTAATGAATTAGAATGCTTACTTTGTAATTCTCAGCTACAGAAAATATGAGCTAGGTTTATTGTATTTCCGGCCCTCTGTATCTGTACAGGTGACCTGGACATCGGTCTGCTGCAGTATCTTCTTTTCGGAAGTCTGATGGCTGCTGTGGACCCCGTGGCTGTCTTAGCTGTGTTTGATCAGGTCCACGTTAACGAAGTCCTCTTCATCATAGTGTTTGGAGAGTCGCTGCTCAACGACGGTGTGACAGTGGTTAGTATGATAAACTCTGTAAACGCAAGCTTTTCACCAAACCAAAACGTGGAGTCTGCTTACACACCGCAAAGAGCAATGAGGCCGAGACCTTACCGAGACGGGGAGCTCAGGTTTCTAGAATCTAAAACAGCAGCGCCTGTTCCTTTAATGACTATTAAAACCTTTACTGTGAAAAAGCAAGCCAGAGTCCTTTAACAGAGCACCTGGTTAACTTTGTTAGGCTGGACACTGACTCAGTATTAATATTAATGTCTAACATCCAAAAACCTGCCTCCTAATAATGTCAGAAAGCTTGACATAACAAGACAGAATAAAAATTGCGTATACATCACAATTCATTTGACTTTGACCTTTGACTGTACTTGACATCATTTTTATACTCTTGCATTTAAGAAATTTTTTCTTTAAAAAATCACATTACATTTAATACATTTAAAGGGTTTAATTGTTTTATTATTATTATTATTATTATTATTATTATTATTATTATTATTATTATTATTATTATTATTATTATTATGTTACATATTTTGTGTGCAGGTAAACTTTAAAACATTGCAGTTTCTAAAATGGGACCTAAAATGGGACCTGCCGAGCCTTCTTTACGAGGGTGTTGGTGTTATGGATCCAACATTAACATAAGACCATTGGAGATGTGGGTGCCCAACAAATTAAAGATTGAGACAGATTCCATCTGTTCTCCTCCTATAAGAGGGGAGAGGACCCGTCTATGCCTCTCGAAGTCTCTACCTATGTCCTGAAGAAATTGGACCTTTGGTGATTAGGATGTCTGGACTTATGGTGCTGAATGAGCTGTAGTAGTGATCATATTGGGCAAAGGTGTGAGATCCTCTGCAAGTTGGATGCTGCTGTTGTGGATTGGGGGGCTCTGGCCTTTGTAGTTGGTGAGCGTTTGGATGCCCCTCCACACCTGAGGAAGTGAGGAAGCCTCCTTGGCCTGTTTGATGCCCCTCCTCAGGTTGGCAGGGATGTGGAGCAGAGAAAGTTGGTGTACCAAGTAGTATGGTAATCTTTGATGATGTTGCAGGCTCTGATGAGCTCTGCAGCAATTTCTTTTCTGAGACACTGGAGCTGCAGAATAAGATGGAGATAGAGCTACTCAGCAAGTTTTCAAGGTGCCTCATTAGAAAGTGGAGCGAATGGGGAGGGGAAGGTGTGCTCTCCTCATCCGGCACAGCGATGCAGGTGCTTCCGAGCCCGTTTAACTACTGATGCTGTATTAAGTGACCAGCCCAGGCTATCAGTTATCTGTACTCCCAGAAACATGATGCTGCCAACTATCTTCACCACTGCTGTGTCATCTGCATACTTAATGATGTGATTAGAAGCAAGTGCAGCACTGCAGTCATGTGTCAGCATTGTCAACAGCAGTGGGCTTGGGAACGAGGCCTGTTTGCCTGATTGAATTCTCCTACTACAATACAAACGCCCTCTGGCAAAGTGGCTTGAAACTCAGTGAAGGTCTTAAAGATCACTCAGGGTCTATTTTGTGTTTGCACTGGAGGGGATGTTTACAGCCATAATATTCATAGTGGTAAATTCTCTGGGCAGGTCACACAGTCTGCCATTAACAGTGAGCAGCTCTGTTTCAGGAGAACACTGACTTAAGACCGCTGCTGTGTTTGTACTTCATCTGTTGCTTGTGTAAATACAAAACCCACCTCCACAGAATTTACCACAAAATGTTTGGCTCCTGTGTAGCCACATTGTGATTAACCCCATGCAGACTAACTACATAATCAGGAACAGGGTTCAGCCATGTCTCAATCAGAACCATGGCACAGGAGTCTCTCACCTCCCGTTTTGATGTTAGGTCCAGCAGTGAGAATATGATGGAAGTTTATCTCCTGTTGAGTGCTACATACTAGAAAAGAAAAGTCTGAAAACATTCCAGTCTGACTGTCCAAACGCTGACAGTTTTTGTTTGTTTCTTTTATATATATACTGATCACTCAATAAGTTTTCTTTTTTTTCTCTTAGGTGCTTTTTAATGTGTTTGATGCATTTGTATCGCTGGGAGGAGGCCGAATTAATGCAGCAGAAATTATTAAAGGAATAGGTAAGCTATAACATTTATCTGGTAAAAGAAAATGTATTTGTTCATGCAGTGTAATTGCTCACAGTCAAGTCTGGCAAAATAGACAGTGTAGAGTGTCCCTGCTGCAACACACAAATGTGTTGACCATTTTGATTTGTCGGGTGTGGACACAAAATAAATTAAACACTTTTTATGCTATCACTGCCCTGTAAGGCTAGTATGTTTTAGAGGGGAGTAAACAATAGCACTAAAAAATAGATTTTTATATGTTTCCTCTCTCTCCACAGTTTCCTTCTTTGTGGTTGCATTTGGTGGTTCCCTTGTGGGCATAGCATTCGGCATACTAATTTCACTTCTGACCAGATGCACAAAAAGCATCCAGATCATCGAGCCAGGCTTCATCTTTGTCATGGGATACCTTTCCTACCTGACTGCTGAGATGCTTTCTCTGTCTGCTATCCTTTCGTGAGTATTTCACAACTGAAATATAATTTGTTTTATTATGTCTGTATCCATTTTATATATGTAAAAATGAGGTAAACATATTTAGAGTTTACTTTGCGGTTCCTTCTGTAGGACTACATTCTGCGGTGTGTTATGTCAGAAGTACGTCAGAGCAAACATGGATGAGAGTTCCGTCCAAACAGTCAAATATGCCATGAAGGTTTTCGCCAACGGATCAGAAACCATCATCTTTGTTTTCCTCGGTATCTCGGCCATCGATAAGGTTATCTGGGTTTGGAACACGGGCTTCATCCTCCTCACAGTCTTCTTCGTCTTTGTGTATAGATTCATTGGTGAGATTTTGTTGTTTGGCTATCACTGTTGAGTCAAAGCATCACACACATTGTGGGGTAAAAACTTGGTGTGTTATGCAAAGAAATCTTCTGCTGCTGCAGCACAAAGACCAAATGACACACATTTACAAGAATACGTGTGTCAAGAACACTGAGCGACCGGACTCAGAGGCAGGATTCACAGTATTCAAGTTTAGTGAGCTTATTTACAATGAAAACACCAGAGTGATACATACAGGTAGGGATAAGGGAAAATAGGGGCTCCAGGAATCCAGGGGAAGGGGCAGCCAAACAATGTCTTCTCATTTACTCTGCTCAGGCTGTCTCTAAAAACACTGTGCGGCAGGGAAAATCCAGGAAAGGTCTGTACACAAGAGGGACAACAATGAGATTAGTATGAGGCAAAGAAAACACTAGACTTGAGTGCTGAGCTTTACTAAAAGCGTAATTCAACAATCCAGCAAAAAGCACCACCGATGTGTGAAGTCTTTAAATAACTGTGTGTGTTTGTATGTCTATTCCAGGTGTGTTTTTCCTGCAGTGGATCCTTAACAGGTACAGGCTGGTCCCAGTTGAATTAATAGATATGGTGATCATGAGCTACGGTGGCCTACGAGGGGCTGTTGCGTATGGCCTGGCTGTGTTGCTGGATGAGAAAAAGATAAAGGAGAAAAACCTGATGATCTGCACTACTCTCATTGTGGTGTACTTCACTGTCATCTTGCAGGTAGTGAATTTTTGGAGTTGATAATTCGCTAAAATATGTGTACATTAGTTTGCTTGTTAATTACACAGTCTGTGTTAGAGCTTAATTTTGTTGGCACATTTGTGCTTGACATTGTTACAGGGAATAACGATGAAACCTCTGGTCATGTGGCTTAAAGTAAAGAGAGCTGCAGTAACTGAGGTCTCACTCCTAGAGAAAATTACAAACAAGGTAAATCTAATAAAACACGTCATGTTTCACCGACAAAAACGTTTCCCGCCCAGTTTCTACAAAGTCCTTCTCCTTTCTTTAGATGTTTAATCACACTCTGGTTGCCATCGAAGACATATCAGGACAAATAGGAGATAACTACTTCAGGAGCAAGTATGTACAAGACTTAATACATAATTCCAAAATGCCTTTTAATTTTAAAGTAAGCAACAGTGATATTTCTTTTTGTAAAGGTGGAGGCATTTTGAGGAGAAGTGGATGACGCCATTTTTGATGAAGCCATCTGCAAGGAAGAAACAAGATGACGTGTTTGATGTCTTCCATCAGCTGAACCTCAAGGATGCCATGGAATATGTGACTGAAGTGAGAATCATTTGTGCAAATTCAAGTATGTTTTGCTCAAGTACAAATTAAATGAAACTGAGAAGATTACTGCTGGTGTCTTCTGTTGCAGGGCGAGCGTAGAGGCTCTCTGGAGTTTGTCCGTAATGACAGCGCCATTCTTGATTTCAAGAAAAAGCTGGAAAGTGAATACACAGAGGTCATGCCTGACATCCCACCATACATGATAAATGATCATGGTGCAATGTTCACTATGGGGTGAGCAATCTGGATTTTTATGACAGTGTGAAAATATATACAGAGGGTAAAATAAGTATTAAACACGTCACCGATTTTAAGTGAATATATTTCTAAAGGTGTTGTTGAAATAAAACTCTCACCAGATGTCAGTAACAACCCATCCAATCCACACATGCAAAGAAATCAAACTATAGATGTCCATAAATTCAGTTATGTATAATAATGAGAAATGACACAGGGATAAAGTGCATACTGAATTTTTTTTAATGCTTTGTACAAAAGTCTTCGTGGTTTCAAGAAACTAGTCACATGCATTGCCAGGCGCATCTGGTCATGGGTAGTTTATGCTGAAATGATGTTCCTTCCACTTCTGGATTGTGGCCCCAGCAGTGCTCACTGCAACCTTCACTAATTTCAAAATATCTTCTCTAATCAATGCCATCAGTGTGTTTTGCAACAATTATGCTCTGACGGTGTTGCGAGAGCTCACTGGTTTCACTGATCATGAGATGCTTGCCGTGTGGCACCTTGATAATGAGACACCAGTTTATAACCCATCAATTGGGACTGAACAAGCTGAAGTTAATTTGCACTGAGTGGCTGGATTGCGTTCTAATTGCTGGTGTCATGACTTTTCATGGCTTTTTGCATCTCCCTTTCTTCATGTGTTCAATGCTTTTACTTTGTGTCATTTTTCATTTTATACATAAGTTAATTTCTGGACATGCATAGTTTGATGTCTTTGTATGTGTGGATTGGATGGGTTGTTCCAGATATGTTGTGAGAATTTGATATTAATAGCACCTTTAGAAATATATTTAATTAGAAAATTTGTGTACTGATTTGATGCATTCAATACTTTTTATACCTACTTAATAGACACAACTTACTGCAACTATTCAGTGCCTTCAAACAGCTTCCGTTCACCACCATATTTTAAAAATGAAACCAGACTCTTTTGATATTGTTGTATTGCTTTAAGTCAGTGACATGATTGGCTTCCTCTGCAGTAGAGACCATATTCCATCAGTGAGCCTGGAAATGCACGAGCAGACCATGAAGGCTATGAGGGGAGCTGAGGCAGTTGATGTTCACCACCTTCTTGATCAGCATCTCTACAAGAGCAGAAAACAGGTAATGAGCAAATTCAGTCATTGCATGAGGGACTTACTAAAGCATCCTAGTAATACATGTCCATTTAACCATTAAATTACTGAGGTGTATGTGAACTAAAAACAACAAACTGTTATTTATGGCTGGCTATAGACAAATGTATATTTTATGTATATATGCAAATCCTCAGCTTATTTGCTTGAACTGTGGCTGAGCTTGACTTTGTGTCCTTCCTGAACTATTGTTGGTTTCTGTTTTATAAAGCAGTAACAAACTGACTTCTCATTCTGTTGTTTATAGTATCGCCACGGGTTCAGTCGCAGTGATTTCAAAATCAACAGAGATGAGAAAGAAGTCCAGGAGATCTTCCAGAGAACCATGAGGAACCGGTTGGAGTCATTCAAGTCTGCAAAGATGGGTGTTTCACCTCCAAAGACAATTGTCAAGTACTCAAAGAAAGAACAGCAGGAGAAGGTAAAGACAAAAAGAGGGAATAAGCACACCCTACCACTGTTTGCAGAGTTGATTATGTCTCTTCTGAAGTCCAGTGAAGAGGAAATACGGTCCTTCCCCAAAGCTTCATTTTTAGTTTTTTTTTTCCATTTGACTTCAGTGTAGTACTGAAAATCCTTGGTACAAGACAGTGGTCTGGAAACTGAAAACCAGCTGCTGGACTTTTGAGAGAGAAATGTTGTCCTTTTCTTTTTAAATATTGCGTGGCTCAATAGACCTACGTCATCTTTTTATGGTTTTCTGTTTCATGATGCTCCAAATGTTTTTAGTTGGTAAAAGTTCTGGACTGCAGGCAGGCTGGTTCAGCACCCAGACTCTTCTATGAAGTCATGCTGCTGTGATAGCAATCTGCAAATTAGCAAAGCCTTCCCTGAAAAACATGTAATCTGGATGGGAGCATACTGTATGTTGACCTTTATACATACCTTTTAGCACTGCTGGTGCCTTTCCAAATATGCAAGCAACCACTTCCATATGCATCTCCATACCATCCAAGATGCAGCCTTTTGAACTGAGTGCTGGTAACAATCCAGAGAGTCCCTCTCCCCGTTAGTCTTGAGAATGTGGTGTCCATGTCTTGCAAAAAGAATTTCACATTTTAATTCATCTGACCATGGAACAGTTTTTTCATGTTGCCTCAGTTTCTTTGTTTTTATGATTTTTTAAAGGCACGTTGTGTTATATTTCTTCTTTTGTCTTTGATGTCAAGAAACATTTAATTTTATTAATTTTTAAATCCTGCCTGGAAGCTTTATCAGTCAGAACCATGATCTGAATGTACTGTTATGCCAAACAAACTTGGATCTTTCCAAGATCAGCTCTATAAATTCTCTATAGGCTCCTCTTGTTCATGTGCGTCATTTATCTAGGTCAAGTTTATTTATATAACGCATTTCCCAGAGCTCATGCTGCACAAAGTCTTTAAAAACTAAAATGCAACTAAAACAATTAAAATGTGCAGCAATAAAAATATAAAAGAGAAAAAGTAATACAATAAGACAATAAAGACAGCCAACACAACAATGGCCATAAGGGATATTTAGACATGGAGTGAAAACAAAAGGAAGCATTAAACAATACTTGGAAGTGCACAGATTTGTGCGCGAATTGCCAAAGGACAATGGGACACTGAGACATTAATACAAATCAAGGAGACCGAGACAAGGGAATTAGATTCAATACAAAGCACAGGTGACAACAAGATGCCAAAGGAAAGATAGGAGCTAAACACAATGGGGCACAAAGGAAAGACTAAGAAAACAATAATCAGCAATAATAAACGATACAAAATAAACCCAAGTCAGACACTTTTCAAAATAATCAGAAACTCAAACAAGGAACTAGGACTTGAGATATGCAGAAATGTGGCAAACAAGAATAAATAATAATTGATTGTTGTTGATAAGTGATTGCAGAGTGCCCTCTGCTAGACAAACTAGGAAACATCGCTATGGGTTGGACATGGCTGAGGGCGTTGATCTTGTCTCTTTTACTTTACCTTCAGTTTTTTTTAAACATCATATGTGATTAAATAAATCTCCTTCGTTCTACAGACCCCAAATGGAAAGTCAGTGAGCAAGACTAAACTCTGCCATTCTGGTGATGAAGGTTTGTCTGCTTGTGGGGTTTTTTGTGTTTTTGTTTTTTTCAGATTTAAAGTCTTAGCAAACTAATTTTCTCATTTTCATTTTTAGACTTTGAGTTCTCAGAAGGAGATAGCGCCTCTGGCTATGACTCGTCATACCCTTCTTTCTCCATGAGAGCCACGTACAGACCAGGAGGTGAGATCAATGCACTTTCTACATCCTGTATGAAACCAAACATATATTTTTGAGAATGATTAAGAGAGTAGCAGATGCTGTTATTATAAACACAGAGATTAGGGAAACATACAACAGAGGGAACTAAATAGACAGTTTGTGTGCAATAAAAACCCCCAAAAAAGGTGAAATATAAAAGTGTGGTAGAAAGGTCTCTACAGAGCTGCAGATGAGCCACAAACCACACCACACAACAAAAAGTATGTAAGGGTTATGTAAGGGTGAGCTGCAGGGTAAAGGCACCAGACTGTCATACAACACAAGGACTTTGTACTAGTGGGCTGACAGGTTTAAAATCAGCAAATGTTCGATCCGTCTGTGTTGAATATTTCCATTCTTACCTGTTGGGAACAGTTTAGGGCTACAGTGCAAATATGAAAGCAGCTCATTATCATAGAATTTATTTCGAATTTCCTAATACTGTTCTGACTCTGCAAGCAAACACCTATAAAACACTTTCACAGTTGAGTTTATGTATAAATGTCAAATAAAAAAAAACAACAACTCCAGAACAGCGAGTGTATTTGAGTTTAAACGTTTAAGCTGAATTAAAGTGGATAGACCACAAGCGCAAGGGATGAGCAGCCAATAATGGTTTCACTTGTATGAAAATGTAATGCAGAGAACAACAGTGGCCCTAATATTGAACCCTGAGGTACTGATTCAGTTTTTTCTTTCATTAAGGTGGGATTGAGAACCCAGCCTTCGTGCCAGATCTGTACCCCACGGATTTGTTGCAGGAGATCCCTCCTTGGCTGGCAGAGAGTGAACCCGACAGCAGCATGGTGGCTCCGTCATTGCGAGCCCAGGCGAATCTTCCCAATTCACCTATGGAAATGCGCCGCCTGGGGCTTCTTCGTGCCAGCACTCGCTCTACTGACACAAAGCAGATGAACAATGATCAGTTGCCCCCTCCACCAACATCTCCTCCTCCCCCTCCTCCTCCCAGTGGCCAAATGTAACTGTATCCCAATGCAGACACCCTGTTCTGTCTCACTTGAACCTGGAACAAAGACACAAAACAAACCTCAGACTAATTAACCATCTACTCTCATACTGACAAGAAAATGTTTATTTTTCCATGACTATGGTTAGCTCCTGTGTTTCTACACAAAACATTTACATAACCTCTTTAAACAACCCCTGCTGTTTTTAGGTTCACCCTTCACTTGGCAAAAGAAAAACTGCACTGAAACAAATCCTTTATGTTCAACATTAGATATATGTTGAACATTGTCATATAGTCTGTGGTTTGTAGTAAACATGCTATTGAAAATTATTATTTAAGGGTTTTTTTTTCAAAACATCTTAATATTATGTAAAAACATTTCAAATGACGTGTAGATCTCAATTATAAAAACAGTGATTTAAAATACTTTCTGAATCTATAATCCATACATTCGTATTGCAGAATACCACAACAACTTTCACCACTTGGGGCACTATTTTGTGTGAAAGATGAAATATTACTAACAAATAAAATGCTACATAGGTCAATGATGCAAACACATTTTAGTGGGATGCATTTAAACATTTGCAGCATATATAACAGAGGTGGGACCAAGTCATTGTTTTGCAAGTCTCAAGTAAGTCTCAAGTCTTTATCCTCAAGTCTCAAGTCAAGTCTCAAGTAATGTCAGGCAAGTCAGAGTCGAGTCTCAAGTCACTGGTGTAAAAGTCCGAGTCAAGTCACAAGTCTGAAACTTTGAATTTCAAGTCCTTTCGAGTCTTTAAAAAAAACAAAACGAAAAAATAATGTTGCAGTTATGCTAAATGTAAATATTAGACCATGTAATTTTAAAATCTGTGTTTTTCTCAACACATGACAAAATAGTTAACTTAGAAAATATACACAAATTGTGAAATTGCACCTCTTTAAAATGCAGCTCAATTAAACCTAGCTCCAAGAATAATTTTCACCGACAGTTCTGAGATACGCTGCATGTTATTCTTGGATGCGGTTGTAGGACCAGCTTTAAAATCGCATGACAAAAATATCATACACATTAAAAAAACTGTATCACCAACGTAGCCTGGACAACATTTGCTAGTTAGATGAAGTCAGCTATCTCATCGTAGCATATTTATATGCATATTTATAATCATACGGTTCTTGGAGTGAGTGCATACACTCATGAAGTTTAGTAACTTCAGGTCACTGCAACAAGCCCAGGTACAGTTTACCGACGGATGGGTGCAGGACCTTGAAATGCACCGTGTAGAACGAAAGACCATCGTACGTATCATAAGTTTACCAGTCTCACAAATCGTCGTCATAAATACACATTCGTTAACCGTTTATTAATAGGACCTTTGAGCTCAACGGTAATTAATTAGTAGTGGAAATAATTTCTGGTAGCATCACAGAAATGTAGCAGTGACAATAATACTGTATGCTGTAATCGTACTGGGCAATTAGTGATACAAAAAACCTGTTTTATCCTGTGAATAAAAGTATATGTTTTTGTCAATGTACCATAATAACAGAGGCGAAACGCAATATTGTGTCAGGACAATTCACTATTTATGCACAATAAATAAAGGAGCATAGCGCAACAATTTCTGTTCAGCGCCAGACTTGCTTGTAACCTATATCACCAGTTATGTTAAGAAAAATGACGTATTAACTACTACAGCAGACTGACCTTTGTGTAAATGCTTGGAGCAGACTAACCTGTGAGCTGGAGGGTTCTGGGACGTTATAATTGGTCTTTGAATGGCTGCAATCCAGGCCACCCGTCGCCTCTTTGTTACTTCGGAAACATGGCTCGAACAATTTCTCTTCAACGAGGTAATCCGATAACAACCGATCTCTTTACCCGTCGGCTTCCCATGGCTGTCATGCGACCGGCTATTGCAGTTAATAATACAACGGCTTCTTGTGTTTCTTTTTATCGCTGTATAACTGATTTTAATTGAAAGCCTGCGTGCGCTAGTACCGCTTGCCACGAGTTCCCAGAATCCTTTGCGGTTCTACCCGTGAATGACGTCACATTTTCAATCTCTATATAATATGCATGTTAAATTTTGTATTTGGGGTAAAATATCAAGTCTTTTCAAGTAAACCGGTTCAAGTCCAATTCAAGTCCCAAGTCATTGGTGTAAAAGTCCAAGTCAAGTCACAAGTCTTAGAACATTTTTTCAAGTCAAGTCTAAAGTCATAAAATTAATGACTCGAGTCTGACTCGAGTCCAAGTCATGTGACTCGAGTCCACACCTCTGATATATAATGCAGATTCTTAGTATTATTTAGTGAGGCTCCAGCCTGCTCTGAAAGCTCTCTGTTTTTTTGACTTTTGACTCTTGCAACGGAAGGAAGAGAGGACATCCCAAATATGGTCATCTCAGATGCTCCACCCACCTTCCGTTTCAGTGGGTCAAACAATTAGGAAAAAGTTGGTTTAAAGGCAGATGATGAACTAAGAGGTATTCATTAAGGGCCAGTAGAAGATAAATGAGGGTATAAATGAGGATTATTATGAACCATGAATAATGCAAAGCTACTCTTGTCTGAGAATCAAAATCTGCAGGTGTAAATGAGTTTGATGTGCCCATTTTAATTTCTTGTATTGTTTTAATTTTCTAATAAATAGAATAGGTGTGACTGTTTCTCTGTCTTTCTGTGTTAGCTCTGGCGACTTTCTTAGGGTGTACCCTCCCCAGCACCCTTCACAACCCTGAATTGGATAAATGGAAGAAAATGGAGAGATGAACTGATTAAGTGTATTATCGAAAATCGCATGAAAAAGAACTTTAACCTCTTAAGCCCCAATGCCCCCTGATACGGGGGCTAAAGGCAGGAGATCAGTTAGGCTTGGGGCTTAAGAGGTTAAAAGGATGTAAAAAAATCTTTTTAATCAACTCCATCTGAGAAGTTTAATATTGGTGAGAAGCTGCTAATAAAGCCATTCACAGGCTTAAATTATACCCCTGAGTAAAGTGACCAAACTTGCTGGTCTGGGTACAAAAGTGGGTTGAGCCAGACCAGCATCATAATGGGCTGTGTTTCACGAGCTGTGAAAAGCTGTATCCTTGATATACAGGAGAGCAGAGAGTGGATACTATGCTCTGGTCAGAAGAAGAGGTGGATGTATGTGGAACATTTATGTCAACAATCTACACAATAGTTTGCTGATGGTTTATAAAGGATTTTATCCAAAAATGGCAGCTTCTTGGGGATTTACACTTTTTCTCTGCGTGCTGCTGATGGTGTGTAGAGGCTTGAGCCTTGCGGATGAAGATCCAGATCAAACCTTATCAAGCAGTGGTCAAGTAAAAGCCCTTAATCCAGAAATAGACAATGCACTGAGCTCAAACCATGGAACAACTGGAGAAGGTGGCCATGCAGTGGAGCCCATCACTACACTGCCTATTGTGTCCTGGAAGTGGCATCATGTCACCACCCCGTACCTGGTGGCCCTGTGGATCCTGGTTTCCTGGCTCTGCAAACTTGGTGAGTCCTGCAAAGTCCTGTTTCTGCAAGGCTCCGCTCTCCCCTCATCAACCAGAAACCCTGGAAAAGCTATTTTTGCACAAAGCTATTAAAACCTATTTTAGCTAGAATTTTACACTCAATTTGAATATCTATTGTGTAGAACACAGATAGAAAAATAATGAGAATTTAAAAAAATTTAACTATTTGCTGCTATCTACATTGTTAATTGGTGATTTTGTCTCCACACCTTAGGGGTTAAAGTGGGATTCAGTAGGTGGGATGTTATAGCAGTGCAGAAAAGAAAATAATTGTAGAACATAGAAGTAGGTCCCAATAATTTCCAGATTTCTTTGCCTGCAGTCTGTGAGCAGCAGAGCTGTGCTGCTACTCTTTGTAGATTCCATCCATCCATTGTCTTCCACTTATATAAGCAGATGTAACATGAACTACCGTAACTGATTTCCCACTCCTAGACAGTGTAAACCTCTTAGACTGACCATGAACACTATCGCTGCTCTACACCAACCCAACATTCAATTTAACTCAATTTACTTTTATAGCGCCAAATCACAACAGTCGCCTCGGAGCATTTTAGATTATAAGGTAAAGACCGTACGATAACATAGAGAAAATCACAAAAATCTGATTATCTCCTTTGAGGAAGCACTTGTGGACAATGGAAAGGGAAAAAATGGGGAGGAAGACAGGCCAATAGACACATTATAGAAGAGAGCCGGAGATTAACCCGTTGAACCCCATTACCCCTGGTGCAAATAGGGAACACGGGCTGTACCGCCAGGTCTGTTATTCAAATATAGACATGTACAGTATCCAAAGAAATGTCAGAATCTCAGCTAAAAGTGCACAAAACAATTTCCATGATCACTAAAAACAACTAAAACAACAAGGAATTAAAGAGACACAATTTGCGGATCCCCATGTTCTCCTGATGGCATCGACACAAACAAACAATGTCTCTGCTGGAAACACAGATCTCACAGATTCCAAAACTGCAAGATCTGTCATGTTCCAACCAACATTCAATGAACCAGCACTGCAATCCAGCCACTTTTCCTGCATAGCTGCATCTCCCATGTGGGCTTCAAGAGCATCTTCCCATCATATACCGCTATTTTCTGCCTTATTTTCTTGCAAAGACGCATTATGCACCATTTTTTTTGCAAAAATGACCTCTGACAAGAAAGTTAATTTCTTCTATTCAATACCTAAGAAATTTTGACTTTTACAGATGGTGCCAAATTGTAAAATACTTAGCTATGTCTCTAATAAAACCTCTGTAAATTTGCTCTGTTTCACTTCAGCGGCACAATTCTTTCTACAGTTGATGTCTATATGTTGATCAATGCTTTCTTCAGTTTTTGGTCTACTGCAGCACATTTGAGTCGTTATATGCTATAAAAGGCAACAAAAAAACTCTTAAAAAAGGCAGTGATCACTGTTGGCCTCTCTCAGTTTTTATTACCACTGTTCTTTTTAAAGCTCAGTTTTAAAAACCTAACAATGTAACTAAGGTCCAGCCCATGCAGCAGTATATTAATGACTAACCTCGTATTGTTGATAGATTATCTATCTCAGTTGTTCTCCTGACTTAAGTTTGGTGCGTTTACAGTTTACTCCACCAGAGTGCCTATTTTGGGTCACTTTTGCCGGTCCAAGCCCGGGTAAAGGAGCAGGGTTGGAATTGTGACATTAAAAAAAAACAATAATTGCTAAAAGAAATTTAATTTGTAGTTCTAAATAAACTCTAAATGCATTTAGGACGTTTTTTACTCATTTTATGTCTCTTCCACGATGTTATTAGCATGACCAATTATGCAAATTAGGCGATGACGTCATTTAGTGACTTCTAGCGACTTGTAGGACAACCAATAGCGATTTTCCTTACTGAGGAGTTGGCAACACTGCGGGCGAGGTGCCCACCGCAGCACCCGCTGCTTGTTGAGAGTAAGAACGATACACACTTTTACGTCAAAAAGTTGTCATAAATAAGTCTCCAATAACACCAGAGAAAGTTGCCAGATTAGTCGCTAGTCGCTTTTTACAAAAAAAAGGTCGCTAAGGGGGTCTGAAAACTTGCTAAATATAGCGACAAAGTTGCTAAGTTGGCAACACTGCATGTGGCTAGCTACCATAGCTGTGTAGCTAGCCACCACGTAGAACATCATTAAAAACCAGCTAGCCCAACTTTAGCAACCTTACAAATGTCACTACTGTTTAGTGTTCTAGGTTCATTAATGTCTGAAGTGATAGTAGAGCTGTACATTTTCAAAAATCCCTCATTCAGAACATGGTATATTATGTTTAGGTGGAAACTAGCGAGCTAACTCCTTGCTAACTTTGAACTCCGTTAAATTTGATAAATCCTGTTTTCATGGATGCCTGGATGTTCAAAATGTGTTAATTACATAAATAAAATGTAATTTTCTCTATAGCACTTCATGGATTTCATAAGAAACACACTGTAGTTGTTCACACAAAGCATAAAGGTAAAAAACAATATATACAGTGTTATCTTCATTTTAGATGGTGGTCAGAGGACCTGGTGGCGCCAGTGTCCGGCAGCCTCGCCTCTCTCAGTGCGCCCCGGGGCGGCTGTGGCTACAATGTAGCTTGCCATCACCAGTGTGTGAATGTGTGGATGACTATATATGTAAAGCGCTTTGGGGTCCTTAGGGACTAAGTAAAGCGCTATACAATACAGGCATTTACCATTTACTATTTAGGGACCTGAAGTGGAGTTTGGACCCAGAAACGGCTAATGACATCAGAAATAATAACTGGATGATTAAGCCCCACAAGTGTTAGCTTTATTTTGATACCAAAAATTGTTAACACAGAGTTTGTAACTGTAGAGATTCTAAAATACTATTGTAATTTTTCTTTTTTCTTTTTTTTAATTGTCTACCCCGCACCTGCATTATTTAATCACCAAAACTTAATACAAATTTCCTCTCTGTTTCAGTATTACTCTCAAAGCCAGCAGACTTTATACTCTTTGTTCTAGGTGGAATTTGAGTTACAGCTACCCTAGATGACGATTTTTGAACAAAGCATTTCAGAGAAATTTAATTCACAGGTACTTAGAATGTCACTACAAGGGCAACTTTAGCTGCAGTTTACGCCAAACAGGAGGAGAAAAGTGGGATCAGTGGCTGAGATTTGACCCATGTGAATTAGTTCATTTTATAAGCAGATTACATCAGTATCTCTATCTGATTAATGGATACATCTGAGCTCTTTTGGTAGTTAAATCTTGTTTCTCTCTAAGAAAAATGGTTAAATCTTACATAAGAGCTCTGCTTGTAATCAAGTACCACACATAAAAAAAACACTGTTTTCTCTCCTGTTTCAATTTCCCAGTTTGGACATACAGTAATCAGGCAGCTCTTGTTATAGCTTCCAAGCACATACTACTGGATCACTTCACTCAATTAGAAACCTTCCTATGCAAATCTGACTGACAGGAAAAATCTAGTGTCAAATTTTCAAAATAAAAGACCACCATTACTTGTACTGTTGGACAATGATGTACACTTTAGCGTCAGGCTTTTAAACAAAACAAAACAAACAAAACAAATAAACACAAGAACAGGAAACTACCTACATTCAAATGAATGGATTGATTATTTGCTCATACTATTTAAGAATGTAGCCTACTCACACTTGGCATTGCTTTTATTTTGACTGAGGGTTCTTAGACAAAACTAGGTTTGGGCTTTTGTTCTAAACTGCTTCGGTGACCTAATTTTTAATTGCAGGACCACAAAATCTTACTGAGAGCAAATTTCCTATAGAAAAGAGGGACACACATTCATGGAAAACCTTTACTAGATCAAGTTATGATCTTGATCTGTTGGTTGGCATTCATTTCAGAAAAATTTGTACAGGAGTATCATCTAACCTAACTGAGATGAGTTACGGATGAGTTTTAGACAAAAGCATTTCAGAGGATTCAGAGAATCGACCCAAAGTTTTGCACAATTACTCCGGCAACTTGAGCTGCTGCTGTCTAGAACTGATAGGGATGGGCGGTGTCACTGGATGAACTTTTATTTTAATGAGTGTTTTCTAACTGATGAATTTGATCATTTGCTCTCAGTGATTACTGGGTTTAAGTTTAAGGGAAATGGGCCATGGAACTGTGGACAATGTAAAAATATGAACAGGGGTTGTGTGCGGCAGGCAGGAATGGAGGACCCAGTATGAAGACTCCAGGATGCAAAAGGTAAACTCAAAACTCAGCTTTACTGCTGGAAATCAGAAAAACAGAAAACTAACTAAACTGGAAACACTCGTGAAGCTAAAAAGGCAGACAGACAGGACATGACACTGGATGGAAGAAAACAAAGGGGTTAAATACACAAGGAATGACGAGTGCACAGGAAACGCGACGAACACAACTGGGGCTAATTGCGCACAACGAGACAGATGATGAAAAGCCTAATATAACACATGAGACGAGGTACCTTCAAAGTAAGAGAGGCAAAAGCAGAACATGGCGCACACAGACAGGAGACAACCAAATTAAAACGGGAAGTAACAGGAACACACACACACACACACACAGACCAGACCCAGATAGACACGACACAGACGAGTCCGGGAAAGAACAGACATGAAAACACAACAAACAACAAAACACAAGGACACAGGGAAGGCAGTTTCTCAAGAACCTATTTCCTCTTTACAGATTAACAGTGCTGTCTTTCTTCCAGCATGCTTGGTACTAACTGAAGTACAATGGACAATAAATGCAGGGTCAACTATTTGTGCTTTTTCAAGAAAAAGCTTCTTTATAGCCATCGGAGTATAACACAATCTATTCAGCTAGCAAGCAAAAGACCAGCGTTAATGGATTTCACCTTCTTTGGTGCAAACGAAAGTGACAATGTTGCACTGCAGTGGCAACGAGAAGACAACCTCCAATCAGTGCAGCTAGAATGTCACTAATCTCACCATGAGTGACAGAGATACTTGCAAAAAGCAAAACTAGAGAAAAAACAATCAGGAAATAATAGAAAATCAATAAAGAGATTTTAAATTTGAGTCTCAGTCACACACAAATTTGTACAAGCACCTTTTATGTCTAAGTACTTTCTTTCTAATTTTTGGAGGTTGTCTTCCTGTTGTCGGTGCACGGGTTATCACTGTTATGTGCACCAAAGCAGGTGAAATGGATCCTGCTTCCTAACTGCACAGACTGATATATAGAAGGTTTATCTGTATGTTATATTTTAATGATCAACTCTTCATCCTCATCATTATAGTAACTTATACTTGACTCCTAACTCGGTTATGTCTCAGATACCAAGTGATCAACCCAAATCCCTCACCTGCTGAAACAATTAATTTTATGTAAAATAGGGTTCTTGAAAAAGCTCATGGACCTCAGCATGCAGTTTAACCACAGTGTCTGGAGAAAACCATCCTGGGCATGGAGAAATGTTTACAGTTTATATAGGTGTAAATGATATAGAGTGACCCTGGCAGGGTTACTGAAACAGCTCCAATTCAAGGACAACATTTCAGACACTTACTGTCAGTCTAATTTATAATAAAAATCTTAAATCTCTAATATTCTATAATATAATGCATAATTTTGCTAACACTGAAACTTATTTATCTGAAATTTATTAATTTAGTTTATTGTGTTGTTTAACAACATTTAATCCTTAAGCGTTGGGACCACAAATGACAAATTTTGTTGAGCACAGAGCCTGAGATGAAAAATACCACACAACAGTCTTGAAGTGTAGCTACTGTTCCTCCCACACTGAAAACAACCTTCATCTGACCATCGTCTGAGTGCTTGCTGTGGTGGAGACCTGCGGTCAGAATGACTGAAAAGTCAAGTCACTACTCAGTGACATTATCATTTCTTAATAATGGGAGGGGAGTTCACGCTCGACTGTGCAGCTAAATGTTCTTAAAGCACACACACACACACACACACACTAGTAGATAGCAGGTAACCGAGTGGTCATTTTTATTGTATAAAAATACAGTACAGATTTATGACAGAGAAACTTTTTTTTTTAGTTTCTTATGCAAGGCTTTCACACTCACCCCCACTCACACCTGTGCCAACAAGTCATCTAACCAATGAGGCTATTGTCCCTATCCTTCCACCTGAGGACCCGGCCTACGTCACGAGCTCCCTCTGTGGAGTGAAACTCTGCCGTCTGCTCCTTGCTATCTAATATATCACCGGGCACTGACGTAAACTCTTCTGTTTAATTATTTTCTGTTTGACGTTTATTCAGCTGTGTGAAAACCCCGGAGGAACCCTCCCGAGGGATTAATAAAGTTAAATTTAATTTAATCTAATCTAAGAACTTTAATCTCAACCAAACCGATTTAGTCACCAACAAATAAAACACTGAAAAAAAAAAACAATAAGATTTTTAAGTTATCAAAGTGACTTATATATCACGTTTAACCCGAGTAGCGAAAGACCGCGGGGGTTTGAAGACGATGTGTCAGTCGGCTTAGATATTTGAAGTTTACACAGCTACATTCTCACCTGAAAATATGTTAAAAGTTTTTTTGCGACCCAGAAAGAGAAATAAGAGTAATATTAAAACTAAGCAGCTGCCGCCATTGTTGGAAACTGGAATTGGCTGGGCCGCGCTATGAATTCTGCAATATGGTTTTTCAATTTTGTTGTCCGAGTGGAAAATCGGGATTTTCGGGAGGGGCACTGAAATTCGGTATTCTCCCGGAAAAATCGGGAGGGTCATGTATGGTTGTGGCAACATCACTAACCTTGTCAAACACCTCAGAGTAAATCATATCACAGAATATGACGAGCGTATGTTGAGGCGAACTGAAGAGGATGAGAGAGTCAGGTGCTGCTAGGGCGAGACAGACGTTTCTCACTGAGTCCTTTAGTGCTGCAGGCAGGCAAGATGTTCAAATAGCGCACAACTTCAGTTTTTTTATTTCTATATGATGAACTCTGCATTATTAAGTGATGAGAACAAGTAATCTGATGTCCTGTAATCATTATGACACTATAATTTGAGATACAATAAATAAAATAAGTTTATCGGATCAGTATCGTCGATACCACCCTGAATATTACTTGGTATCGGATCGGAAAGAAAATCAGTGGTATCGCACATCACTAATAAAAAGAACAAATGTTAAAAAAAATTCCTTGAATATGAAGGCACTTTTTTCAGCAACCTGCCAGTGACTTGCTCTGCAGCCATCAGAATCACATTTGGTAATGATAAACACAAATTAAATATAAAAAGAAATAACCATGTTTCCATTTATACATTTATTTTAATATAGGTTTTTTTTGCTTTTTGTTTTTTTGCCAAAGCAGCGGTGAGCCGCTGGTAATGGGTAAAAGAGTCTCAGATTTGAGACCGTGGAGTTAGTAGAACTAAAGTACATTAAAACCAGCCAACTGTTATGAATTAACACTGTTCACCTTCTGTCTGTCCCCAGGAGTCTGTAATTGTAGGCTAAATCATTCTCCCCACACGAGCAGCACTGTGTGTGAAGCTTGCAGCAGCTGGAGTTGAGCCAACGCAACACTCCTGTTACAATATTGTCACAGTGTATGCCAATACAGGTGGATTTTGGCTTCGTTAACTCTCTGTTTCATTTAATTTCCATTATATATTTGAAATTACAGTCTCTGACATTGCATTCGCCTTGTAAGTTGGACAAAGTCATACGTTTTTTTGTTTTGGCACAAAATTCCCCTGCAGCATCACTTAGTAATGTAAAGACAAAACAAATGATTAAGCTTCTTAACTGAGTCAGGAGTGTTTTGTGCCCTTCTGAAGTCACTGCTCCAATATGTAATGATAGGAGCTTATTTAGGGACTGCTTTACGACACCTTTGTTATTTCTTCTTCGTTAGGGTCAGCTGTGTTTCAGGTGGTAGAGCAGATCATCTACTGATCAGAGGGTACTTGGCCAAGACAGTGAACACTGCATTCACATGTGTGTGATTGGGAGACTTAGATTAGTAGTAGGAAGCACTTTGAGTGCTTAACAGAGGAGAAAGGTGCTATGTAATTTCAAGGGAGTCTTTAACTAAGACTGCGTAAGGTCGGTGTCAATCATTACTAAGGAGTGAAACTGGTGGAAATGTTCCTAAACTAAAGGTATTCATTCAACAACACTAACAATATCATGACAAACTGGAGTGGACGGGACCGGAAAGTACAAATGTAGCAATGACCGGAGAATGTTTCAAATGTCACTGAATAACCGAATGACATCCTTTGCTCCTTCTTAAACTCTTCAACCACACACTCATACATGACCTTACTCATAGAGGAGTAGTGAACTTATAAAAAGGCTGAGTCCAGTCCTGATACAGACTGTGTCAGGACTGAGGACACAAAGTCGCAGACAGAGTGTTGAATATTGTGAGGGTAGGAAGCCATTGGCAGAGGTGTTGTTTATTTATTTTTACCTCTTGAGGTAATACAGGCACGAGAAGGCTTCTTTTCTTCAGTCAGTTTATTTTTTTCAAATGCTACGCTGTGGATATGCACTCTTCTGGCTGTTGGAGTCAGTGTTGTTGATCTGCGTTGTGTCATCAGTGAAGGGTGAAGCTGTGGTAACACGTGAGGGGTCCCACCTGAAGCTGTCCGAATCCAGTCACTCGAATGAGTCTCAACATGGCCACAGCTCCAATATCACAGGAATACCCATCATTAGCTTTAAGTGGCACCACGTGGAGACCCCTTATTTAGTGGCTTTTTGGGTACTGGTGTCATTTTTGGGCAAACTGGGTATGTAATACATATTGTAGAATATAAATATGATAAAAAAAATTTATATGCTCTGTTTATTACACGAGATGATAAAAGAAAAGAAGAAGTATAGTTTGCCTCTTGCAAACAGAGAAGGTAATGTGGAGCAAGCTTTCACTTTTGGTAGCTGAAATCCTCTAAATGAATAGCTCAGGCTTATAAAATATAAATATACAGATAAAAACACAGAGGTGAAAAATTGTATACTTGATACAAGTTTCTGTAATTTAATCTTTAATTACATTTAACCTCTTAAAGCCTAAAATATGAAATGAATTCAAAATTGAGAATTTGTTGAGCCAATATAACAAATATATAACATTTTAATTTCCATAGATGACTTTTGATTTGTATCATATTTGCTACATCTGGCATTTAAAAAATGCTGAAGAATGTATCTTGAATAAAATTTCTTTAGGTTTTTCACTGATAAAGGAGAAGTCTCAAAAACTCATAAAAAAAACTGCACATATCAAACATGATACACCAGGATTTAAGAGGGTAAATATAAACATGCAGAACAGAAGTGTAACCCCGTGAGGTGGAAATTGGTTTACCGCTGTGGGACAGTAGGGTTTATTGTTAAATAAACTTTAATGGCACTTCCTCTGCCCATTAATCATGAGGCTATCTTTAGTTATGCAGTGGGGTTTCATTCATCCGCCACGCTGGTTAATCATGTGCTTTCGTGTTTTATTTTAGATGAGCACTACAGTTAATCATTTGCAAATGTTACAACCTCACAAGCGTTTTACATTTGTGGTTCAGTAAAGTGAACCAAAGGTTTGAATGTTTGCCAGCTCCAACCTGACTACAAGCAGATTAATGTAAAATCAAAGGTTATTACTATTGATTCATGGCTTTTATCTTTTTTTTTTTTTTTTTAAATCTTGTTTTCTCTTCTCAGTCATTGAGGCCAACCATCATGTCACCAGCGTTATACCTGAGAGCGCTCTGCTCATCTGTTTTGGCTTCATTTTGGGTGGCATGATTTGGGCTGCAGACAAGGTGCAAACCTTCAGGCTGACCCCGACAGTCTTCTTCTTCTACCTGCTGCCTCAAGTCATTCTGGATGCAGGCTACCACATGCCAAACAAGCTCTTCTTCACCAACCTGGGCGGAATCTTGGTCCATGCTGTCATTGGGACCTGCTGGAATGCTGCCAGCTTGGGGCTGTCGCTGTGGGGGTGCCAAATGGGAGGAGCCATGGGTAAGAGGGGCTTTGTAATTTCTTCGTGAATGCACCAGAGAGAGATCTAATATGATTCCTGTACATCACAAAAGGTTGATTCTGTTCATCTGGAAATTCAGTGGGAGAAACATTTTGACACTCATCCAAGTGACTTCTTCAGTCTCAGCTGACTACAGGTTTTCCTAACCCAAACAGTACATTTGCACAATAACTGAAACAATGTTATTTGATTCAGAGATGGTCTTTCCCTTTTCACATAAATGGCCTCCTTGACTCCGCGCTCAAACCAGCGCTCCTCCCTGTCCAGAATGTGTAAATCCTCATCATTGAAAGACTGTCCATTTGCCTGTAGGTGGAAATAGACTTCCTTCTGTGTTGTGCCATCCGCTTCACAAGAGGTTGTTTGGTTTCCTCAGTGTCTAAATCATGGCAATCCTCCTGGCACTTAGCGCACTCTACATTACTCTGTTTGTGTCGGGGGATCCGATCATTGGGGTGGACCGTTTTTTGGCGCAGTGTGTTTTGGGGTTTAAAGCCACTGAGGTGTTGTGTTTAGAAAAAATGTGTCTGTGAATCAAGGAGGGGGCTGTGTCTCACAATGCTGTGATTGCCGCCATTCCCCAACTTTCTGTGAATGGTACTCATAGGCATTGATCAATGGTCTTTGATCAATGGTCATGACAATTTGCACATTAATGATCAAGGACTTGACCTCCCAGCCCATTGTTCATTCAGTTGGCTAGTTTCCATTATTATTCAAATGTACTGTTTATAAGATTGGGGATGTACAGATGTACAGAATCAACCTTTTGGGATTTACTTACCTGGATGATTGAGCATCAAGGCATTTCCTGTACAGGTGACCTGGACATCGGTCTGCTGCAGTACCTTCTTTTCGGCAGTCTGATGGCCGCTGTGGACCCCGTGGCCGTCATCGCTGTGTTTGAGCAGGTGCACGTTAACGACGTCCTCTTCATCATGGTGTTTGGAGAGTCGCTGCTCAACGACGGTGTAACAGTGGTTCGTATGCATCATTGCTGTCTTTAGCATTACTTAAGTAACATAACCTGTGAGTTTGGTGAGACATCTGTCATAGGCATGTCCACTTTGAAGACATGAAGTGTAAAGAAAGTAAACATTCCAGCACTTCAGTTTAAGTGGTTTTACTCTAGCTGATGTCTTGCCATCTTATCTGAGCTTCTCTGGTCAATATAGGTGTTTCTGAACAGTCTGGAGTTCATTTGATACGAATCATGAAGTTCCACCCCATTCACTGCTGAAACTTGAAAGTTTGCACACCTTTTAAAATTACAATGTTAGAAACCCGTGACTTTATCGTTAGAAGTGTGACCTTCTCAGAAGCATAAGTGCTATATCATATTGCTCCTTAAAGGAGAGGTGTACTATAAAACTGAATACATGTCTTAGAGAACTGAATTAAGCTTAAAATTGAAAGTAAAATAAAAATGAACTAATTAATTAAATGTGGACAGAATTTGTCAATCAGAGATAATTCATCTCATAAATCAAGACACAATGCTCTCCCTTATATAAGATGCCTTTATAGGTTAAAAGTATCATTATCAGTATTGGTATACTGGCAATGTATTTACTTTATTTCTGGCCCTTTATTGTATTGATATAATCTGTAATTGGAGTTCAACACCTGTGGCGTAAGTGAATCACTCAGGACTCACTCTCTCCCTCCCTCCTGTGCTGAATCATAGAGCGAACGAATCACTCAAGACTCACTAACCCCCTCCCTCCTGTGCTGAATCGTAGGTGTAAGCCACAGGTGTCGAACTCCAGGGCTCGAGGGCCGGTGTCCTGCAGGTTTTAGATGTGTCCTTGATCCAACACAGCTGATTTAAAAGGCTAAATGACCTCCTCAACATGTCTTGAAGTTCTCCAGAAGCCTGGTAATGAACTAATCATTTCATTCAGGTGTGTTGACCCACAGTGATATCTAAAACCTGCAGGACACCAGCCCTCGAGGCCTGGAGTTCGACACCCCTGGCGTAAGCGAATCACTCAGGACTCGCTCACCCCCTCCCTCCTGTGCTGAATCATAGAGCGAATGAATCACTCACTCACCCCCTCCCTCCTGTGCTGAATCATAGAGCGAAAGAATCACTCACTCACCCCCTCCCTCCTGGCTCACAGCTTCTTCTTCTTCTTGGTTGGCAACCAATGTTAAGGCACATTACCGCCCCCTGGCTCACATTTCAGTGGACATTTAGATGAGAAAATATATATTTAACACATTTAAGGAAAATACTAATAAAATAAAAAAAATGTTTATTTAGCAATTTTGATAGGAAATTGCTTCATTTTAGAAATGTTTTTGCTCTTTTTTTTCTCTATAAAATAGTTGTTTTCTTTTAGAATCATTCATCTTAGCAGTAGGATTTACATGAAAAGAGAAACAAATTAAGTTTGAGTGAAAATGTACATTTTTTGCACTCTCTGGTCAACTGACTCAGTGAATCAAATGACTCAAAAAACCCGATTTACTTTGGTGAGTGAGTCATTAAAACTCGATTCAGTAAAAAGAATCAAATTTACCCATCACTAATGTAAGTCCCCTTCAATTAAATGGAATTTATTTTCATTTCATTTATATGAAATAGCCATGTGATTATCAGCAGTTACCACGCCTACCTAGCCACATCAGAGTCATTTTCCATCCTCCGTTATAGACCCACCTACAGACACGTGACTGGACAGACACCACATGCAGTAAATCTGGGCCCACGTGGGTTTTAGCCTTGCAAGGTCTGATTGGTTGAAGTAACGTGAACGTGGCATTGTTACTGTGATTCTATTGGCTCAAACAATTAAAAAAAGATGCCAATCATGCAAATTGAACAAAAGAGACCAAAGTTACAGCTCCTCAGAGTTTAAAGGGCCAGAGACCAATTAAATGCTCCATGCACACGGCAGAAAAGGGCCATTACCATGTAGATGTGTCGTTAAATCTTCAAAAATATATATATATATATTAAAAAAAAGCATTTTTAGGCCTGTTAATAAAATCAATTATTTCTGCTCTTAAATACCTAAAAAATTCAACTGGCATGGTGTCCAATTGTGTGCCAAAATTAGACATTTTTGTACAACATGTGGATATTCATGTATTGACAGTGCTGTAATTTTTCACTGTTTCACTTTACAAACATAAATCCTTGCACAGATGATGTTTATATGTTGGTTACTGAATTTCTGTAATGAAATGTGAACTGAGGCATATTTTAAAAGGGTTATATGCTAAAAAAAAAAATTAGGTGAGGATAAATTCTATTGACTTTTTCTGTGTTCCAGTCTCAGTAACTTTGACACAGTAATATCTGCTTCAATATTTACACCTCTGATGAAATTTCACAAGTGTTAGCTTTATTTTGATACCAAGATTGTAAGGACAGAGTTTGTAATTGCAGAGAAATAATCAATTAATTTGGGCATTGCATTTTCGAGCAGGAAGCTCAGAAACCCCTTTGGGGCTTAAGAGGTTATATTTACCCACAAATACTTGAGCTATACTTAAGGTAAGCACACTACTTTTTACAGGAAACAAGAAAAATAATTATACTATAAGTAAATTTAAGTACTATGTAAGTAATTTTAAATAGTAGTTGGAAATTTTTAGTTTTGCATGACTTCATGTGCTTTAAAGGAACTAAGAAATAATTACACTGCAAGTGTTTTAAGTAGTGTATAAATTATTTTAATAGATCCTTATTAAGTGGTAATTCGTGGAAAAACAATGAAATATTTCCCAACATCAGGTCTTATTATGGAGGGACTTACCTTGCTTAACTTCCAGGTATTTCATAGGAAAGGAGACGTTCTGTTCTAATACACGTGTTGTGACTGTGACAGAAAAAAAAATTAAGTTAGATGTGGCTCCATCATTATAAGGTCACAAAGGCCTACACATTTGGTGGTATTCATTTATTTTTTGTAACTTGGTACGCTTGGTACTTATCACATCCACAGGGCTTCCATCAATGCACATTAACACAACGATGATTAAATAAAGTCGTAAAAAGGCAGTATCAATCTACTCTGTAAAACTGCCCATACCCCCAAAAGGACAGTGTAGCTACAATGTAATACTGTTTGTTTTTGCACAACAAAAACCTGTTACCCCTTACTCTAGTGTGTAGTACTTGTAGGTAAATATAATTACTTTGCAATTTCAAATAAAATACGTCAAAATTCCATTTAATTACAGGGGAATTGCACCCTTTGTCATGGGTCCTTCTTTACTGCTAAATGACCAAACATTATTTTTTCTTCTTCATCTCTTAGGTGCTCTTCAATGTGTTTGATGCATTTGTGTCACTGGGAGGACCTAAAATTGATGCTGCAGAAATTATCAAAGGAATAGGTAAGATATGACATTTATTAAGCTGTTAATAGAGGATTTGCCTGTGTATGGGTTATAAGCACTTACAGTCACGTCTGGCTAAGCAGAAATTGTTTTTTTGTTTCTTTTTACAGCATTTTTTTGTTCAGTATTATGAGCTTCTTCATCAAAATGCATTGACCATTTCAAGCCACCACGATGCTTTTATTGGCATTGGCTGGGAACTGACCTCCCAGTTCCTTCAGTGGTGCTAGTTTCAGTTGTTATGCAAATGTACTGTTTATAAGATTGGGGAAACCTGCAGTCAGCTCAGACTGAAGAAGTCACTTGGATGAGTGATGAAACGTGTCTCCCACTGAAAACACTACATCCAGATGAAAAGAATCAACTTTTGGAGATGCCTTTATTTACTCTTTTTTTTTAGCAGAAGCCAGTTAGGACAGTAGGGAGTAGAGGCATGTAAACAGATGCAATAAAAAACATAACAAAGCCTAAAAGTAGATTTTTACACATTTCCCCCTTTCTCTACAGTTTCCTTTTTTGTGGTTGCATTTGGCGGTTCCCTTGTGGGCCTTGTTTTTGGCCTACTAATTTCACTTCTGACCAGATGCACAAAAAACATCCAGATCATCGAACCAGGCTTCATCTTTGTTTTGGGATATCTTTCCTACCTGACTGCCGAGATGCTTTCGCTGTCTGCTATCCTTTCGTGAGTGTTTTACAACTGAATTTGTTTTATTATTTCTGCATCTATTTTGCATATTTTGTGAACATATTTAGATGGAAGTCTACTTTTGTGTTTCCTTTCTGTAGGATTGTCTTCTGTGGAATGTGCTGTCAGAAGTACATCAACGCAAACATGGATGAGAATTCGGTCCAAACAGTCAGATACGCCATGAAGGCTTTTGCCAACGGATCAGAAACCATCATCTTTGTTTTCCTCGGCATCTCGGCCATCGATAAGGTTATCTGGGTTTGGAACACGGGCTTCATCCTACTCACGCTCCTCTTCGTCTTGGTGTACAGATTCATTGGTGAGATTTTGTCTTTTTGGGCTCAGTTTTGTGTCAAAGCATCACTGTGATGTAAAAAGTTTGTTTGTTATGCAAATACATTTAGATAGACTGAAACACTAAAATGCATTCAAAACTCATGAAGATTCATTTGGAGATATTTTGTGAGTCTTTATATAAGACTGTGTGTTTGTGTTCGTACTGCAGGTGTGTTTTTCCTCACCTGGATCCTCAACAGGTACAGGCTGGTGCCCTTGGAGTTTGTAGATCAGGTGATTATGAGCTACGGTGGCCTACGAGGAGCTGTTGCATATGGCCTGGCTGTGATGCTGGATGAGAATAAGATAAAAGAGAAAAACCTGATGGTCTGCACTACACTCATTGTGGTGTACTTCACTGTCATCTTGCAGGTGAATTTGTCACTTTTTCTTAATTAGTTAACTATCTTTTTCGAAGAAAAAAAAAGGCTTCTGGCAGTAGCTTAGCTGTTCCTGGGACTGCACTCCTTTGGACATTTGATGTTGTGTCTGGAATCTGCTGGAGTCACTCTTCAAAGTTTAGGGTCTCGGCTCCTAATGCTAATGTAGGTAAGTATAGTGATAATAAGACAGCTGAACCAAAGTCCAGCTTCTGGAGGCTCAATGAGCAATGAAAAGAGGAGCTTGCAGCTCACATGCAGCTCGGTTACCTGGACGTTGGCCTCCATGGCAAGATTCTCTGCACCTCTCTGAAATCTATTCCTTGGAATGGCCTGCAAGTAAGCCCACAGAATCAATATTGCTTTCACGCCCTTGTATTACAGGTATTACTTACAGGTCTAACTATAGTGCTCTCACATGAACCCACATCATGTCATTTCTCATTTCTGTGTTTACAGTAAAGCCTGTAAAACCTTATTGCTGTTTGTTTTTGTGTCTGCCCTTGGGTCCACTTCCTTGTACTGGCCTCTGGGCCCCTTCTGACATGAAAGTAAAGAAGTACCAATAAAAATCACCAATAAAAGCATTAGGAGCTGTCACTCCCAAACAAATTCCAGGCACAACATCAGAGGTCTCTCTCCAAAACAAAGTAGTCCTAGGAACAGCTAAGATACAGAGAACCCTGTCCTCTACCCGGTCTCTGTTAAAGCTCATGAACTTACCACCCCCCCTAACACTATTGCATTCCTGCTTGACATTGTTGCAGGGAATAACAATGAAACCTCTGGTCATGTGGCTTAAAGTAAAGAGAGCTGCAGTGACTGAGGTTTCGCTCCTAGAGAAATTGACAAACAAGGTAAATCTAAAACGAAAAACCTCTCGTTTCACCTACACAACCATTTTCTATCCAGTTATTGCTGAGTCCTTCTCCTTTCTTTAGATGTTTAATCACACTCTGGTTGCCATAGAAGACATATCAGGACAAATAGGACACAACTACATGAGGAGCAAGTATGTACAAGACTTGACACGTAATTTGAAAATATCTTCTCATTTTAAAATAAACTTTAAAATAAGAATTTCGTTTCCTTTTTGCAAAGGTGGAAGTATTTTGAGGAAAACTGGATGTCATGGATTTTGATGAAGCCGTCTGCAAGGAAGAAACAAGACCAAGTCTTTGATGTCTTCCATCAGCTGAACCTCAAGGATGCTATGGAATATGTGACTGAAGTGAGCATCATTTTGCTAAAGTACTCATTAAAGAAAACTGATAAAACTGCCACATGGAAAGAAAGCATGGTCTTCTTCTGTTCCAGGGTGAGCGGAGGGGCTCTCTGGAGTTTGTCCGTAATGAAAATTCCATTATTGACTTCAAGAAAAAGTCTGAAAGTGAATCCTTCGATATCAACAATACAAATATGTCAAATGATCATGGTGCAATGTCCACTACAAGGTGAGCAATCTAGATTTTTATGACAATAGGAGAAGAGCAAAAAGCAGACTTAAAAGTCAGTATAGGATCATGTTGTGAAATCAAATGCACTGCAACTATTAGTTAGATTAGATTAACAAACATCTTCTATGCCTGAAGCTTCAATTTGCCACTGTGCTGTAAAATGGAAACCAGAGTTAATGTACTACTTTAATATTGTTATATTACTTTATACCGCTGACATGATTTGGTTTGCTTCTTAGTAGAGATCCCATTCCATCAGTGAGCCTGGAAATGCATGAGCAGATCATGAAGGCTGTGAGGGAAGCTGAGGCAATTAACGCTCACCACCTTCTGGATCAGCATCTCTACAAGAGCAGAAAACAGGTAATGAGCACATTGAGTCATTACATCAAGGGCTTACTAAAGCACCTTAGTGCCGCGCTTCTATATAATTAGTACAATTTAACTTGTTATCAAAAGAAGAATATTTCCAGGCATCAGTGAGAACTATGCTTCAGCATACCAAGACATTTTGACCAATTTTAAGCTCTTAACTTTGTGGGAACAGTTTGAGGATGGCCCCTTCCAACATGACCGTGCACCAGTGCATGAAGTAAAGTTTATAAAGACATAGATGAGCAAGTTCAGTGTCGAAGAACTGGCCTGCACAGAGTCCTGATCTCAAAATACCAGAACATCTTTGGGACGAATTAGACCGGAGACTGCAAGTCAGGACATCCTGTCCAACATCAGTGTCTGAGTTCACTAATAAATTCCCATAAACACACCTAAACCCACGGAAAGCCTTCCCAGAAGAGTTGAAACTGTTATAGCTGCAAAGGGTGAGCTGAGATCATATTAAACCCAAAGGATTAAGAATAGGATGTCACTCAAGTTCACATGTGTGAAGGCAGACAACCAAATACTTTTGGCCATATAGTGTAGTATATAAAGGAAGCACTGTGGTAGATGCATTCCAAAGTGGCTTGCAGATGTGCAGGAACTGTGAGCATGAGCTCAACAGATCTTCTAGTCTATTAACACAGAGCTGAACCTAAGCCTAAGCTGTTTTTGATTTTGTGAAGGAGTATTAAGCTGTCTTCTCGTCCTCTTGTTTACAGCATCGGCACAGATTCAGTCGCAGCCATTTCGATATCAACAGAGATGAAAAAGAAGTCCAGGAGATCTTCCAGAGAACCATGAGGAATCGAATGAAGTCGTTCACGTCTGCAAAAATGGGCGTCAAACCACCAAAGACGATTGTCAAGCACACACAAAAAGAACAGCAGCAGAAGGTCATAACTTCATTTCTATATTTATTTTCTTCCTGAAGTAAAATACCACTTTTCAAAACTTTTTAAAAATGTTTTATACTATCTTTATCTCATCTTTAGACATAATCAACATTTTCAGTATTTAGATTTTTTTTTATCATGTCTGTGGCTACAATGTAGCTTTCCATCACCAGTGTGTGAATGTGTGTGTGAATGGGTGGATGACTGGTTGTGTAAAGTGCTTTGGGGTCCTTAGGGACTAGTAAAGTTCTATACAAATAAAGGCCATTTGCCATTTTCCCAAAAAATCAATAGAACTGATTTTTAAGTTGGATACTGATACCAATATTTGATGGTGGTTAACAAATTTAATAGACCACCAACCGGTGCAAGATTTATAGCACAGCTGCCCTAAATTAACAGTATTAGCAATTACAGAAATCATTTTTATTTTTCTGTAGTTGATAATCCACCAGTATGCTTACACATTTGGTTGAAAGTCATATTTTTAATTCTGAAACATAATTATTCTTATTATCCACGAATTCTCAAATGTTTTACAAAAAGAAGAAAAAATAATAAAGAGCATTATGGTTTTTGGCGAAGATGCCAAATTACAGTTATTGGCATTCCTGAAGATAAATTTGTTTAAGTGGTTGAATTTTATGCTTCATTAATATCTCATTTCTCAGAAAGATCCAGTGTTTCGACTCAAATTTGGGCATCACATAATTTTTTCTTTCAGACACATGAAACATGAACAAATCTCTCAAACAGTTTTTATGTGCATTTATTTAATTGGTTGTTTACGCTCTACATAACTCTGCTTGGACCAGCTGGTTGTTGTGTTTGTGAGGGTCCAAGCAAGTGTATCGCTAACAGTGAAGTTACAGAGTTCCCTCTGGTGGACAAACTATCACGTTTCTTGTTACTTTATTCACTTTCATTTGTCAGCTGCTATAAATGCCGATACCAATCAGCCATCAAATAGCTAATATATTCCTATAATATTGGCCTACTCATAAAATTGTTGGGCTTTACTAATCTTTTATTCGAAAATTGAAGAACAACATGAGAACAAATGAATATGACTTAGAATTTCACTTTTTGAACCACAGCTAATAATCTAATGACTCGTCTTCCTGTTACAGATGCCTAATGGAAAGTCAATGGACAAGGCTAAAACCAGCTATTCTGGTGATGAGGGTTTGTATGATTGTTGGGTGTTTTTTTTCTTCAGATTTAAAATAGGTAAGCACTTAGAGAGCCAATGAAAATCTTGTCACGTTCATTTTTAGGCTCAGAGGGAGACAGCGCTTCTGGCTATGACCAATCATACATGAGAGCCACGTACAGAGCAGGAGGTAAAACAAGTCTGTAAATCCTGTATCTAAGAGCAAACATATATTTTTCAAGAGTGACCAAGAGAGTAGCTGGTCACTATAACTGGTCACTATAGTAACTATAAACACAAATATTACAGAACCATACTTTAAATGCAATTAAGGTCAAAATAGATACAATATGAAACAAACCCCCTTCAGTGCAAAATTTACTTAAGTACCATTTTAAAAATTTAATCTTTAAAATAAAATTCTCAGTTTTCAGTCTTTCTGTTTGTGCAGCACACAGCAGGAAATAGTCATCCTCAGGCTCGCACTACTGGAAATACCGTATGTGGTTTATGTAAGGGTGAGCTGCAGGGTAAAAGTACCCGACTGTCATACATCATATGGACTTTGTACTAGTGGACTGGCAGGTTAAAGCCTGGCTAATGTTCGATTCATTTCTTTTGAACGTTTTCCTTCTAACCTGTTGGGAACAGTTTATGGCTGCAGTGCATGTGTGAAGACAGCTCATTATCGTAGAATTGCCTAATTCTGCTCCGACTCCACAAACATCTGTAAAAAATTTCCAGAGAACTGAAGCTGTGTTGAATTTAATTTATGTACACAGACGAGAAGCATCAAGCACACAGTGTCAAATCTCATAAATCCATATAGCTCGTAAAAGTACACATTTTACTGTTTTGTGAAAAAGATTATCTTATGTTGAATTTGATGTTAGCAGTAATCGTAAAAAGTTAAGACGGTTGGAAATTAGGTGGTACTAAAAAGAATTAGCTGGAAGAACATTTTTCTAGTTTAACTGGTAACAGAACAGTAACATGACTATGTCTAAAAAGATTATCTTTGAGAGGCAGAGTTTATCAGAACGAAACATGGGTAGAAGTTCATCAATCTGCAAAATGTTGTATACAGATCAAGGAACAATTTTAGAAAAATGTTCCTCAAAATAAAACGGCAAAGACTTTGATTATTTCATCACAAGACTCAGAAAATCTGGAGAAATCTCTGTGCAAAAAAACATGGCCAAAGATCCTCAACAGATTCCTGTGATGTTTGGATTAAAAACTGCATTAAAAACTGTCATGACACCGTTTAGGAAATCACAGCACGGGCTCAGAAACACCTCCACATGTTGTCTGTGAACAAAGTTAACCACGACATGCAGAAACGCAGCTCACTTGAAATGAACTGGATGGGACACATGGACACTGCACTGTTATTAGCACTCACTTCAAAAGATTGCATCTCTAATGGTATGGGGGTATATTAATGCCTATGGAAGAAAAGTGGAAGCTAGACTGTTGGAAACATTACTCTCTCCAAACTTCAGACATGTTCCTACGACCATTGAAATTGCCTTATTTTTTTCTTTTTGTCATTTTAAACCTGATACGTTCTATTATAAATTATTGTTTGCAAATCGTTGAGAACAACAGAAGCCATAATATAGAAACCTGAGGTCCTAATTCAGTTTCTTTTGTTCATCCAGCTGGGATTGAGAACCCAGCCTTCATGCCGGACCTGGACCCCATGGATTTGTTGCAGATTCCGCCTTGGCTTGGGGAGAGTGAGCTCGACAGCAGCATGGTGGCTCTGTCACATCGAGCCCAGGTGGATTTGCCAAGGACCCCAAGCAACCTGCGCCGCCTGGCCCCTCTTCGTATCAGCACTCGCTCCACTGACTCCTTCACACTGGAGAACATTCCTGACACACAGCAGATGGACAGCGATCAATTGCAGCCGCCCCCTCCTCCTCCTCGTCCTCCCAGAGACGATGGCTACGTGTAGCTGGATCCCCAACCCAAACACTCAACTCTGCCTCACTTGAATCTGGCTGCCAAAGAAACAAAACTAAACTCAGAACGTTTAACTGTGTACTCTTAAGAATATTGACTAGGAAATATATTCTTTTCCATTTATGTGATAACCTTAACTCCTGTGTTTCTACACAAAACACTGACAGTTTCATGACCTGCATGTTCTTTAGACTGCTCCTGTTTTTGTTTTAGGTTCACGCTTCCCTGGGCAAAAGAAAACTGCACTTAGAGCAAAGCATGTTATTCACAGGGCATATTGAACACTATTAAATATTGTCCTGTGGCTCAATATTAACATGCAATTGCAAATCATTACTTAAGGTTGTTTTCCCTTAAATGTGATGCAACAAACAGAAGCAAAAAAAACAAAACAAAAAAAAATCCCAAATATATATTTTTGTTTAGGTCTCAATAATAAAAAATAGGATTTAAAATAATAATGACTGAAAATTGATTCTGAGTCAATAATATATGGACATGCTTGTGTTTTTCCTCAGAATTGCAACTGAGGTTAAATAATAAACTTGAATAATAAAACAGTTGTAGAAATGTCACATATATGACGAGGCAATATATTTATTTGTGAATCTAGTGCATCTTGAATATATTGTACTAGACTAATCATTTAAATATGGATTTAAAAAGAGAAATTGTATTTGTTTTGTTTCTGTGGAGTCAGTCAAAAAAAAAAAATCCAAATTAAAACAGAAAAAGATGCATCCAGAGATATTTAATCAACTCTTTCTAAATCACAAACTCTAGATAATTAAAATCAGTCATTAACAGGAATAGGATATTTATTTTAGGTCTCAATACTTTTAGCTTAGTTACTAAATTCACTGTACTCGTGGGACTGGGGTGGTCAAAACATAACAAGCTACACTGGTGACACAATTAAATATCACCATAAATTAGTAGAAAAATGACAAAAGTCGTTTTGTTTATAAATAATCCATTTCTGAGGTTTCCAAATGTTTTGTGACGTAATCCAAAATTATTTTTTCGTTTCCAGAGTCCTTCAGGTAGAAATGAGATCCGTGGAACATCTTTATGGTGAAATCTCCTGATGTGATGTCTTTCCAAGCTGTTAATAAAACACACACACACACACACACACATTAATTTCACTTGATCACCTGTAAATCTTTCACGTACTCAGTCACACATTCTTGCTGCCTCTGGTTCAGATCCCGTGCTCTCTAATAAGAAACAGTTAGCATTAGTTAACACTGCCCAGCAAAAGATTTACTCAGCCCGAAGGCCGCAGACATCCCTGGACCAGGTGAAGCCATAAACCAGGTAGATCATCATTTACTAACCAAAGCTAACTCCACCTGACATTTTTTTAAAGGTGGTTTTCACCACATAAGAAACATCCTGACAAACGCCATCCACTCACTGTGAAACGGGGCTTTCGGTGTGTACATTTTAATTTGATTCTTAACTTGTGTCTAATTATGTAATTATTAATGTATGCTTTTAAATTTATTTACTACTCTGCTTGAGCGCTTTGTGCTACAAGGCTCATTCACCCACTCATACATACAAGAGGCTGTTTCTATGGCTGGGTGCTTTCGATCTAACTTTCACACTCCGATGAACAAACTGCAAGATACTGAAGTCAGAGTTTAGTAGAAGGAGACGGATTGTTAGGGTTACGTAAACACTGCTCTGCTGAGGGCAAAACAAAGAAGGGAGAAGCACAAAGTAGCAATTGGCATTTAAGTCAATGTAATAACCATAAGAGTAACGTACAGCCCATTCTTGGCCTGTTAGAGCACTGACCTTGTAAATCATGAGGAATGTCATCCTTCCCGTCAAAACACGTGACCGGGCAGGAGAAAAGCGGGCTGCTCGCCTTGTTACATCTGCAGAGAGGTCAGCAACTCCCATCACTGACAACATCTACGCTTGGTTTTAGAAATGTTAAGAGCAGATTAAGTAACAGACAGCTGTCCGCCCACCTGTAGTTCTCCACTACGTGCAGGTCAGCCTTCAGGGCGGGAAGGAAGAGCTTGAGGACTTCAGGGTTCGCCAGGAGCTCAGGAGGAGTTCCTCCAATCGAAATTAACCACTTAAGAAAATCTTCATCAGACAAGTCGCTTCTCTTTGGGGTTTTAATGCGAGTCTCTGACTTAAAGACAAAGAACAACACAGTACAGTGTCGTGTCATATCAACAACACCCAGCTCTTTTCTTACGTTAAAGAGGCCAAATTACAAACGTTTAGCTTTTCCAAATGTTATCACTGATGTTTGTTGAATATGAACATCAGGATTCATAGATCAGGGTTTTCATGGCAGTTATGTGTGTACAGATTAAGTCTAATTAATTTAAATCGATTTTAAAATACGTGATTAGCTTATAGTGAATATAATTTCAATGAAAGAATTTTAATCTCTTTGGTGATCCGAGTTTTGGGTAAAAATTATGTGGCAGAAGCACAGAAATGTAGATTAAAGCATGAAGTGGTGACATAACAGCACAGAGAGGATTTTCACGTGTGTCACTGCATCACTTATTACTAGATTTGAAGTCCACAGCCCCAAAAAACAGGGTTATGTTTGTCTTTTTTTGCTTCGTGGAACTAATAAATATCACAAGCAATGAAAGAAAAAATACTTAAAAAGCGTATTCCAAGCAAAAAAAAGACTTAAGTAATAAGAAGTTTTCCAGGTCATCCAGTAGTTTTACTTACATAAGGTGCAGAAGCACCAGACAGAAAGATGTGAACTGGCTCCACGTTGTGAATTTTCTTCAGCGCGTCTGCAACAGCGAAGCTTGTGAAGGCACCGAAACTGAAACAGATTAGAATTTTTTCTTTATGTTGCAGGGATTAAAACCATGCAGTGTTCTGTTTATGACGACAGCCTTGTTTTTATTCAGGGATCATTTTTTCTCGCCATACCTGTGGCCAAACAGAGCGAATGGCTTCTCCTTTAGCAGCGGCAACAACACACTAATCACTTCATCCACGATCTGCTGCATGTTTTCGAAGAATGGCTCTTTAGCTCGACTCTCTCTGCCGGGAAGTTTGACAGCCAACACTACAAAAAAAAAAGGAAGAAAGAAAGAAAGAAAAACAGTGTAAAGACATGAGGTGATGTTTCTTCTGAGTATTTGTCTTCCTTTGATTCAGAGTAAATGAGTGAGTAACCATAAATAATTCAAAGCATAAAAGTCCTCTGAGGCATGTGTAGAAAACTAATTCTGATGATTGATTGTTTTTAAATGCCAGGTTTTTAAGTGACGGACTAGAGTGCTGGCAATTCTGTTCATAACTGGCACGAGGTTGCAGACACAAGCCGTGGAAAACAGCTTTCTCTGAAGGGTGGCTGGCTTGTCCCTTATAGACAGGGTCAGGAGTTCAGTCATTCGGGACTCAGAGGAGAACTACTACTCCTCTACTACACTACCACTGGAGCTTATCCCAGCTGTCATAGGGCATGAGGCGCAGTACACGCCAGAGTTGGTCGCCACTCTTTCACAGGACGAACACACACACACACACACACACACACACACACACACACACACACACACACACACACACACACACATGTGCAATTTAGAATCACCAATTAACCGAACCCCAATAACTGCAAGTGATTTAACTGTGGGAAGATTCTGGAGTATCTGGATAGAAGCCGCAATGTGCTAGAGCGCATGCTAACAGAAAGGTCCCGGCCAGAGTTGCGAATTCGAACCCAGGACCTTCTTGGTGTGAGGGAACAGCGCTAATTCCACCACCTGTAGACACGAGACAAAGACACGAACGCAGAGGCAGCAAGAATAAAAGCAAACTACAGGAGAGAGACAGAGTTCAGGAAAAACTAATGATCAAATGCAAATAGGTGTGTAAACATGCAAAGACTGAGAAGACACACTAATCATGGGAAGCCCTCCAGCAGACTAAATGTATTGCAGCATGATTGGGGGACAGTTCAGGGTCACCTGATCCAGCTCTGGCTTATAAACTTTAATTAAAAAGAAAGTTTTAAGGCTGATCTTAAACAGCAAAGTCCTCTGCTGAGATATTAAGGTACTATGAAGTCTTTAAGATACGATGGGGCCTGATTATTGATTATTTTGTATGTGAGGAGAAGGATTTTAAAAACTATACATTTAAAAGTTAAAAGGTAATCTTGATATATAATTATGGCAAAACTTTTTTTCTAAGGTGTTTTTTCCCCCTCAACTCTTTTGCAGATAACAAAATTTAGTCAAGAGCCAAGAATTTATTCTGTGCTCCAAAAATCTTTAGTCCAGCTGTCCTTTAGTCATAAACACAGACGAGAAGACTAGTTATACCAGACCACCACATTTCTTTTCCACTTGCTTCCTGGAGCTTTCGTTACAACGTGCAAGCACGTACACGTGAAATGCTTTCTGGGCACCTCACCTTCAACAGAGCTGCTGAGGACATTTCCCCAGCGAGCGTAGTGTATGGACCCTCCACCTGCCCAGGGGAAGCAGATCAGTCTGGCCACAGCATCTGGTCTTTTCTTGAAACAGTTTACCACCTTGTCCATGCTGATTAAGGAGAACAAGAACATTATGACCAGAGATTTATTTGCACTTGTGTTAAAACAAGAGGTTATTTTAAAAAATCTACCTATTACTTGCTGTCTGCTCCATTAACTTCTTCTAGGAAAATCCTGGGAAGAGTTCAGTGTAACATTTCCTTATTGGCTTCTTCTTCATGATGAATTCACTGGCGCCTAGCACACGGCGAACTGGTGCAATACCGCCACCAACCGGTGCTCAGTGGGAAAAATCAAACATGCGATCTCGTGGAGAATAACAGTTGATTAATTTCTGCAGTGAATCTTTGCAGATAAGGTAGCCGGAAATGCACAGACAGGAAACGACAGCGTCGACACAGAAAATTTAAATCGCCTGTAACAATTCCAGGGAGGTGCAGGTAAAGGCACAGGTTACAGGAAGCAGCTGAATGTACCTGATGAATCCCACCAAGCAACTTTCACTTTCTGAGTTCTTTTGAAGTGTATCAGTAATAGCCAGGTTGACTTTCATTTTCCCCTAGGCGTTGGGCCAGCTGCTTTCTCTGATCTTCATATTTCAGTATAAATAAATCGTGTTACCTCTTTTCCACAATAGCTATAATATATGGGATGCCAGGACTGCCAAAATGAATTAATTAAATACACCAATTAAATAATTAATTAAATGTGTCATTAATTAAATAAAATGGAACGTAATTAAATACATATTTATGGCATATTTAATTAATTATTTATTGCCATATTAATTATTGATACATTTCATTAATTATTTAATGGTGTATTTAATTAATTCATTTTGGCAGTCCTGAACCCTAGGGCCAGGACTGCCAAAATGAAATAAATAAATGAGGAAGTAAAACTGAACTTGAATCTTAATGTGCTTCTTCTTTAGCCACTCCTCTGTTTTCTTGGTGGTACGTTTTGGCCTCGTCCATTGGCCCCTCAGTCCGGTGATGTCATCCTTTATACTTAGCAGAAAAACAGCCCTGGGGCTCGAACCGGCAACCTTCCAATTGCAAGGTGAACTCCCAACTCTTGAGCCAGGATCGCCCCAAATCGTAATATTTCCCCTATACTTAACTGTGGGGATGATATTCTGCAGCTCGTAGTCTGCATTTCTCTTCATCCCAACGCTGCAGGTCGAGCTGATGCCAAAGAGTTTGATTTTGGTTTCATCTTACCACCGCTCTTTCTTCCAAACCTTCTCTGAATCATCTCTGAAGTTCACTGGCAAACTTAAGATGGGCCTGGACTCGTGTCCTCTTGAGCAGGAGGACCTTGCCGCTGCTGCAAGATTTCAATCAATGATGTAGTGTGTTACCAGTAGTGTTCTAGGTGACTGTGGTCCCAACTGCAACCAAGAGTTGCCACCATCTCACCAAGCTTCTTGTTGATGGTCTTGTAACCCATTCCAGCCTTGTACAGTTCTTTGGTCTTGCCCATATTGGTGGAGAGGCTGGAATCGAAGAGAGGTGTGTTTCAGGAACATAACGAGTTGAGTGCAGGAATATCTGTAGCTGATTGTACTCTGCGTGCCACATGGGTACACAGCCAATCTGTGGGAGCTGGAATTCTGGCTGGATTTTATGGGATCAAATTTTATTTCACTCAATGAGGTGCAAATCAACTTAGAACTTTTATGTAATGTGTTTGTTTTCTGAATTTTTGGTTGACATTCTGTCTCCTTCCTATAAAATGAGTCTCATTTTTATGAAACTACCATAAAAATTCGATTCTTTTCTTTAAAAGTGAGCAAACTTACAAATTCAACAGGGATCGAATAATCATTTCACTATTATAAATTCTGTTTCTATCATTCCAGAGCTCTTTAATTCTCTTTTTCTGGGAAGGTTCAAGTATGAAGAAATCTGTCTGTGGCCTTGTAAATATGCCCAGTAGTTATGTTATTTTTCTAATTTCTGCTTATAATACTGCTGTCCCTGTTGTTTTAATTGAACATGTACAAGTCTTAGAGCCTAGTGTTTGTTAGAATTTAACTAATGCATAACCATTCACTGCAGACTCATAATCCAGTACTTATCTGAATAATTGCTCTGGCCTTTTCACAAAAACTTTCTTCCTCTCTTCATTATTGCAAAATGTGAAAAGTCACTCTCACTATCCTTAAACAAATTGTTTATCATAAAGGGCTCACTTCTTTCCTATTCTTACTTGTATTTGCCTTCATAATAGAATTTCCTCTATCTACCTGTGCATTCAGTCTGTATTTCCCAGGTTTATGATTGAGGCAGATGTAAAATTATATGAATGGTTTCTGGGGACATCTACAGTACGGAGTAAGCAACTTGCATGAGGTGTGTCACTGTGTCTTTGACTTGCTTTGACTGTTACAATACCTGAGCAAACAGGTCAAGCCACAGAAAATTACGACAGCTAAAATGCAAATAGAATACGTCTTACTTACAAACCTGACGTACATACTTTAGAAAAAAGTTTCACAGATGTGACGTTACTGCCTTCAGATGGTATTTCCTGATGGAGTAAATCAAATTAAAATATTCCTTTTGTCTTAATCAAAGCCTCTAAACCAACTGAGAACGTCTTGGGAGTCTACATAAGGCGTCACCATTCTTATATTGATCTGAATTGTTGTTAAGGCGCTGTTCAGAGTTACAACAGTTAGATTTTCCTGAAAGTAGCATTTGGTTATATGTGGCTGAAAGTAAATCTTTGAAGCCTACCATTTTGCCACAGCCACAGCTGAAATGTTTCTTGATACTTTGGAGTTAATATATCTTATGTGTGCTCTCCAGTTAAGTCTCTCATCTATCATCTATTACTACCGTAAGAACTTTTAAGAATTTCTATGGACTCGTTCAATATCAACACTGTTTATTTTGTGCTTTAGTTATCTCATCCAATAAATGTTGCAGATCATGACCAGAGCTGTGTTTGTAGAGAAAATGTTTTTCATCAGCAAACTGTGTAATTTTAACCCTTTGGACATAAATATTCTAAGGAATTCGCCATACACACCTTTGTCATGTTTCTGATATATTTGGCACCAGTTCTGTTTCATTAAATTGTTTTAAAAGGCATTTGATTCCTCTGTTCTTACTCGTCTGTTTTTTTCCCTGTCCAAATTATTAATCTTGTATTCCTGTCATAGAGTATAAAAACTGGAAGATGGTCTCTGATATCATTACTCAGAAGTCTACTTACTGTCTTATGTTCAATGTAATTTGAAAAAAATGTCTATGAGAGTGACACAATGTAATGCGTCTCTGTTAGGTCTGGTAATTTTAGGGAATAGGTTCATACAGTCATTGTGTTAATGTTATTTAATGTTTATTTGGGTTAAGCAAATCAATAGTAAAATCTCCACAAATGAAATTTTGTTTGTGACCTATTTCTGTAAATGTTTCCTCCATCCAGTCTTTAAAGGCCTCAATACCAATACCTGAAGCTCTGTATGTACAACTAAAAAAAATTTTCTACTTTTGTCTTTATAGATTTCAACTGTTGTAAATTCCAAGACAATATTAATCACCATTATCATAAGTGACTTATGTATGTATGTATGTATATATATGTATATATTGTACTATTCTTAGTTAGTGTATTGTCTGTCTTGTCTTAATGTTGGTTTAAAAAAATTTTTAATGGAGCACTGTAACAAAAAATAATTTCCCCCAGGGATCAATAAAGTATTCTGATTCTGATTCTGATTCACTACCTACGGGGCGATCGTGGCGCAAGAGTTGGGAGTTCGCCTTGTAATCGGAAGGTTGCCGGTTCGAGCCCCGGCTTGGACAGTCTCGGTCGTTGTGTCCTTGGGCATGACACTTCACCCGTTGCCTACTGGTGGTGGTCAGAGGGCCCGGTGGCGCCAGTGTCCGGCAGCCTCGCCTCTGTCAGTGCGCCCCAGGGTGGCTGTGGCTACAATGTAGCTTGCCATCACCAGTGTGTGAATGGGTGGATGACAGGTTGTGTAAAGCGCTTTGGGGTCCTTAGGGACTAGAAAAGCGCTATACAAATACAGGCCATTTAAATTTCAAATATTTGTCTGGTTTAGATATTCCACCTCCATCTTTGTTTTGCCAAAATATGTACCTGAATCATAACCTTGCTGTTCAAAGTCCATATTATATGTCCATTATCTAATAGTATCCATATTAATCCAAGTTTCAGATATGGCAATGACATTGAATGGATATGAAAACTGGTTTAGATATTCCTTTGTGTGATTAAAATTTGCACATAGACTTCCACAGTTAAAGTGGATGACTGATAATTTATTAATCCACTCGCTGTGCTGTTCATTTGTATAGTAGCAGCAATACTTATTGATAGATCACCGCACCAGCTTCTTCTCTTCTATTTCATATTCCAAGTCCTGTGTATTGTGATTCATATAGCAAAATGTTTTTTTTAGTTCCAGTTGATCATATTCTGCAATTTAGTGAATGATGCAGTATTAAAAGTTATCCAAATACCAAACATCAACCATGATCAAAGCCACAGCCCACTCTGCACCCGACAGACAAGAGGAGATTAGCAGGCTGGTGAGTGTCCTGTAGGCCAAAAGTAATGCAGCATGGGAGATTTAGTTTTTTGGTATCTTTGAATAAATAGACTTTTGTCCCCTTCTTAGGTGCGGAGTGCAAACTATGTTTGTCCAGGAGTTTCAGTTCCGTGTGCGAGATGAGATGGCTCAGGTGACGGGTCGCGTCCTGCCAGCCCCCATGCTGCAGTATGGTGGCAGGATTTATTAATCCACTTGCTGTGCTGTTCATTTGTATAGTAGCAGCAATACTTATTGATAGATCACCGAACCCTTTATGGTACCTTCCCCTTTAAATCACGCTTCATGTGTTTGTGTCCTTCTGCGTGTCTCTGTGTGTGTTTGAGACAACAGGATTTCCTCCACTTAGCTACAGAAAAAGTGCTTAAGGTATCAGTGCTTAGCAGTATATATAAACTTTATCTTCACAGTATTATTATTTATGAATAAGAGGGTCTCTTTAAATAGGTTTAAAACACATTTTTCTATCAGGAGAATGTAGATTGGAAAATGCTGTCATTATGGGAAAATAAAGAAACAAAACTAACATCAAAAAATATAACACCAATTTGTGGTCAGTTTGGGCAGTGGTTGATCCCTCTGGTGTCTCTGCTGGAATTTTTTACTGTAAGGTCCAATCTTCTGTACTGCTTATCTTGCAGAAGACAAAGAGAAGAACCCCGTATCTCTTCTTCACCTAAGATTTATACTGGATCACGTCAGAAGGCCCAAAGGCCAGTACGAAGGGTGGACCCAAAAGCAGACTCAATAGGCAAACATTTTCACAAGAACATGAGACTTTATTAAACTCAGGAATCTTAATCATGAAAGTGTGGCAGGAAATGAAAATCTCAGGAAAACAACAGGGAGCTCTGGGGTGTGGGTACCCAGGTGAGTGTCAAGGCATGAAGTGAAGTCAGTAAACCATGATGTCTGCACTTTTCTCTCTTTTGCAGTGATCTGGAAGTAAGCTGCGAGGAGGAGAGCAGGCAGGTGAATATTGAGCAGCTGCGTGATGGCAGGATAGACTGGCGTCAGTAAAACCAGAAGAACGACGAAGTTTGAAGGCAGAGGTAACTGGAGACACAAGGACATGAGAGGTTAACACAAGGAACAGCTAAGTGAGAACCAAACATGAAGGCAGATTTACCACCATGGGTTAGTAGATTATCTGGCAGAGTGCAGAAGTCTGAGTTGGTCTTAAATCCCAATCCACTGATTACTTCTGATGGTTTCCAGTTGCGGTTACAGATGCAGGAAGCAGAACTAGAGATATAATGGAAAAATACGTGAAAACACTAGACTCTCAACCCGGACTGTGACAGATCGCCCTTCCTCACCCCTCTAATGTGACATTCAATCATGTTATTGACATCTAATCCCCTGATGTCGACCACCACCTTATCATTGTCTCGCTGACTTCTCCAAATACATGATTTAAAACATTTAAATTTAGAATCACTTCATTACATTTTCATTTCTGTTATTAGCAGAAAATTCCATTACAAATCAGCATTCGCAATATTCATGAATATACTTCACTTCATCTTTGACATTTTTATGTAATTTTCCTTCAATTAACTCTATCATGACCTTATTCCTACATAACATCCATTTTAGTCTGGATACTTATACCTTTTACCCCCTCAGATGCAGAGATGGGCAGTAATGCGTTACAAGTAACCATTACTGTAATCCGATTACTTTTTCCAAGTAACGAGTAAAGTAAGGGATTACGATTGCAAAAAAGGTAATTAGATTACCGTTACTTTCCCGTAGGAACGCTGCGTTACTGCGTTACTAAAACCGTGATTTTTTTGCGAGAGTGTCTCATGACAATGACGTAAGCGAGTGCGATGTTGGTGGCAACAGCTGTGTGCAGATCAACAATGGATAATATATTGAGTGCAGAGAAAGTACGAGCGTGCAGCGTTTAAAGCGTGGAAGTACTGACCTTACTTTGAGTTTGATTCCGTAAAAAGTGACAAAAACATTAGCGTCCGCTGTTCACTGCGTAGGAAGAAAACTTCTTTTTACAGCGAAAAACTTCCAAGCAAGCACCAAGTACGCTATGACGTAATGGGAAATTCACAGAAAAACTCGTGGATTCTTCCACTGACCGCTGCGGCACACCTGCACCAGGGCAAACCTCCGCCTACCCCACTCCTGCTTTACAGGTGAAAATAGAGCCAAAGGACCGCTAGTCTTTGATTTTATTTATTTTCTGCCTTGTTTTACTTGCATCTATTTGAAAGACTGAGTGCAAACACAAAAACCTATTGTGGTGGAAGTAAAACACGATGGGACCACAGATCCATGTTTTGAGCCATCTTTATTTAACATTTGCATCACACCACCACAACCCCACACCAACCCCTGAGTCCCCGTGTTTTAACACGGCGGGCGTGATTGCGGATGCCGTGGAGGTGCGTCCGCACGGCACCGCAGACCACGCCCCACCACACCTATTTTATTTTATTTTATTTTATGTGCAAGAATGTGCAGAAAATAGGTTTAAATTTTAAACAAATTTCTTCCAGTCAGAGAATATAATTTAATGTTTGCTTGATGCATAAAGTTAAAAGATTAAAACTAGCGTTAAGAAATAAATATATATTCTTAATGCTTATTTGCTGATTAGATTGTTTTATGAGAGGCCCAGACTTGACTAGGTCACAGGCTGACAGGAAACTGCATGTTTTTGCAGAATATGAGGACCAGAATCTTGTTTCTAAAAAGTAACTAAGTAACTAATTACTTTTGAAAATAAGTAATCAGTAAAGTAATGAGATTACCTTTGGGGGGGAATAATCAGTAATTAGTTACTAATTACTTTTTCAAGTAACTTGACCAGCACTGCTCAGATGTGATCACAGGTAAGCCGGGGGGACTTCAATCTCTCTCTGTCTTTCCCACCTCTCTCGACACACTCTTCAATCATGTTAAAATGTTTAAACATAAGTTATGACCTGTATCATCATTATTCTTAATGTAACAAAGTACTAGCCTGTTCCTTGTGTTTCCTTGTGAAAAGACTGTCGGTGTGCAGGATAAAATGCTGTGACACATATTAACCCTCTCAAGGCAGGCGTTGCTGATTTGCAACAGTTAAAAACTAACAACCTGATTACCCCACATACATATTTTATGAGGTTTTTTTTACTCAGAAGTACCACTGCAGGACTTAGTTGTGCATTAATTTTAAATCATGCTTTTTATTTGTTCTTGTTTCTAATGTCTCTGTAAAGCACTTTGAATCACCTTGTTGTTGAATTGTGCTATACAAATAAACTTGCCTTGCCTTGCCTTGCATTAGCAACAAAACGTTTAATTTGAGCCTGAGAGGGTTAAACCAAAACATAAGCCACTGTACAATCTAAACATACTACTGTTCAGACTAGAACTGCCAAAGAGGTGAAAATAACTTACTGCTTGACCTTTGGAGTGAATATAAAATTACAACATTTTGTTATGTAAAATTATGGTACTGGGAGTGATTGTGCTAGAGTCTATCCCAGCTGTTATAGGGCAAGAGGCAGGGTACACCATGGAAAGGTTATTAGCCTGTCACAGGGCTCAAAGTATCACAACTATCTTACTGTATATATGTGGTAGTTATGACAACTCAGCAAATAATATACAACTAATCTGACCTAATCTGTCTAGGTATCTAAATTAGAGCACTACTATTACTAACAGCAAACTTGCAGCTTGAATCAAATGAATGGCTTGTTACCAGGCCTTTGCCAAACTCAATGGCATACTGAACAGGTAATTCAACCATTTGATTGAACTGTATTGGAGTAGGGATGCATCTAAAAGTTACAGCACAGTAGCTCTCGAGGACTGGAGTTGGAGACCCCTGTATTAGGTAGTATTGCATACAACCTAATACAGGGTCTATCTCTTAGGTTGTTTTATCTACAGTGTGCAAACTGCAGTGATGCCAAATAGGAAAAAACTTAATTGTAATTGTGACAAAGTGAGCAGTTTTGATGCTCCCCACTTGACCCAAACGTGTTGACCTTTTTTTGCACATTATGCACATTATTCTGTCTCTGTATTTATTTGCTATGATTTGATATTTGTCAAAGTAACATTGCTGCACTAACTATCCTGGGTTTGTTTGTATAAGCATTCTGTTGCCGGAAAAAAAAAAAACATTCTGCAAATTAAGGCAAATACTCAGTTACATGTTTCTTTATATTTTATTATCTTACAGATTAAGTCATTTGTTCATACTTACTTTGTTCTTTCTTTTCAGCCTTCATGTAGGTCAGGTGTGGGGAAAGGCCCGCCTAGCATTTCCTCAAAAAGTGCTGATGACGTCAGATGTGATTTGTTGAATCTTTTTTTTTTTCGTAAATAGAGCTGTTTAGTTGTGTAAATGTGCTAATCAGAAGTGTGAGGAGGTTTTTGTCATTTTTAGTCATCTGTGTAGAGTTTTAGGTCCCTCAGCTCAAGTGAGGGGTGCTGGCCGGACTAATTGAAGGGAAATTGATGGCCCTATATATAGCCAGTCTAATCCAGATTCAGATGAGAGAGGAAAGGTGAGCTGTGTTACTGCATCCATGTACTTTGAATTTTGTTAATTAAGTTACTTTGGGGGGGGAAGTTTTGTAAGTTTCACATAGGATGGGGTTCACTGTAAATAAATTGCTCACCTCTGGAAACACGAAATGTCTGTTGAGTCTGCTTCCTTACCATCTTCCTTGATGTTCGAGTCTGACTACATTACAGTAATGCGTATTTATTATATACAATAAAGAGAAACTCCTGTTTTTTGTATTTGTTTCTGGAAAGACTCATCCTTGATCAGCTCTGACCTATGGTCGGGCTACATCTGGTCCCCCTTCAGTTCACTTACCAGACCTGCCTCTGAGGATGCCATCATCTATCTGCTCAGTCATGTCTAGACACACCAAAATCAGCTGGCGAGCACTCTGAGGGTCATGTGTTTTTTATTTCTCCAGTGCATTTGATGCCATCAGGCCGACCCTCCTGGGTGATAAGCTGACAGTGATGCAGGTGGATGCCTCTCTCATATTATCCTGGATTGTTGATTACCTGGCAGGAAGACCACAAAATGTGCATCTTCAGCATTGTGTCTGACACCAGGACATCACAAGGGACCATTCTATCCTCTTTCATGTTCACCTTCTATACCACAGACTTCAGCTGCTGCACAGAGACCTGCCCTCTTCAGAGGTTTTCTGATGACTCTGTGGTGCTTAGATGCATCACTGAGGGTGATGAAATGGCGTACTCTTCATCAAGTGGTGGGAGCAGAATCATCTGCAGCTTAATGTGACAAAGATAAAGGAATGGATTTTGGACATTAGGATGTTCAGAAAACCAGTGACCCCTGTTTCAGCCCAGGGGGTTTATGTGGGCATAGTGGGAGACTATAAATACCTCGAAGCACACATGGACAATAAACTGGACTGGGTTAAAAATTCCACTGTATTCTACAGGAAGAGCCGTCTCTATTTTCTAAGGCGGCTGAGGTCTTTTTAAATCTGTGGGACAATGCACAGGATTTTCATTTATCAAAACACACTGCAACAGTTGCAGACCCTTACTATTTGCACATCCTCGACAGGGAAAATAACAAAGCACAGTATGGTAAGAGGGGTACCTCATTGCCAACCTGTGTCAATATGTAATTTGTGCAATATACTGGGAATTAATAAAGTATTCTGATATTCTGATTTGTTTAATAATTTTTTCATTGTTTTCCTAGAAAAGTTGTGTTTTGTTTTACATCTAATTGACCCACTTTTGCCTTGTGGCGATTTGCTGCCTTGTGGCCCCATGATAAAACATTGTGTACAGGTTAAATGTAGGAGTTAAACATTGATTCAGAGAAATTCTTTTTTCAATTTTTGTTTTGTTTATTTATATCAGTCATTTACTCGGAAACTTTGCATGCCAGTAGGATCAATCCGCTGCTGCACCTCACTGCTGCTCTAGCAAGACTTACACTTGCCCTTTTATTTTATGCACATTTCTAAAAATGTCTCTTTAACCAATGCTGCAACCACAACGAGGACCACAAAAAACAAGAGTCCAGCTTCATCAAACTGTCTCTTCACTCTAAACAGCCATTATTTTTGCAAGTTTTGCTGACTGTTAACAACACACCCAGTTCCACATCACACTCTCCTGATTGAACCCTCACCCCACAGTCTTGTGCTGCAATTTTGTACCCTGGCTGCACACCAAACAACAATAAAAGAACAACCAAGAGTCCATCCTCACCCTATTTGAGTGAATCGACTCTATCCCAGAAAAAACAAGCAAGGGTCCCTCTTCACTGTGACCATTCTATGGCTGCGCACCTGACGGATGTCTTTCTGACGCCACTCCCATCTATTGTATTCTTCATTATTGTTCACCCACTCAACCCGATTCTTGTCACACAAGCACACCTAAAGAAATAACTCCTAAACAGTACTGCAGTTGCCCAACTATTAGGGTTGGCAACTTTGACGTGCAGCAACATCAACCCTCTCAGAGCGACTTTCAATGTCATATTTCCTATTGACGTGTATAATTAACTGAAGCAGCATGTCTTAAAGCCAGTCATGCCAGAGCCAATATGCCACCATAGGCAAAGCCAACATAAAATCTGCTTACCTGTTTGTTATTAGATTGCACGTCCGTGGCTCATGGTTCCAGTTTTTAATCATGTGTGTTAATTATATACAATAAAGAGAGTGTTGTTAAAAGGAAAGCAGAAATAAAACAGTGGTAAACATGCCCGTCCCAGGTTTTTTGGAACATGTTGCAGGCATCAAATTCAAAATGAGTGAAGATTTAGAAAACGACAAAGTTTATCAGTTCTAACATTAGATAGCTTGTTTTTGTAGTGTAATCAATTGAATGTAGGTTGAAAGGATTTGCAGATCATTGTATTCTGCTTTTATTTACTATTGAAACAATGACCCAGCTTCATTGGAATTGGGATTGTATGTGCATTTAATGACATATCCTGGTCAAAAATGTGTTATTGGAGCCCAAGGTAATGTCATCCAGAGTAAGCATCTGGTTAGATACCATATTTCTAAGATTTTTGCGCCAAGTGTAATAAAGTCAGTTTTATCTGAATTTAGAAGAAGAAAATTAGTGGTCATCCAGGTCTTTATATCTTTAAGAAATTCCTACAGTTTAACTAATTTGTGTGTGCTATCTCACTTCCGTGAAAATGTAGGCTATACCTTCAAATAATACTGTTTAAAGGAAGCATTTATAATGTAAACAGAATTGAAATTCTGATGATGATCTTCTAAATTTGTGATATGCCCTTTCCTCTCCAGCTTGTGAATTATCTGCTTTGTGGTGAGTTTTTGAGAGTTGTACCAGGGAGTCGAGTACGTCTGATTTGAAGCTTTCTTTTTCAGAGGTGCTACAGTATCCAGACTCGCAACGCGAGGAAGATGTACAATTGTTAACAAGATAACTGTGGGAGTTCAGGTAGCTGCTCCACTCTGAGTTATTACATGGTATTAGAGAAGGTAACAGTGGATGAAACATATTCTTAAACTTAGTTACAGCACTTTCAAAGAAGGCATGTACCATGATGTAAACTACTCCCCACGACTGTGTAATCCATTATTGTTAATGCATATATTATTAGGAAATGATCAGACGAGAGAGGGTTTTCAGGAAACACTGTTAAATGTTTAGTTTCTATTCCATATGTTACAACAAGATTAAAGTGTGATTAAAGGGGTGGGTGGGTTCTTTTACATTTTGAGAGAAGCCAATTGAGTCTAATAGCAGATCAAATGCCATGTTGAGGCTGTCATTTTTAGCATCTACATGGATGTTAAAATCACCCACAATAATTATTTCATCAGATAAAAAGTCTGAGAAATTAGACAGAAGCTCTGAGTAATGCCAATAGATAACAACTAATAAAACTGGGTTTTCAATTATGACTTGGCAGCGTCTGTTGATTTAAAAAAAAACATGATAAGACAAAGGACCCAACACACAACGTTGCACAATGGATGCCCGTTTATTTGCTAAATCTCTCTTTGCAGCAGCTTTTCAACTGCCTCCTGCTGCACACCACGCACAGCTCATCATATCATGGTGGCCTACTTAAATGGGTAGACGTGATTAGGTGATGGAGGTCAGCTATGTGGGTCAGCCTTCCTTGACACCACACCCTGATCCCACTGCTCCACCCCTCCCATTTGTAGTTGTGCTACAAATGGTTTACTGGAAGGAAGAGTGAATCAATTTGTTGGTAAATTATTAATAATGTATAAACAGGAACTTAGAAAGCTTCCTGCTTCCTGGTCCCAACTCTGGATAGTCACGTTTTGGGAGAGTCGAATAAGTGGTCAGCTTTCTAAAAAGGATTTCTGAAAATGAGAAGTGCTCCATCTAAAGTGGGATGGATACAGTCACTCCTAACAAGACAGGGATTTCCCTTAAAGTTTTCCAATTATCCCTCATTGTTATTGTGTAAGTTACTCACATAAAGGCAGTTCTGGTAATATCAAATTATTAGTTATTTCATTACTGTCTCAGCCTTGAGCTGCTCTGGTATTTTCAAGCAATGGTCAAATGTTAAACTGTTACAGAAACCCTGTGATGACCAGCAACCTTGGATAAAGGTCTCAGACCTATCTCGAGCCAACGTAACAACTAAGGCAACTAGTTTACTCATAAATGGTAAGTTGTTGGGAAACACTTCAGACTTCCCTGAAGTCCATTAAAGAGAACAAAACGTGTGTCATAAGAGAATTGAAATGTAACGATAATTGTGCTGTCTTTATGTTGTCCTTTAGCTCTTATGTAAAAATAATATTAATGGATTTGGTCCATTAATAAAAGACCATGGGATGAAATGAAACACATGCCAGTGCATCAAGCCTTGTGACATATGGTCATCTGCTCAACTAGGTGAGCTAAACAGAGACCTAAGATCATAATTAGTATGAATATCATGGTAATTTTAGGCTTTTAATTTTTTTAATTGTTCTTTTTCCAGGGTGGAATGACAGTACAGCGTCTACACAGCTTCAGTTACTTAAGAAAAAACTAGGTGTTTTTTAGATTTACTGGACCAGAGCAGCTGAAGGACCTGCTCCACCCCAGCAATAAAGTGTTCCAACTTCTGCAATCAGGTAGAAGGTTCCCCATCATCCGGGCAAGAACAGAGAGGCTCAAGAGGAGCATCTACCCTCAGGCTATGTGTATTTTGCGAGCTAGTTGTTCGATGCCACTCCAGCCAGCCAGAGAATCCCTCGCCGTCCCGCCCCTCTCCTCCCTGTTCAGCAAGCAGCAGGCACACCTCGTAAGTAGAGGGCGCCCTTACTCATCACAAATGGGCAATGGAAAACTGAAAACCAGCACAATTCCCAAAATACGTTGGCATGATGTTGGGGCAGCAAGGGTGCTAGCAACTTTTTTTTTGTCAATGCCATGATGCCGTCCCCACCACGATGCCCTCCTGGGCAACTGCCCACGTCGCCCATATCAAAATCCGCTGTGTCCGCAATAGGCTGCGTATGCAAACAAAGTGTTGTAAAGTTAATGTGAGTTAAACTTGTGCTACAAAGGCTTTCATACGGAAAAATACATCTAAGTCGGAGGATTTAAGATCAAAACTTAATTCCAGCCGCTTTGGACACCAGTCCACTGATCGTGATAAACTTAATCTCCTTTGTGCTGCTCTTGAATTGACATTAAAAGGTACCTATTATGCTATATATCATGCTTCCTTTTGCTTGGGATGGTAAACCTACAAGCTAAAATTTCCATTAAAAATTTTACAAATGCATGTAATATGATACAAAAATGTAAACTAAGATTTGCAGATGTGTACAGGGATTTATGTGTAACTCTTTGAGGACTCACAAATATGAGCTGCAATCTACACATTTCAAAGCAATTTAAACAAGTGAAACTATTTAACAAATACTTATATCCAAACCTGAATAAAATAGTCAACATTTATGCACAGTTTTTTTTTTAGTTAATCTTAACATTCTCTGATAACAGCAAGCAAAATTTGGTGCTAGATTCATGGCTAATTCTGAACTGTTTATCACAAAGTTTTCAGCTTTCTGCTAACATCAGCTTAAAGACGTCCTGGAGACAATGATTGAGCTGCTAGAAGACATTTTTTTAACAGTAGTCTAGTGTAATCTAACAAATATTTCTTTAGTTTCAAGTACTTTAAAATCAGAAAGCTATAAAAGCTTGCTTGTCATCCATAACTCAAAATTTAATTTTTTATGGTGAAAATAACTCAAAATTTCGAGTTAATAAGTCAACATTTGAAGTTAGTTTCTCTAAATGTTAAGGTAGTAAGTCGAAGCTTGGAGTTAATGCTGCCAATCAAGTCAAGTGGCTTTTATTGTCACTTCAAACATGTACAGTGGTACAGTACTGGTGCTACATATGACATATAACAGACAAACACAGGACTACGTAAAGTACAATGTGTAAAAATTGCAAATGCACAAGACAAAACAGTGCAACACTAGACAGACCAGGACGATACAGGCACAAGACAGTGCAATGGAAATATGCACAAAACTGAGTATTGTGCAAAAAGTAACTTGGTGTCTGAAGGTGTGTGTGTGTGTGAGCATGTGTGAGAAACTGCAGATAAGTGCTTGGTTGTGACATGTATGAAGGTGTCACAACCAGTGTCCGTGATGGAGGGAAGAGAGGCTCCAATGATCATCACGCGATTAGTCCCGTACTTTAGCTAGAATGAAAAAAAAGACACAAAGCTGAAGTTATTCTGCTTTGTGTCTATTCTGAAGAGTTGAGTGCGCACGGGCAGAAATGTTGAGAGCGCGAGCAACACATTGCGAGCGAGCGCAAATGCAAAAACTGAGCGACAGGGGCTGCTATTGTGTGTGTGTATGGATAATAGCAAACACTGAAATACATTTTTTGCATGTAGGAATGAATTTTGCTCACTCAAATTCAGCTTTTCTTCGCTCAAAATAAATTTCTCCTCAAAATACAACACTTGTACCTGCAAACTTTTTTTACGTGTGCTCAATTTTTTTTTACGTGCACTCAGAATAGTGGAAGAAATATAACGCCATACCACACACAGCTCATCATATCATGGTGGCCTACTTAAATGGGTAGACGTGATTAGGTGATGGAGGTCAGCTATGTGGGTCAGCCTTCCTTGACACCACACCCTGATCCCACTGCTCCACCCCTCCCGTTTGTAGTTGTGCTACAAATGGTTTACTGGAAGGAAGAGTGAATCAATTTGTTGGTAAATTATTAATAATGTATAAACAGGAACTTAGAAAGCTTTCTGCTTCCTGGTCCCAACTCTGGATAGTCACGTTTTGGGAGAGTCGAATAAGTGGCCAGCTTTCTAAAAAGGATTTCTGAAAATGAGAAGTGCTCCATCTAAAGTGGGATGGATACAGTCACTCCTAACAAGACAGGGGCTTCCCTTAAAGTTTTCCAATTATCCCTCATTGTTATTGTGTAAGTTACTCACATAAAGGCAGTTCTGGTAATATCAAATTATTAGTTATTTCATTACTGTCTCAGCCTTGAGCTGCTCTGGTATTTTCAAGCAATGGTCAAATGTTAAACTGTTACAGAAACCCTGTGATGACCAGCAACCTTGGATAAAGGTCTCAGACCTATCTCGAGCCAACGTAACAACTAAGGCAACTAGTTTACTCATAAATGGTAAGTTGTTGGGAAACACTTCAGACTTCCCTGAAGTCCATTAAAGAGAACAAAACATGTGTCATAAGAGAATTAAAATGTAACGATAATTGTGCTGTCTTTATGTTGTCCTTTAGCTCTTATGTAAAAATAATATTAATGGATTTGGTCCATTAATAAAAGACCATGGGTTGAAATGAAACCCATGCCAGTGCATCAAGCTGTCACGTTCCTGGGTCTGTTGACCCAGCGTTTTGAGTTTTAGTTTATTTGGATTATATGATTGAGTTCTTTAGGGTAGCTAAGTTGTTTATTAGTTTCCCTTTGTGTTTTCTACCGCTGTATTTAAGTTTCCCTCTCCCTTTGCCTTTATGTGTTTCATGCTGCGTGTCTTATGTTGTCAAATTTATATTGTCTTGTCTTCGTCACGTTTCCTGTTATATTTTGAAGGTCTGTGTCCTATGTCAGTGTAGTCAGCTTTGCTTCCTTTGTCTCGTTATGTCAGACTAGTGTCAGCTGTTTCTCCATGTGTTTCCACTTCCCCTAATCACCCTTGTGTGTAATTAGTTTGTGTGTTTCTCTTCATTCCTCGTCAGGCTGTCTGCTGTCACGCCATGTTCTTTACACCAGGTTTCATGTCCAGGTTGTTTCATATTGTTGTTTAGATTTCCCAGTTTAGGTTTGTGTTCATTTTGCTTCAGTTTTCCTTGCCTTTTGTTTGTACCTTTTACCAGCCTCATTAAACGGCTCGCTTTTTGTTAACATTTAAGTTTTGTTCCCTGTTCCTTGGGGTCTGCGTTTTGGGTCCTTCTCATCAATTCATACAGTCTGCCTTCGCCAGACTGTGACAGAACGACCTGACCGTGATGGACCCAGCGGACATTTATTTCACAGACTTTTTTGAATTAAAGATTCGTGTTACGATTCTTCACGCACTTTGGATTATTTCCTCTGCAGGCAAACAGGAGGAGGAGAAGGAGGCTACTTGGGCTCAGATGACCCAGATAGCCACGGCTAACCCAAGGTTTCTGGATTTTTTGCCTGAGGGTTTTAAAGAACTTTGTTACTGCCTCAACCTGCTCTCATTGAACATGCTGGCTTCAGGCTCTCGCCTGTGTCACCACAGCAGCAGACAAGTGCTGTGTTTTCCTCAATACAACCAGTGGCTGCTTCAAGCGCTACATTCCTCTCAGCTGTAACGGCACCAGCCTCCACAACCACGACGCTGATGGCCCGTCAAGCCATCAGCGTCGCCTGCAGCTGCCTCGTTAGCTGCCTCGTCAGCTTCAGTTTCACCTGCAACAGCCGCTTCAGCTTTGCCTTCGCCTTGCCTGGTCCGGCTTCGCCTGGTCCGGCTTCAGCTTCAGCCTCGCCTGGCCCTGCCACGACCCAGCCAGAGGTCGACGCCACGCCTCTGCTCGTCTCGCCTGCTCGTCTCGCCTGCCACGCCTGGTCCTGCCACGCCTGGTCCTGCCACGCCTCAGCCCGAGGACGTCGCACACCTGGTCCGGCGCTCGCCAAGCCTGGTCCGGCGCCCGCCAATCCATGTCTATGGAAAACCAACAAGGCTGTTTTTCCATGGCTACGCTGCCGTCGACCACCAGCCAAGCCACTTGTGAGTCTTCATTCTTGGCCACTTTCTGGGCCGCTGGCTGGATATCATCACCGTCGTGGGTGGCCTCCTGATCTGCTCCATCGCTGCTGTTGGAAAATAGTCAACATTTATGCACATGAGACACATATGAGACAATGATTGAGCTGCTAGAAGACATTTTTTTTAACAGTAGTCTAGTGTAATCTAACAAATATTTCTTTAGTTTCAAGTACTTTAAAATCAGAAAGCTATAAAAGCTTGCTTGTCATCCATAACTCAAAATTTAATTTTTTATTGTGAAAATAACTCAAAATTTCGAGTTAATAAGTCAACATTTGAAGTTAGTTTCTCTAAATGTTAAGTTAGTAAGTTGAAGCTTGGAGTTAATGCTGCCAATCAAGTCAAGTGGCTTTTATTGTCACTTCAAACATGTACAGTGGTACAGTACTGGTGCTACATATGACATATAACAGACAAACACAGGACTACGTAAAGTGAAATGTGTAAAAATTGCAAATGCACAAGACAAAACAGTGCAACACTAGACAGACCAGGACGATACAGGCACAAGACAGTGCAATGGAAATATGCACAAAACTGAGTATTGTGCAAAAAGTAACTTGGTGTCTGAAGGTGTGTGTGTGTGTGTGTGTGTGTGTGTGAGTATGTGTGAGAAACTGCAGATAAGTGCTTGGTTGTGACATGTATGAAGGTGTCACAACCAGTGTCCGTGATGGAGGGAAGAGAAGCTCCAATGATCATCACGCGATTAGTCCCGTACTTTAGCTAGAATGGAAAAAAAGGCACAAAGCTGAAGTTATTCTGTCTTTACGTTGCACAGCTGCCTCTTCTCCCCTCATTCTCTCTCCCTCCCTCTCCTGTTGCTACTCTGAATGGCTTAATTTTCTTGTTACTTGGAAACAGACGGGTGGACACAGACACACTCAAAATCAGGTAGTGATAGCATCAGTGAGCTAGGAATATATATGTTAATAGGAAAATTGTACTTAGTAATCAGTATAATCTTTTAATGATATAAGTTTGCATATGGTAGAATGCTGCATGTAATCATTTGTGTGTAGAAGTATATAGTTGGTGGCATATTGAAAGAATGTCTCATCCTAGGAGGTCTGTAACATTCTAGAGTGTTCACCCCCACATCCTAGGAGCATGGGAGAGGTCGTACCTTGTCTTATTGTTTTACGGTAGGATTAATGTAGCTATGTCAGTTTTAGTTTAAGTGCTTCTTTACATATAGATGAACTGTTGGATTTTCCAGACCAGCAGGTTAAGGGAAGTCGTTTATGGGGCCACACTCTGAACACACACACACACACAACTCCACATTCCAATGTAAGGAACAAAAGCTCACTGAAGTATAAATAAAGACAGTTTCTCAAAGGCAGTTTCTCAGCGCGAGTCTCAGTTTGGAGGCTGCCCTTGCTAGCAAGAAGTTCTGTGTGTTTCTCTTCTCTGAGTCTTTACTAGAGATGGCACGATACCACTTTTTTATGTCCGATACCGATACCGATATCATAAATTTGGACATCTGCCGATACCGATATGAATCCGATATAGTGTTTTTTAATCAACAAAACTGTTTTTTAAAATATCTTGCTGCATTTTGCAAGTCTGCAAGTTCATACTCAAGTTTAAAACAACAACTACACTAAAGCTATTCTGTTATACCCCTATGCAAAAAAAAATTTCATAGTTCAGCAATACTGATCAATCTAATAAACTTAAACCTGCACCATCCTCACTATTCTGGTATTTTAAAGAGTACTTAGCGTAAATATTAAGCAACCTAACTAATAGGGTTCCAACTCCCAGCAACAACAAAAATAAATAAATAAAAAATAGGGAACCACCCCTCACGCTCCACCTCATGATGCTTAATCGACGTAATCAACCTTAATTTGATGAAGTGTGAAAAAAATGCACAGAAATCAATTATTTTTCAAGAAATATTAAATAGATTCAGCATCTTTCTTCAACAAAATTGTAGACTGCACAGATGGTACCTTCCCAAAGTAAAAAGTACTATAGCTTACTAGGGTATATATATTAGACTTAATAGTGACTATATACAGTAATTGACTTCTATTCATTTTACATCAAATTAAAACTTTGGGTGTCAGATAATTATTTATTAAAAGCTCGACATTTTAAATGAGAATAAGAAAGAAAAGTATGTCTTTGTGCCCCCTTTTCCCTGTTCATGCCCTATCGGCCCCCCTGGCTAAACTTTGCTAGATCCGCCCCTGCACAGTTACCAGCGTCAGCTACATAGAAAAAGATCCTCGAGTAGAAAGTAATATTAAATACATTCTAACAACAGCTGATCAAGCTTAAACGTGCTGCTGTTGTTCAGCCGCTGGTTTCCTCTTTCTGGTGCAAAGTGGGCCAAAAGCAAACCAGAGACACGGACTCACGACAGAAAAGCCGATCAGCTGATCGTTAAGCAGTTTCACGATTGAAGTAGCAGCCGGAGAGGCAGTCGCTTGTTAAGCTTAACGCAGGAATGCTTTACAAACATTCAGAGGTGGACTTACACACTTGCTTTACTTCTCTCGGGATAACTTTGTCGGAGATTAAATGCCAGGTTGCTAGCGAAGCTCCAAATGCTATCCAGACCACCGACAGGTCCCGCATGCCACAGCCGCTCTATCACGTGATGCATACTGCTCCGAGTTACGTGTTGCAAGTTTTGTGAGGTGCTTTCGTGATATTTAATGGATCGGATTACATTTTTTATTTTTCTCCGATATCCGATCCAGTAATTTAGGTCAGTATCGGACCGATACCGATACGTAATATCGGATCGGTCCATCTCTAGTCTTTACCGAAGAAGTGTTTTAGAGTATATTTCTTGACAATATAATAAACATGTACATAATACATATGCTGCTTTGCAGGCAATAACACCATGTGATTCACCTAGTAACACAAGGATTTCATCATCTATGAAACCGTGCTGACCATGCAGTACTCAGTAGTTTACTCATTCATAACCATTAGCTGTAAGATTGGTAGCTTATCAGTAGCGTTGATAGCTGATGCCTTCCACGTTCTGCTTCATGGTAACAAGACTATTACTATTAACTTACTTACGTAAGTTAATAGTAATAGTACCTTCACCGAGCTTCCTGATTGGCAGAGGTAACTTGAAATTTCAAGTTTTTTCAAAGAAATCTCGACTTCTTAACTCAAAATTTGAAACACACATCTTGAAATTTTGAGTTATGGATGGCAAAACAGTTTTTTTTCAGCTTCCATAGAACGCTCATAATGGTTGTGTAAGTGCTTTAAAAGAGATCACTATCTTAATTACATAGTAGCACTTCATATCACACTATCGGTTTGCAAATTGTGTGGGCTCATGCAGTACACTGGCAACAATATTTGTTTTCTTCTATGTTTGCATGTTGTTATTGTTGTTAGATATGCTGAATTAATTTTTTTATTGCTGACCTGTGTGTTTTGCTTATGCAATAATGTGAATATCTTATCTCTGGGACTAATACTTATCTTACTACACAATTTATTTATTGCATTTTCCAGGAAGGCCGTTCAAAGTCTTTTCCAAGAAACATTAAGACATATCATTGAGGCAGATCTTTCAAGTGCCCGTTTACCCGACAGGGTAAATGGGCAACCACATGCTGCATAGATAAATGCAGCAGCTCAGGTTCATCTCTGAGGTGCTATGCTACGTGTCTTCCTGCTTTCCTGTCCACTCTTCATTATGGTGTCCAAAAAGACAGATCCTCCTTCTTCCCTGACAGTCTCTCTGCATAGCTGTAATGATAAAGACACTGTTCTTACACATTCTAAAAATCAAAGCTAGTGTTTCTGAACTAGATTGCTTAAGCCTCCTTGCACTCGTTCCAAGTATGTTTTATTATAGATTTATTGGGTTTGGTGGATTTATTGGACATTGGATCAGCCTAATAAGAGATGTGTTTGCCGTTCATTTGTTCATGAGTCCTCGGCACGTCTACACTACACTCATGATACTTCTTTCAGAACTGATTTTTCATGCTGTGTTTGATTCGTTGCCCTTGTGAAAGACTTTGCAGGGTGAATTTTAAAAAGTGCTCAATAAATTATCATATTTTTTCTGTTATTTTTATTACTATAAAACATTTATAAACATTATAGATTACATATATCTTATGTTTTTCTCTTTAATATTTCTGCAGAAGATAAAATTAGGATTATTAAGACAACGTGAATAATGGAACGCTAATCCAGTCCAAGAATAACTTCTGTGGCTGTAAATGAGCATAATATGTCAACTTTAATTATGTCTTTGTTTAAACTTTGCAAATAATCGATTGTAATCAGGCAGTACGGTGGTGGAGTGGTTTGCACTGTTGCTTCACAGCAAGAAAGTTCTGACTCCACCGGCTGGTTGGCCGTCACTAACAAGACAAATTTGCAGCGATCAGAGAAGTTTGAGACAAGTGTGTGGAGCGCCAGCCAGCCCATATTTACTCGAATTCCAAACTTTACTCTTAATGAGTATCCGGTTCCTTTGGGGGATGTTGACCTTTTAAGCAGTATATGTCAAGTAAGCAGTCTAAATATTGCATAATGATATGGGCAACTTGTGCTGCAGGGCCAAGTTATAGCTGGAATATACAGGTTTACACGGGGAAACCTGCAGACAGTGTTCCTGAAAAGAATCAAGTGAGGTTTGTAGTTCTGGAGATCGATTGGAGGTCTGAATGGACATAAGATGATAATTTCTTCATCACCTGAAGTCTTAGTAAGAAGCTGTGTCAGACACGTGTACTTTGGGGATAATTTCCTCTGTACACAAATAAAATATTCTCAGTTAAAACAGGTGTTACTTTATATGACTGCATAAAAATTTAAAAATGTATCAAAACAAATGTTCTTGGTAACTTTGACCCAAAGTGGTCTGTGATCAACAGGATCCTATATTTTATCCGATTATTGCTTATAGTCAAAATAATCCTGAAATGATCCCTTTTATAACCCGAATTCAAAGCATATAAAGTCAGAATATTGACACATACAGGGCATAAAGTACAAACACATGTTCAAAAACTGTAATGTCCATAACAACTTAGGTTGATAAAAAGATCAACACAAGAAGTAGTGATAATATAGCTATTATAGTTTTTATGAATAGTCTTAAAGGAACAGACATTTTTGGGACTCATTGTTGTAAATGTTCCTGTCATAACACCATACTAAGTGTGAACCTAGGAAAGAAAATATGTTTGGTGGCCAAAGTTACAGTATTTTCTTTCTTTTGAACTGATAAGTTCACATACACATGCTTCAGACAAGCTCATATTAACATGTGTTATTTACAATAGGATTAAAAAGAGCTTCATAAGTTTGTAAATAAGATGTTTCTTCCAAAAATATTTTAATCAACTCCATCAGAGAATTTAAATATTAGTGAAAACTTGGTAATAAAGGGATTCACGGACTTTAATTATACCACTGAATGATGTGGCCACACTTACTGGTCTGGGTACACGAGTGGGAGGAGAAAGACCAACATCATAATGGGCTGAGCTTCACCTGCTGTGAAAAGCTGTATCCTTATCCAGAAAGTAGATGTTGGAGGACAATGAGAGTGATCTGAGTGAGAAGAAGGCACAGCAAAGGGAATGAGACTTTAAGCTACAGTCTGAGGCTGACCTGAGCATTTGTATTAACGGTCTAAATAACAGTTTGATTACAATTTTTAAGGCATTGTATCCAAGAATGGCAACTTCTTGGCAATTTACACTTATTCTGTGCATGCTGCTGATGGCATGTGGAGGCTTGAGCCTGGCTAGTGAAGAAGCAGAACCCCGAAATTCTCAAACAGACACTGGGACGGGCTCAAACTCTAACGCAACTGAAGAGGGTGGTCATGGAGCGGTGCCCATCACTACACTGCCTATTGTGACCTGGAAGTGGCATCACGTCACCACACAGTACCTGGTGGCCCTGTGGATCCTGGTTGCCTGGCTCTGCAAACTCAGTAAGTCTTGCAAAGCCAAATTGATGGAAGTGCTCTTCTTCCGGCATTATAAACTCCTCTGCACCCAAGAAATTTTGTAATTTTTAAATATGTATGTAGTTTAGGGTTATTCTGATCATCTATTTTTGTCACTGGGTCAATTTCTTAATTGTTTTAATTATTTCTCAAGGAAGTGCTCACAAAATAAATAAAAATAGTTATAAAAAAAGAGTGTGTAAGTTCACTTATATTCAAATAGGGCCAAATCTTATATCACAAGGGAGGATTCAGGGTCATCTGATCCAGGCCTAACAGTATGCTTAGCAAAACGGAAAGTTTTAAGCCTAATCTTAAAAGCAGACATGGTTTGCTACAGGCTCTCCCTCCCATTCTATTTTTAAATAATCTAGGAACCACAAGTAAGCCCACTGTCTGAGAGCAGAGTGTTCTAATGGGGTTATATGGTACTATAAAGTTATTAAGATAAGACGGGGCCTGATTATTTAAGACTTTGTAAGTGAGGAGCAGGTTTTTGAATTCAATTCTGGATTTAACAGGGAGCCAATCAAGAGAAGCCAAAACAGGAGAAATATGCTCTCTCTTTCTAGTCCCTGTCAGTATTCTTGCTGCGGCATTTTGGATTAACTGAAGGCTTTTCAGGGAGTTTTTAGGACATCCAGATAATAATGAATTACAGTAGTCTAGCCTGGAAGTAATAAATGCATGAACTAGTTTTTCAGCGTCACTGTGAGACAGAATGTTAAAAATTACCCCAAGTTTGGTGGCCAAGCTAATGTCATCCAGAGTAAGCATCTGGTTAGATACCATATTTCTATGATTTTATGGCCAAGTACAATAACCGAATTTTTCTTTGAATTTAGAAGCAGAAAATTGGAGGTCAACCAAGTCTTTATCTTTAAGACCTTTCTGCAGTTTGTGTTATCTGGCTTTATGGATAGATAAAGTTGTGTTTCATGTGCATAGCAGGGACAATGTAAGGTATGCCTTTTAATGATATTGCCTAAAGGAAGCATGTTGATCATAATCAGGATTGAAATATTAATTAATGGTAGGATTTCTTTGAGCAGTCTTATAGGAATGGGGTCTAAAAGACATGTTGATAGTTTGGAGGAAGCAATAAGTTAAGTTAACTCAGAAAGATCAATTTGAGAAAAAGACTAAATGAATATCAGTGGTACAGAAAGTGGTTACATCTGTGAAATGATTATGAGTAATTTTTCTTTAATGGTTAAATTTTCATTCGTGAAGAAATTCATGAAGTCAGTACCAGTGCTGTCAGCGTTAATCTCGTTAAAACCGCTCTAACGCTTTTATGCCGTGCAGCCCCGCACACTGCGCTAACTCGCTAATGGAGATTTGCCGCGTTAATGCAGTTATGGCGTTAACATCATTTTAACGAGATTAACGCTGACAGCACTAGTCAGTACCAGTTAACATTAAATGAATGGCTTGTTCAACAGAGTTCTTACTTTTTGTTCGCCTGGAAACAAGGCTAAAGAGAAACGTAGGGTTTTTCTTAATTTCTTTAATCAGTGATGAACATGATTGATGAAGATGTTCCAGCTTCCCAGCAGTCGCAAACACTTTTTAGAGGCTAAATGATGATCTTCAAAATTAGTGATACGCCATTTCCTCTCCAGCTTATGACTAATCTGCATTAAGGCACATCTTTGACAGTTAGCAAAATGTTATAACTTAACATTGTTGACCTAATGAGACAATTTTTATTAAGCCATCAGGTAGGACTGAATAAGGTGATATTATATTGCTTATATTGTAATTACTGATAAATTACAGCTGGTGACATGACTTTTCATGGCTTATTGGAACTCACATTCTCCACCTCTTCAATTATTTTCCCCCCATGTCATTCCTCATTATTACACATGACTTAATTTCTGAACATCTATAGTTTTATTTCATTGCATATGTGAATTGGATGGGTTGTTACCAAGATCTGGTGAGAATATCATTTCAATAGCACCTTTAGAAATATATTTGCTTAGAAAACTGGTGACTTATCTTACCTGCTATATATCTGTCCACAGTCCCTAAATATAAATAAAATATTGCAACAGTTGCAAATGATCAAATGGAGTTTTATGTATATGGTTTTACTTAAAGTGCAGTGAAGGTTTGAATGTTTGCCAGCTCCTACCTGACTACAAGCAGACTGGCTTAAAATCAAAGGTTGTTACAAAGGTTGATAGTATTGATTAATGGTTCTTGTCTTGATCTTTTTTTTCTCCTCTCAGTCATTGAGTCCAACCACCATGTCACCAACGTCATACCCGAGAGCGTCCTGCTCATCTGCTTCGGTTTTGTTTTGGGTGGCATGATTTGGGGTGCAGACAAGATGCAGACCTTCAGGCTGACCCCGACAGTCTTCTTCTATTTCCTGTTGCCTCAAGTCATTCTGGACGCAGGCTACCACATGCCAAACAAACTGTTCTTCACCAACCTGGGTGCCATCTTGGTCTATGCTGTCATTGGGACCTGCTGGAATGCTGCCAGTTTGGGGCTGTCGCTGTGGGGGTGTCACATGGGAGGATTCATGGGTAAGAGAGGATTTTTATTTTGTTTCATTTCAGCAAACCTGCTACCACGGCTCACATAGAGGAAGTGATGTCAAAGCTCAGCGGCCCGAGACGAGAGATGGACTCAAACGCAGATTCAACCTGAGACTCGAGAAAGTGATAAACAAAAGAACTTTATCTAACAATGGCGTGATGCACAAGGTGAACAGAGCTAAGGTTGTGAACTGAGCAGGGACTATGAACATGAACTGTGAGACTAAGGGAAGGTTGCAAATAACATGAAGTGTGAGAGGACACTATGCTGGCTGGAATTGGGATCTTGGTGGGGGAAGCAGAGACAGGTCAAAGGTAAAAAAAAAAAAAGGTCAAGAAATTTCCAGTTAACTCTGTCAAATGCTTTTTCTGCATCTAAAGAAAATATTGTAGTTTTGATGTTTTTACTGTATGAGTAGTCTATTAAATTAAATAATCTACGTGCGTTTGTTGATGAGTGCCTACCTTTTATGAAACCAGTTTGGTCAGGATGAATTAAGAGGGGGGTTATTTTCTCTAGTCTCTTTGAGAGAGCTTTGCAGATTATTTTAAGGTCTACATTTATAAGGGATATTGGACGATAGCTTGAGGGAAATAAAGGGTCTTTTCCTGGTTTTAGCAAGAGATTAATGTTTGCAGAATTCATATTTGATGGAAATCTGCCGTCTTCTTTGATTTCCAACGACGTTCTGTAAAAAACTGGTGCTAAAATCGTCCAGAATTCTTTGTAAAATTCTGCAGGAAAGCCATCTGGACCTGGAGCCTTATTATTGGGCATACTTATCAGGGCTTCCTGGAGTTCACCTGATGTCAGTGGCGAATCCAGTGCCATTGCTTGAGTGTCTAATAATTTTGGAAGAGTTATGTTGTCCAAAAACTGATCAATTTCCTTTTTAGATGGGTTTATTTGTGGTGAATACAACGTCTTATAGAAATCCCTGAAAATGTTGTTTATTTGTTTCGGGTCACATATTGTGTTCCTAGATGAATCTTGAACAGCACATATAGTTGTTTTTTCTTAATTTATTTTTAGCTGGTTTGCCAGAAATTGACCGGATTTATTACCATGTTCATAATTTTGTAAGCGTAGTCTTTGTACTAAGAATTTTTTTTAATCAATCATCTCATTTAAATCTAGTTTTGTTTTGCGTATTTTGTTCAATGTTTCCTGATCTTGGTGGGACACGTAGGCTTCTTCTAGTGATTTTTTGTTTTTTTATCATTTCTGAATATTTTTGTTTTCTTCTTTCTTTTTATGTGATGGGAAATAAATTTTTTCTGGTTTTTCTGGTTCTTGCCTGAGACGAGTAAATGTTGATCCAAGGCCTAAGCTGAAAACACAAAGACCGAGAGGTCACACAAGGTTTTAGCTGATGATCTGGTGGAGAGTGCAGGTCAGAGTTGGTCTTAAATACTGTGCACTGATTGCGGTCAATGAGCCAGCATGAGTGGAGTCAGGATCTCGGGAGAGAAGTGGAAAACTACTCCAGGAAGACCAACACTCACTGGATCATGGCACTTTTAATGCTCTAAGTGGGAGTCTATAGAGATTAATTTGCCTTTGGAACGAGCATCAAGTGGCCACTAGAGGAACTGCAGTTTGTAGTACTTCAGCCTTGGCTTTGTTTTTTTGCCTTGAAATTTGTTCTGGAAACAAAGACACGTCACACAAATGATATTTCTACATCCGTGGTGACTCAGGAAAGCTGCCTGAGAAGAGTTTTCTTTAGTATAAAACCAATCCTTTAAAACATTCCTTTTACTCTTTGTTTGGATACATTAAACATCGACATCACTAACAGCTAATTTGACTTCCTTTTAACACTTCATCAAAATGCAAACAAATGAAAATAAGATTTAAGTGGATTTTTAGTTCATTACAGCTCCAGGTTTGTCTGAGACTTTATACCAGGAGCCCCCAATCCAAGTCCACGAGGGCCGGTGTCCCTGCAGGTTTTAGATGTGTCCTTGATCCATCACAGCTGATTTAAAAGGATAAATTGCCTTCTCAACATGTCTTCAAGTTCTCCAGAGGCCTGGTAATGAACTAATCACGTGATTCAGGTTTGTGGACCCAGGGTGAGATCTAAAACCTGCAGGGACACCGGCCCTCATGGACTGGGATTGGGGACCCCTGCCTTAAACCTTTGGGTGAAGAATACTGAGTCTGACCACTGCCAAACCAGTGCACTGGATGAGACTGGAGAGAGATTTGACATGGACTTTTCCTACCAATAAATGAGAATGTTTTACCAAATGACACAGCATTTCATTCCAGCATTTCAGTTTGCAGCAAAGTGCCAGATTGATCATAGTTACAGTACAATTGAGCAAAACTGAATATATTTCCTGCTCTTTGTATCTGTACAGGTGACCTGGACATCAGTCTGCTGCAGTACCTTCTTTTTGGCAGTCTGATGGCTGCTGTGGACCCCGTGGCCGTCATCGCTGTGTTTGAGCAGGTCCACGTTAACGACGTCCTCTTTATCATAGTGTTTGGAGAGTCGCTGCTCAACGATGGTGTAACAGTGGTTCGTATGCATCATTGCTTTGTTTAGCGTTACTTAAGTAGCATAACAGTTTGTGAGTTTGCTGAGACACCCATCATAGCAATGTAGTAGAGTAAGTAAACACTTGGGCCCTCTAGTGTAAGAGTTTTACAAATTGCACATGCAATGTGCAATTTGTAAAAGGAAACTATGAAAGGTCAGTTTGGTAACAAAATGCATTTATGTAACTATAGCATGTTGTACTGCATAAGGACAGTGAAACAAAATCTGACCAGCTGAATTCTTTCCTCCTTCCTTCGTCTCTGTAAATGTACAGTCGTGGTGAAAAGAAAAAAGCTCTTTTACGTATCAGGACATAGTAAATAATATCTGGTCCTTAATAGTCTCAAAATTAGGTGAATCAAACCAGAGGTGTCATGAGTTTGCAGCGCTTGCAGACCCATTTGGAGTGTTAAGTTGAAGACCAAGATGCAGATATGCAGAAAAAGAAGAAATAAACAGAAAATACACCTTTATTGGTTAAAATGTCCAGCAACAACATAAAATTAACAAAAGCAGCTGGAGTAACACTAGGGAACACACTGGGAGTAAAGAGACAGTCTGACAAGGACTAAGAAGAAGACAGAATTATTTATGTACAGTGGTGTGAAAAAGTGTTTGCTCTGCCATGCAGGCCATTTCTGCCCAGTGTCTAACTTATGATGGAGTCATGAACTCTGACCAGGACTGAGGCAAGTTAGGCCTGCAGTTATTTGGATGTTGTTCTGGGTTCTTTTGTGACCTCTTGGTTGAGTTGTTACTGAATTCTTGGAAAAATCAGAATCAGAATCAGAGAGACTTAATTTATCCCCAAGGGGCAATTAAGATACAACAGAGCAGCATGATGTTAAAAACAAGGACGGGGCGTAAACAGGCAAAACGAATGAGAAAAAAAATACTTAAAATACACAGTATATACACAGTTTTAAAATTAAAGTCACTGAATAAGTGAATAAAAAACTGTAGGTGACTAAAAGTGAATAAACTGTCGGCAGTATAAAAAGAGTGTAGAGTAGTTTATGTTTATGGTGTGGGAAATGGGCTTATTGGCTGGAGTTAAAAAGCAGAGTGGCTTTCAGACAAAGGTGGCTCGCTGCATTTTCTCCTCCTGCAGAAAATGCAGTGGAGGCGCCGCCCAGAGAGGGAGCCGTTGAAATGCGGCGTGAAGAATGTGAGAGGGGTCATTAATAATTTTGGCTGCCTGTCTAAGGGCCTGTTGGCTGAAAAACCTGTTCAACAGTTCTGACAGGCAGGCCAATGATTTTAGAGCACACTGATGCAGTGTGCTGCAGTCTGTTCCTGTTCTGAAGGCTGAGGGAGTGGAGCCAGCAGGAGATGGAGAAGGTCATGATGCCTTCCAGGAAGGCATAGTAAAAAGTCATCATGATGGGTGTGCTGACTCCAAAGTAGTTGAGTTTCCTAAGGAGGTATAGCCATTGGTAGTCAAAGGAGCTTGCAAAGAAAAGCGACTGAGAACCTTCACAGACATATAGCCATTGGTGGCACCTCTGTGTTGGCAGAGAATTTCAGGAGGTTGTCAGAGATGGTTCCCAGGTATTTGTATACCTCAACTACCTCCACTGGCTTCCCATGGATGGTGGTGGTGACTGAAGCAGCCAGATCCCTCTGCCTACTGGAGATGGTCACCACCATCTCTTTGGTTTTGCTCACGTTCAGTTCAAGTTTGGAGCTGTTACACCACTCTACAAACTCCCGCATGCTCAGCACCCTCACCTAAATCATAAGGCGTTGCCATGTTGAGAATGTGATAGAAGTTTTTCTCCTGTTGAATGGTACAAGCTAGAATGGACAAGTCTGGAAAACATTTTTACCAGATGACCAGTCATTAATTTTTCTTCCATCCAATTTTTCTTTCATCTCTTAGGTGCTCTTCAATGTGTTTGATGCATTTGTGTCACTGGGAGGATCCCAAATTGATGCTGCAGAAATTGCTAAAGGAATAGGTAAGACATGACATTTATTAAGCTGTTAATAGAGAATTTATCAGTGCATGCAGCTGACTGCATGTTTCCACAACCTTATAAACTAGGGCTGAGTGATGAAGTCACTTGCGTGAATCACAAAACATTTCTTCCACTGAAAATGATTTGTCCAGATGAACAGAATTTACTTTTTGGGACTCTCTCTCCACAGTTTCCTTCTTTGTGGTTGCATTTGGTGGTTCCCTTGTGGGCATAGCATTCGGCCTACTAATTTCACTTCTGACCAGATGCACAAAAAATGTCAAGATCATCGAGCCAGGCTTCATCTTTGTCATGGGATACCTTTCCTACCTGACTGCTGAGATGCTTTCTCTGTCTGCTATCCTTTCGTGAGTATTTCACAATTGAAATATCATTTATTTTGTTGTGTCTTATCCATTTTCTATATGTAAAAATGTAGTAAACATATTTAGATGCACACAATTTATATTTGTGTTTCCTTCTGTAGGACTACATTCTGCGGTGTGTTATGTCAGAAGTACGTCAGAGCAAACATGCATGAGCATTCAGTCCAAACTGTCAAATATGCCATGAAGGTTTTCGCCAATGGATCAGAAACCATCATCTTTGTTTTCCTCGGTATCTCGGCCATCGATAAGGTTATCTGGGTTTGGAACACGGGCTTCATCCTCCTCACAGTCTTCTTCGTCTTTGTGTATAGATTCATTGGTGAGATTTGGTCCTTTTGCTATCACATGCACACATTGTGATTTAAAGGTTTGTGTGTTATACAAAGAAATTTTCTGTGTTTGTACTGCAGGTGTGTTTTTCCTCACCTGGATCCTTAACAGGTACAGGCTGGTCCCGCTGGAATTCATAGATCAGGTGATTATGAGCTACGGTGGCCTACGAGGGGCTGTTGCGTATGGCCTGGCTGTGATGCTGGATGAAAACAAGATAAAAGAGAAAAACCTGATGGTCTGCACTACACTCATTGTGGTTTACTTCACTGTCATCTGGCAGGTAGTGAAAGTTTGGTTTTTGTTATTAAATGTATACATTATTTTCTTTCTTCTTACACAGTCCGCATTAGAGCTAAAGGTTTGCACATTACTGCTTCACATTGTTGCAGGGAATGACGATGAAACCTCTGGTCACGTGGCTGAAAGTAAAGAGAGCTGAAGTGAAAGAGCTCACACTCCTAGAAAAAATGACAAACAAGGTAAATCTTAAAAAACATCTCATGTTTCACCTACACAACAATTTTCTGTCCAGTTATTAGAGTCCTTCTCCTTTCTTTAGATGTTTAATCACACTCTGGTCGCCATAGAAGACATATCAGGACAAATAGGACACAACTGTCAGAGGAGCAAGTATGAAAAGACTTGATACATAAATTCAAAATGCCTTTTCATTTTAAAATAGGCTACAGTGATCTGTTTTCTTTTTGCTAAGGTGGAAGTATTTTGAGGAGAAGTGGATGTCGAGGATTTTGATGAAGCCGTCTGCAAGGAAGAAACAAGACCAAGTCTTTGATGTCTTCCATCAGCTGAACCTCAAGGATGCTATGGAATATGTGACTGAAGTGAGCATCATTTGTACATTTTAAGTATATTTTGCTGAAATGCTCATTTTGGAAAACTAATAAGTTTGCCGCATGTAAAGAAAGCTCTGTCTTCTTCTGTTGCAGGGCGAGCGTAGAGGCTCACTGGAATTTATCCGTAAAGAAAGTGTTGCTATTGATTTCAGGAAAAAGTTTGAAAGTGAACACTCAGAGGACATGCCTGGCATGAGGGCGAACATGTCAAATGGTCACTGTGCAAAGCCCACTACGAGGTAAGCAATCTGGATTTTTCTGATAATAAGAGGAGAGCTAAAAGCAGACTTACAAGCCATTATATAATTGGGTGGTGATGAATCAGAGGCCACAAAAAATTATTTTAATTTGAAGAAAAATCTAACTAGCTAACTAGGAGCACTGCAACTATTCAGTGCCTGAAAACAGCTCATTTCACAACCATATTTTAAAATATAAACCAGAGGGAACATAGCCCTTTTAATATTCTAGTATTACTTTAAATCACTGACACGATTGTCTTCCTCTGTACTAGAGACCCTATTCCATCAGTAAGCGTGGAAATGCACGAGCACGCCATGAAGGCTAAGAACGAAGCTGAGGCAGTTAACGCTCACAACCTTCTGGATCAGCATCTTTACAAGAGCAGGAAGCAGGTAATGAGCACATTCAGTCATCACATGGAGGGCTTACTAAAGCAGCTTAGTGCTGCACTTTCATTTCATTGGAGACAAAATGTTAAATGTTGTCATTGTGTTACTTAAATTTGTAAGTCTTAGTTCAAGCACCATGATCAAAGACATTCCTTTGTTTCTGACCTCCCCAGCCTGTTGGTGGGGGAGGCTGTAGTGTTTTATTATGGGCACATCCTACGGTTAGCGTTCTGTTTCTTATTTAGTGAGGATGTTTTACTTCCTGCCTTTTTGACCTCACCTGTGTTTGTGTATGTTGAGACCATTGGAGGGGTTAAGCCATATACAGGGTAGATGATCCTTTTTGTGTGCAGGAGGTCACACAAATGCACACCCTAACACAAACACACACACACACACGTGCACACACACATTCTTGCACATGCACACACACACACAGATGCTCGCACATGTATGCACACACACACACACACATAGATGCTCGCACATACATGTACACACACACACACACACACACACACACACACACACACACACACACACACACACACACACAAAATCAAAGTAAAATCAAAACAAAAAATGCATATGTAACACTTTTCTTATGTCCTGCTCATGCCAGTCACTCAATTCCCGTGAAAAGATATGAAAGGTTATTCTACTGTTCTCCTTAAAGGTGACACTAATAAAACGAATAAAAAATATATATATATCAGTCAGGACCACGGTAGAAAGATATTTCCAGGAATCAGCATCAACAGATGCAAATGATCAAGTCAGGCACAGCAGTTACAGATGCAACTTTGAGCAGTTTCATGCACCTCAAATCCAGCTGCCTGAGATTTATATTTGTAGAATTTGTATATTTGTATATCAGCACTGAGACCAGCTGAATTGCCTGGACTGTGGCTGAGCTTGACTTCATGGTCTTCATGGTTTGTTTTTATCAGTGAGTTTTCTTTTCTTGTTCATAGCATCGCCACAGGTTCAGTCGCAGCAAATTCATAATCAACAAAGATGAGAAAGAAGTCCAGGAGATCTTCAAGAGAACCATGAAGAACCGAATGGAGTCATTCCAGCCTGCAAAGACGGGCGTTTCACCAAAGACGGTCATCAAGCACACAAAGAAGGAACACCAGCAGAAGGTAAAGAGAAAGAGAGGGAATGAGTTTACCACAAAGAGCAAAGAGCTGATTATGTCTTTGTGAGGTTCAGTGAAGAAGAAAAGTGTCTTTTGCAAATACGGCCCTTACTGATTCTTTATTTTCAGTTCTGTTTTTTGTTGTACAAAATAGTAAATAATTCCCTATTGAGCCTTTATTAAACTTCCTTGAAATAATATTCATAAACTCTCTTCCATGTGTGAAAGTGGACAAAAATATTGGATTTTGCTTCTTGAAGTAAAATTTAAGTAAAATCAATCTTTTTTTAAAATTTTTCTTTTGTCTGTTTGGTACAGTTTCAATTCCAAAAAAAAGGAAGTTGTTTAAAATATATTATTATTATATATATAATTACTACAAAATTCCAATGATTTGTACATCTCACAAATCTATATTTGATTCAAAATAGAGCAAAATAGAATCATAAAACATATCATATGTTTAAACTGAGAAATTAAACTCAGAAGATGTCAATTTTTAAGAAAGATATTTATTTTGAATTTGATGGCAGCAATACATCTCAAAAGAGTTAGGACATCTCCATGTTTACCACTGTGTGCCAGCACAGTGGTAAACATGTTGTCTGGTCAGTCCAAAACTCAGGACCATGACACTTTGGCCCAAAGAAGATAGAAGTGTCCGGATCATGTTCACAAATGGCTTCTTCTTTGGAGGACAGAGCTCTGACCTGCATTTGTTGATTAACTTGATTAACTTGTTAATGAGCCCATGCAGTGATTTCCATGGCAGAATTGTGTTTTTAATGCCGCACTGCCTGAGAGCCAGAAAATTACCTAAATCCAATGTTGATTTTTAACATTGCCCCTTTTGCAGATCCTTTACATTTCTTGTTGATATTATGTACTATAGATGCTGAGATATTCAGTGTCTTCACAATTTTACATTAAGGAACTAGGAATTAGTGTGAAGTTATCGCACAATTTGTAGACCCAGATTTTTGCAGATTTGTGCCCATCTTTGCTTCTGAGACACTGAGACTTATTTAAGGTGCTCTTTTTCCTTCCAGTCATTACTGACCTGATGCCACTTAACCTAAAAAGCTGAAAAATGTTCCTCCAAGCTTTTCTTATTGTTTTTATAGTTTTCCAGCTTTTAATTGTCCTGCTCCAAGTCTTTTTGTGTTGCTGTCATCCAATTCAACATGAGCTAATATTGTTCTTAAAATGGCAAATTATTTCTGATTTATTGTGAATAAAATCAAGGCGTTGCTGTTTTTTTACTGGGATTATACCATTTTAGCAGACATAAATTGATATTTAAGTGCTTCTGTTTTTTATCATGTTATGCAGGGCTGAATGATTCCATCCAATCTCTTCCTCTTGTCCTTGTCAGGGTAACGGGGGGCTTGAAGCCTATCTCAGCTACTGTAGGACTGGACAGGTCGTCAGTCTGTCGCAGAGCTAACACGCAGAGACAAAACTATTCCCACTCATATTCACACCTATGGGCAAAATAGAGTTAACCTAACCCTACCAACAGAATGTCTTGAGAGGACCTTCTTGCTGGGAGGCAACTGTGCTCATCACCGACCATAACAGTGCCAATCTCTGCTTCATACTGCTGCAGAGAACAATATTCAAATATATTTAAAGTATTGTGTAATAAATGTATCATATTGGTTTATTACCAGAGCTCATATAGAACTTTAAGACCGATACCTACACAGATATTTTTAAAAAGTTAAATATTCCTTTATACCTTTTTCTTTTCAGATACATGAAACACTAGTAGACATGATACATTTGTGATGTCTAATTATTTCCTCAATTCAGCTGGTTGTTGTTTGTAGTGTTGCAAACATGCTTGTTGCCATCAGGGAAGTTGCAGAGTGCCCTCTGCTAGACAAAATATGTAACAGCAACATTGGTAGCATAGTTGAAGGCCATTGGTCTTGTCTCTTTTTTTACTTCACCTTCCATGTTTTTTGAAACATAGCGTGTGATCAAATGACTCTTCCTCCTCTTACAGATGCCAAAAGGAAAGTCAATAAGCCAGACTAAACTCTCCTATTCGGGTGATGAAGGTTTGTACGTCTGCTTTTGTTGTTGTTGTTGTTGTTGTTTTATAGATTTAAAACAAATTTTCTCATTTTCATTTATAGATTTTGGGTTCTCAGAGGGAGATAGCGCCTCTGGCTATGACTTGCCATACCCTTCTTTCCCCATGAGAGATTCCAAACCAGGAGGTAAAATAATCCACTTTCTACATCCCGTATGAAAATGAGAGAAAACATATTTTTCAGAAATAATTAAGAGCAGAAAATGCTTTTACTATAAACACAAAGATTACAACATATAACAGAGGGAACTAAATAGACAGTACATATGCAATACATTTAAAAAAGGTGAAGTACATGTGTGAAAACAACGCATTATCATAGGATTATTATAGAATTGCCTAATTCTGTTCTCACTCTGCAAGCGAACACTTATAAAACATTTTGACAGCACTGAGTCGTGTTGAGTTTGATTTATGTACACAGACAAGAAGGACCAAGCAGAGAGTGATATTATACCCCTCTCGTCAAAAAAAGTGACAGGTTACTTCCGGAGCTCATTAATTATTCATGAGCTCCGGAAGTCCGGAAGTAGGAAGTAATTAAATTATCCCCTAATTAAATTAGCCCCTAATTAAATTAGCTCCGGAAGTCCGGAAGTAGGAAGTAATTAAATAATAAAAATATGATATTCATAAAAATATGATATTCATAAAAAAAATGATATTCATAAAAATATGATATTCATAAAAATATGATATTCATAAAAATATAATTGATTATTTAGAAAGTTTCTTATATATCAAAAAATAGCATTCTTTTATTTCTTTAAGCAATTAAAAAATTTATTTATTTTTTTATGCTCAAAAAACGCCATCTGGTGGTGGGTCAGTGTGTGCGCGCGCCCACGCGCGCCCGAGGCTGTGTGTCTGGGCGCGCGGGGGCGCGCCCGTGTCTCCGGACCGTGCTCTCTCGGGCTCTGTGCTCATGTGTTTAAAAATGTATTAAACCATATTAAAATTGTTTAGTTAAACTTGTGCTTTTGTAACGTTCAGTATGGCCACAAACACATGCTGCATGCCTTGGGGGAAAACTTTATTTCGATTTATATGCATTTGTAGATTTAGAATAAAACTCATACTCAGAAAAAACAACTCGCGATCCCCGCAGCCCCCTTAACCTAATCCTTAGATACATAAGCAGGGAAAACTCCTTAAAAAACCCTCCGCTATTTCTCCAAAACCCTACAATAACTTGTTAGGGTACCCCCTCTATTCCCAAAACCTTATATTCGATAACAGGGAAAATCCTGAAAAAATCCTTAGTCTTTTTTCTCAAATTCAGCGCCCGCGGCTCCCTTCATGCTCAGCCAAACAAAGCCTAAACTCCTTTTAAAAATTTCTCCGCGATTTCTCCAAAACCCCTAGAATAACTTGTTAGCTACCCCTCTATTCCCAAAAAAAAGCGCTATAATCCAAAAACATTGGGAAAGCTCCTTACTCTTTTTTCTTCAAAAACTTGCCTCTTGCTAGCTACCTCTAAAATTCTACGCAGAGTCTAAGTTCTACCTCGCTCTTAATCGCACCGATCCCGCAACAGCTTCCAGAGCACAATTTTTTCCTGCTTGTTCGCTCCCCGCTCTGTTCCCGAATGCGCTGCTTACCTCGTTTGAAAATTCCCCCCTTAGACCAACTCCGCCTCACTGCGCCCCGCTGCCAATCACATAACCCTTGCACCGCTCCCTTCGCACCCCGGTTAGCCAATCCGCTCCAGGCTCGATTACTCGCTCTCCCGCTGATGTTAAGACTATCTTCGAACCCCAGAAGAGATCTGACTTCAGACGTATCAACAACTGGCGCCGCTCACACTGCTTGCGAGCTCAACAGCCATGAAACCAGGGATCAACAACTACCTTTCGCGTGCCCTATGTGCATATCACTCGGTAAGTGTTAATCTTCCTCTCTAACTACATTTTTCGCATTTTCCTTTTTACCATTTCTGTCAATCCTTTCATCTTCAAAAAAGCCATGCAAATAGGCTCTGTAACACTTGGAATACACTTTTTAAAACATATATAAGCTCCCCTCTAACACTCAGAGCTAAAAAGTGCGTTTGTAAGTTAAACTATAGCAGCGATCATGGCCTCATCAGGTACCTCATTTTTCTCACTCTTGTTCATATAATGTTTATATTTTTACTGTTTTTTCCCCGTTTGTAAATACTCGATGTTATTTCTTTTCAGACTCTGAGATAAACCTGCTCAACTCCTCTTTTTTTGAGTATCTCGATCGAATTGGTAGGTTTGGTTCATTCTTCTTCCCCTTCTTAACAGCTAATTGTACAAGAAAAACAAAACATTTACCCTCTTTTTTCATTTTTATCAAACTTTCTAGATATCTCTGACTTGGACACCTTTATTGGTACGAGTTCCCCGAATTCTTCACCACCAGTGCTTGTGCGATCCACAGGAAAGAATATTCGTCTCTCCACACGGGACAGAGAGTATTTGCTCTCTACGCTAGGTCGCCCTGCTTCATCTGGCCCCAGTTCCATCCCCGTCGGAGCTTGTTCTCTCCCGCAACCCTCTGGGAAAAACCTGCGCCTGGCCGCCGGGGACAGCCAAGATTTGCTCTCTGAGCTCACTCCCGATGCTCCGGCCGATCGGAGCCCCAGAAACGCTTCTAATTCTCCGCCATCAGACACACGAAATGCACCGCGCCTGCCTTTGAGACCCAATCACGGTCAGTCTCTCTAGGTTCTCGCTTTTTTTGTCATTTCTTTTTTAAATTAAAAACTAACCCTTTTCTATTTAACTTTACTAACTGTTTGTATCTTACCCTCAAATTCTCAGGGCGTCTCAGAAGGAGGAGTAGCAGGACCCGCAGGATCGCAAGGACAAGGAGGACAACGCGAACACGCACCCGAAGGCAGCTGGCGTCAATCGCTCTTCGTGCGGTATCTCTGTTCGCTGAATTAGTTCAGCTCATCTTATAAAAACTTTGTTTTTGATATTTTTTTTTTATTTTGCTTTTCAAACATACTTTCTTTTGTGGTTTTTTCTTTTAATATATTCCTGTTAAACAATAATAATAAAATAAAATGGATAACCAGGAACAAGATATTACAGACCCGTTTCTTGCTTTAGAAACAGCGTTAGCTAGGTTAAATGAAAATATACACCATTCTCAGATTACATATTCACAAAACAGTGAGCAACCTGAGGTGATCAATAATAATGATCCTTTAGAATTGCTTAATTTAGCTCTTGCCCGATTAGCACCCAATGAAAGTGCCTTTCAAAATAATTCTTTGAGTTTGGGATTGGATCATGATGAGATCCAAACAGAGTCAGACGCGGTTCATTCACAAATGAGTCTGACACAAAACATCTCCTCTTCTGATCCGTTTTTAGCAATTAATAGAGCTTTAGAAGCTTTGGCCCAAATACAAAATGAGGTTCAAATACCGTCAGAGTTATTGAGTCAAATAAACAGGCTAAATCAAAATCGTTTCATTGATTCTCAAAGCCAGCATTCGCTAGTCTTTTCCCCAGAAAATGCGTGTCCCCACGAACCGCTCAGCCGCAGCCCCCCGATACAGCTGTCAACCACTTTCAATGACTCTAATCCTCATCAATCACTCAGCTCTCCCGCAGACATTGTCTCTGCGAACGAGCCACTTAACCCAGTAAACCATGATCACTCCTTTCAACAAGGGGGTAATCCAGACCAGAGTTGCGCCAGTAATTCAGCACAACCCTCTATAGTTGTTAGAAATAAATTTAATAACGTTGAAATTAGAGAAATTTTGAATTTTCCTCCTCCAAACGATATACCCGACTATGCGCATTATTATCAAGGCGTAATGTCTAGTGCACGTGAAATATTAAACAGGGTTTTCTCTCACGCACGTCCAGGTGATTATATCCAGTTAGAATTGATAGGCCAACAGTTACAAAATAATGTTTCAGTGATTTTACGTGATAATCATGATTTATCTGAATTTGAAAATTTATTCTTGAGAGCGGTACAGTCAAACTGGTCAGTAATGTGTGATGGCTCGTTGGAGGTTGTAGCTCAGATTGTTACACCCCCAAATGGCAGTGGGAAAAGATTGCTTAAACACATACTCGACAGCGAAATTGTGAAAAAGAAAAGACGTTTTTTATACGTGGTCCATAACCCCTCGAATAAGTTGTGTTTTGCTACAAGTGTTGCCCACCTTCTGCAACCCGATTTTAATGACTATCAAGCACAAACATTAGCTAGAGAAATTCAACAAAAAGCTGGTCTAAATGATCAAACGCCTGTTGGGTTTAATCAAATAATTACATTTGAAAGGTTACTAGGATGTAAAATTATAGTATTTTACCGTAACGAGCATGATCGCACCCTTTGTAAATTTCAGACTAGTACAGTGAATAGCGCAAAAGCCTTGTGTTTATTTTTATTTGACAATCATTACTACGCTATCAAAAATCTTAAAGGATTTTTGGGCACAGCGTATTTGTGTACTCATTGTTACATAGGCTTTAACCATGTGTTATCCCATTTCTGCCCTGCTCGTTGCTCAGTCTGTATGCAGCCTGACTGTAACGAGCATTTCCTCTCCCCTATTGTATGTACCGATTGTAATCGCACCTGTAGATCTCGTTATTGTTTTGAGAGCCATAAAAAACTCGTTGAGAGGCGTGAAAGGTCTGCCAGCAACTGTGACCTCTACAGGAAATGTATCAAGTGCTCAAGGCTATATTACTTAGCAGCATATGAAAAACCTCACAAATGCCAAAAGAGAAAATGCCAAATCTGTCGTCAGGAAATCTCTAGTGATCATCAAACACATCAGTGCTATATGCAGGTTTTACAACGCGAAACAAAACATAATAACAAGTTGATTTTTTATGATTTTGAAACTTTTGTTAACGAACACGGTGAGCACAGCCCTTTTCTGGTGTGTACAAAAACATCAGATGGTAAATCTTGGAGCTCTCAGGGTGAGCATTGCGTTGAAAACTTTCTTACTCATTTTAGACGCCCCCTCTTCAAGGGCTCAATCTTTATCGCTCATAATGCAAAGGGTTTCGATGCGTACATTATCCTTCGCGGGTTAGTTAGGCGAGGATTAAAACCAAACTTGATAATGCAAGGTTCCAAAGTGATCAGCTTTACAGACCCAGACTTTAATCAACGTTATATAGACTCGTCATGCTTCCTACCTATGCCATTGTCAGCTATCCCGAAAGCGCTGGGATTTTCAGATAGTGTTAAAGGTTTTTTTCCTCATTCTTTCAGCTCCAAACAAAACCTAACTTATGTTGGACCGTACCCTCCCCCTTCCGCATTTAGTCTCGAGCGCATGACATCAAAAGGCAGAGAGGAATTTTACAAATGGTATGATTCAGTCAGCTCTGGCCCCTTCAATTTCATGAAACAGGCGCTGTTATACTGTAAAAATGATGTTGAAATTCTAGCTCGGGGTTGCGCATTGTTTAGAAACGGGTTTATTGAAGAGACAGGAGTAGATCCTTTCAGTCGCAACACGCTTGCAAGCGCTTGTCTTAAAACGTATTTGACAAACTTCATGCCTGCCAATTCTCTGGCCCTGCCCTGTCCTTTAAATTACCATAATCAGGTAAAATCATTTTCCTCATCCTCAATTCAATGGCTCGAATATCTCTCGTTTACGCAAGGTGTTTTTATCAGACATGCGCTCAATCAAGGAGAAAAACAGCTCGGTAGTTATTATGTAGATGGATATTCCGAAAATAATGGTAAAACATACGTGTGGGAATTTTTGGGCTGCTACTTCCATGGGTGTATTAAGTGTTTTTCCAATCAATCCGATGTTAACCCCCTAATAGGTTCCTCTTTTGCAGAGTTAAACAGCGCCACTCAAGACAGGCTCGCTAGATTGAGAGCTGAGCATAATGTCTCTCTTGTTATAATCTGGGAGCATGAGTGGACCGAGTTAAAACGTAGTGATGAGAGTGTAATCAGCTTTCTCAAACGTTATGATCCACCAGAGCCTTTGAACCCCCGCCATGCCCTCTTTGGAGGCCGTACAAGCCCAGCACAACTTCGCTGTAGTGCCGGCCCCCGTGAGAAAATCAACTATGTCGATGTCACATCCCTGTATCCATATGTAAATAGTACATGTAGTTACCCCTTAGGTCATCCTCAAATAATCTTTCGAAATTTTCAGCACCCTAAAAACTACTTTGGGTTTATCAAAGCTGCCGTTTACCCACCACGACGGCTCTATTTTCCGGTCTTACCATTTAAAACAAAATCAGGAAAACTTCTCTTTACTCTCTGTCGCACTTGTGCTGAAATGAACAACCAACAAGGAGCCTGTAACCATAGTAACGAGGATAGAGCACTGAGAGGGGTGTGGACCACTCCCGAGTTTAACCTCGCATTAGAAAAGGGTTATGAAATAGGTCGAATCACAGAGGTATGGCACTTTGAGAGACAGAGTAACACAATATTCACAGACTATGTACATCATTTCCTGCGCAAAAAACAAGAAGCTTCAGGCTACCCATCAGATGCTGTAACTGAGGAGGCTAAACAGCTTTACATTAAAGACTACCAGGCTAAGCAAGGAATAACTTTAGATCCTGAAAACATAAAACTAAACCCTGCTAAAAGACAAATGGCCAAACTTTGTTTAAACTCTTTTTGGGGAAAATTTGGTCAGAGAAATAATCTCACACAGAGCAAACTGGTGAGTGACCCCGAGGAATTCTTTAACCTCATGTTCTCTCCAAAATACAAAGTGAGCTATTTCTCTTTTGTCAGTAATGATGTGGCTCTTATTCAATGGTGTTATGGTGACCTCTGCACTCCGCTCCCAAATTCCACAGATAACATCTTCATTGCGGCCTTCACTACTTCATATGGGCGTATGAAACTCTACAGTTACTTGGATCAGCTGCAGGAAAGAGCTATTTACTATGACACTGATAGTGTAGTGTATCTCACTAAAGAAAATCAATCTGAACTAGAAACAGGCAGGTATTTAGGCGAGCTAACAAATGAGTTAGACCAGGATGATTTCATTACAGAGTTTGTTGCAGCAGGACCTAAGAGTTATGGTTACATGACCAGAAAAGGTAAAGTTGTTTTGAAAGCAAAAGGAATCACACAAACACATGATGTCTGCGAGAAGGTCAACTTTGAATCTGTAAAGACTCTTGTTGACAATTACATTGATAACTGTGAAGGAGGGTCTACACTTGAGGCCCCTCAGCACAGTATCGTTCGTAATAAATCAGCCTTTTCACTACAAAATTCATCATTTCCCAAAAAATTCCGTGTTGTTTATGACAAGCGTAGATTGCTGCCAGGAGGTCTGACTTTACCCTTTGGTTATTGATTTTTTGTTATTTGTTTTTGTTTGTTTTTTAAAAAATGTTTCAGCCTGCTTTAATCGAGTTTGACCCCAGACTTCATGTGCCATTTTCCTGTATGGTTGTCGGGCCAAGTGGCTCTGGAAAGACCTTTTTTGTGAAATCTGTATTGGAAAACTGTGTACATGTTTTGAACAAGCTTATTGACAATGTTGTGTGGGTTTATACATCCTTTCAACCTCTGTATTCTGAGCTTCAAGAGAAAAATAAAAACATTAAATTCATCGAGGGCATTCCTGAATCATTTCAAGATGAGACCTTGTTTCCCTCACACCAAAGTCATCTCATTGTACTGGACGATGTTATTTTTCAAGCAGCTAATCATCCGGAAGTGGTCCGGATTTTCACTCAATACAGACACCATAAAAATATGAGTGTGATGATTTTGAGCCAGAACGTGTTTTTGCAAGGTAAACACAGCAGGACGATCAGTCTGAACAGTACTTACATGGTGTTGTTTAAAAACCCTCGTGATAAATTACAAGTTAATACACTAGCTAGACAAATATACCCAGGACGTGTGCAATACTTTTTGGAAAGTTTTGAAGAAGCTACAAGAGAGCCACATGGATATTTATTGATAGATTTAACCCCCACCTGTCCAGAGCAACTAAGACTGAGAACAGGGATACTACCCTCTGAAAAGCTGTGTGTTTTCTTGCCCAGGAAAAAATAATAGAAACAATGTCTGTAAGATTGAGAAGAAACTTAGCTTTACTGAAAACACTATCGACAAGTTCCCCTAAAATCCGTAAGGTTATTTTACAACAGTGCTCGCCCGATTTTATTCAGTCTGTTTGTGAGATTTGTATGAATCTTTTAAAAGGAAATATTCCAGTCACAGATTGTCAGCATAAGAAGTTGAGACGGTATAGAGAGAAAATCAGACAGATGGCCAGCAGACGAGAGGGTGTTAGAAAGAAAAGAAAATTAATCACTCAAAAGGGGGGTTTTCTGTTACCTTTGCTCACAACGGTTCTACCCATTGTTGCTGACCTGGCAATCGGGGCAATTCGCAAATAAAGATGCAGAAAATGTATCTGATCTCACCTGAGCAGATCAAACGCTTAAATGAAACACATGCAAATGCTTCTCGAGTGAATATCAGAGAGAAGGCGGAGGATGATCTGGATAGTCAAATGAGACAAGTACTGGAGACTCAAGGTCTAGCACCAGATGAGAAAATTAAAAAGTATAATATGCTTTTACAAAGGTATCTGGTGCTTGAGAGACAGAAATCAGATGAAAGCAGACATATAACACTGAGACTGCCCAGAGAGCATAAAGGGGGTGATAGTGAGAGATCCGATGAATATCATCTGGAAGAAAGCGCAGAGGGGGGAAAGACGGGAAGTGTGAATAAGGTTTTACACGATGTTTTAACCCACATAAATCCACGTTCAAAGAGAAACACTGAATATCTAATGCGTAGAATATTAGCATCAAAAGGTCACATCGGCTGGAGTGAGGAGGGTGAATTGATGCACAGAGAAAAGCCCATAGTAGGTAGTCAAATGCTGGACCTGATGAAATTTTTAGCAAGTCCCCGTGCAAGTGTGAAACCCATAGGCTGGAGCTCTCTCGCGAGAATGTTGGCGGATGTAAAAATACCCCTATCAACTATTGGAAACTTATCAGCTAGAAGAGAAATAGCAGCGTTAAAAGGAGAAACAGGAGAATACCACACATCATCTGAGGATGATGTTATTGTTAAGAAAAAGAAGAAGAAGAAGAAAAGCAAGAGCATCACGCCGTCTTGGGTGTATTTCTGATGTAATCAAAAACCAAAAAATAAAACCTTATTGTTTTTAAAAGTTAATTGTTTCTCATGTTTTTATATAACAAAAAAGCACAAATACACCACTTTTTTCCGAAAGAAAACGTTTGATAGTTTTATTGAAATATTTTTAACACAAATGACAATCATTAAAAGCTTTCAGAGAACACGAAGTTTGATTAAAATTGCTAGCCTTACATATTAATACACATCTGATAAATCGTTTTACAAAACACGAGACCATGCTATCATTTTTGATTTGGTCAGAGCTATATAAAGCAAGTACATCCTCATAACTCTTTCCACGCGATTTGTTAGCCAGAAAAAATATGCAGTGTTGACCACATACAGTGGAGATTGTGGCTTGTAGCTGTCTTTGATGAAAAGATACTCGTTTAGCATGCTTTTTCAAAAATGTTACAATACTTTTCGGGTAAAAAGGATAATCTGGTGGGAATCCAAATGAATCGTAAAAACTTGCACCTCCGTCTTGATCTAAAGAAATAGCCAGCCAGTGAGTTCCAGGTTTGTTCCTAGGATCTGTATTTATGATCATATATGTAGGCCGTTTAAACGAGCGTTTGAGTAATGTTAATAATTCATCTTCTGCATATACTCCAAAAAAACTATCGCCCACTAACAGTCTCATAATACTTTCCAATTCGTGATTGTTCATGATTCAATAAAAAAGTGAAACCTTAGTAATAATCAACCAAAACTTGTCTTTTGGAATTGATCTCGAGAATGGAATCATAACAAGCATAAACGATCAGTGTCGTTGTGTGAGGCAGGGGCACTCTGAAGCGCATTTCAAGTCTCAAGTTCCCATTTATCACAGGTGACAAGGCCTGATTGTCATCTGAAGGATTCATATTGAAAACAAACAAAGTATATCCTTGTTCAAACTCCTGTCTGTCAATGCACAAGGACAAATCTTTCAGGTTTCTCCCGGTAGCAGTGTACAGGCTGTAAAACTCTCTTACGGACTGATTTTCAGCAAAATTGGGTTGAAACGCTTTGGCTGGTATTTGCTTACTCTCATGACACAGAGCCAAAAACTCTAGATTATTGTGTTGGAAATTGAAAGGGCATAAATCATATCGACCTGTAAAAGCCTCATGGTTAACCATGCCTATGACTAGGTAACGGGGAAGTGAGCCCAGAAACAGATTCTCATGATGTGATATCCGCGAGTTCTCGGGTATTGAAAATGTTTTTACATTAATCCGGGAGATGGGATACAATGCATTCGCTTGCATGAGAGCGGACGCATGGCCAACACGGACAGCGGGGGAGACCGTGACTTTCCTTACGAACAATGATGCCCCAACAATATTGAGATGGTAATTGGCATTTTGAGGCGCCATGAGGGTGAAAGCATCGTTGGCTCTTGTGAGTTTAATCCGTAGATCCACATTATTTAATAAGAGTTTTTCGCAGAAAAATATGTCTGAATGTAGCGGACCGATCACATGGAACTCTCGCGAGCGTTCACTGTAAACTGCCCTCCGGACTAAGCCCCTATTCGGCCCGTTATTGATAACATGGGAGTCGTGTGAGCCAGCAGTATCTTTGTAAAACAGACCTGCACTAAATTGAGTTTTCAGAGTTTCTTCTGAGTAATTTAAATATGTTTCAATTATGGCTCTATATGCATGTGTCGAACTCGCTTGTGAAATCAGTCTGTCGCCCAATGTGACGTCACACTGACTGAAGATGGTGTTTAAAGGGTAATTTATAATTCCAACATTAGCGTCTGCTGCAATATCGCTACCATCATGGTTTGTTATTTTCATTCTTAAACTGAGCAGTGTATCATTCAGATCTAAGTAATGCAAGCCATTTCCGGGGACATAAAATTCCAGAGGTCCCCGATCTGTGAGCGCTGTTACTGGTAGAATTTCTGAATAACATTTGTCCTCGATAGACATCTGAGTGAGTGGGGCTGTAAAAATATCTAACTCACTCAAGGTGCATTCGTTTGATCTCTCGTGAAGTAAAGACATTGCTGATTGCTTCTTAGTTGATGTTGTGTTTAGAATATATCAGTCTTGCGTCCTCTCCGTCCCACGGTTTTCCCACTCTGTCTCTTTTTCACCGTTTTCCTGCGCTTTTTAAACCCTCTCAACCTCTGACCAGGGGGTCGCTTCAAGGGTCTGCGCGAAATTAGTGTCAGCCCCGAACCCTCTTGCTGTTCTGGTGTGTTCGACCGAGTTAAATTTGAGAGTGATGAGGTGACAATATCAGAAGCAAAACCTTTGACAGCAGATTTGAGGTGAGGCTTTGCGATGCTCACACCCCTCTTTATGAACGGGGTTACAAATCTAAACAATTTAGAGAAAATAGACGCTATTCCGCGCCCGTAAATTACAGGCGCACCTGAAAATCCGGGCAGACCGTTACCAGCCTGCGTTTGATAATACCCTATAAATCTATTATTATCCATTTTTTTTGTTGTTGTTGTTGTTGTTTTGAGTTATGCAAGATCCTTGACAGGACGGAAATGTAGCTTTACTATCGTTTTACCGTAGGTAAAGTTTACAGGCTCGTTCTGATCGGTTTTGATTTCAATATGGATATTTTCAATTTGTCTTCGTGCAACTGGAATATAGTCTGGTTTGTTAAAAGATAGGGTCACGATATCTCCGTAATTGCCCTCTATTTTCACAGTACGCAGTAGTGGGGAGTAGCTATCACCCACGAGCTGTAAGGCTGCTATATCAGAATAACAGAATAGATGATAACAGCCAGCCTTTATATCTGCAGGATATGGTGCAAATTTGCGCTCAAATCGTTGCCATACACCTGCTGGTACACCAAGCATATATGCGAGAGGCGGAAAAAACCTTAGTTGATATATTCCCCCAGCTGTGAATTCAAACTTTTTAACAATGGGATGATATTTTAGATAAATATCACAGCCGATACGCCTCAGGCAGGCCTCAATCTCAGCTCTCAAAGTTTCAGCATGATCATAAAACCCGGCGCGTATTTTGGTTTTAACTACGTTGTCAGGGTCAGCATCACCCTTTCTCCTATATTCAAAATAAGCCTTATCATTCGGGAGATTAAGCCATGTATAGGGATATGAAATTTCAGTGAGAGCAACCTCCCATGACCCATCGAGATTGAGATGCTGGGCGAGATCCACACGGAAACAGCTACTGGTGTTAGTTTTAAATACATTCAAACTTGCATTTGATGGAAGCGTGACGTAAAAACCCTGCGACCTGACAGTCATTGCTAACCCGTTACCAAGGTTACCAAGGTGCGTGTGTGGTCCGAAGTTTGTTATGCGATGGTTTTAAGCTCACTGGCTTTAACCCAGCTATTAAATTTCTCAGGCCAGCTCCTCCATTTGACCAGGAAATAAACCTGTCCCCTCTGTTTACGTTTTGAGAGAATTTTCTCTATGTGATAGAGCTTATCCTTGACAAGAGTGATTTTCTGCAGCTCATGCTCATAAAAACTACCGATAATTTCTTCCCCGTCATAATCTTTGATTTTATAAACGGGAGGATCTCTAGGTATGCATTGGTCAATAGTAAACACTTCGCTTGTGAATGTTTGCTCATACCGCTTATCAAACACACCTCTGACTTTAGAGAGCCTAACATGATCACCTTTTTTAAATTTCATGGGGTTTTTTCTACAGCGAGAAGAGGTGCCATACAGGTTTTGAAATACTAAGGCTGTGTTGTCTGAATTTACTTGATTCGGGGTCATTTTTATGGAACGATGGTAACTACTGTTATAGCTGTCTAATAAATCTTGTAACACATCGATATATCTACGTGTATTTGCAGCAGTGAAATATCTATACATTTTACTTTTAAGAGTTCTATTAAACCTTTCACAAACTGATGCTTTTAGATCGCTCCCTGTAGCAAAATGATTTATACCATACTTTTTCATTAAAGATTGAAAACTGGAATTAAAAAATTCCTTACCGCTATCTGTTTGGAGTTTTTGTGGGATTTGGCCATGTTTCAGGACAGATTCAAATGCTTTAGTGACTTGAACGCCTGTTTTGTTTTTCAAGATTCTTGCATAAGCTTTTTTAGAGAAAACATCTATAACTGTAAGTAAATATTGATAGCCATCATTATGCTCGGCTAACGCTCTCATATCACAAAGGTCTGCTTGGTATTGATTAAGAGGTCTGGGGACAAACACACGGTTTCTCGGAAAGCGCAGGCGTGCAGCTCGGTGTAAGGTGTAAGCGTCTTGTCCAGAGAGGAATTTCTGTGCTGTTTGCGCGTTAATCTTTGTACCAGTTTCATCCTGTATGCTTTTAATCAATTTTTCCACACCGCAAAAGCTACCAGGGTGAGCTGGGTCATAATATGCACGTTTCAATAGATTCTGCTCTGCCATGTGTGATCTTTCAAGTTATGTTTAACTATGGTTTTATTTCATTATGAGCGGCTAGTTTTATGTCATGTAACGAGTTTGCAAATATATTTTTTATTTGATATAATTAATAACATTATAGTTTGTTTCTTTTCTAGTGAAAAAAATAATTAGTTTGATTTACTGCAACGCTTTTCCAAAAAAGTTTTATTTGATGTAACGGTTTTCCACAAACTATTTAATCTGATGTCATGGAAGCAATAGATTTGAATGGGTGCGAAACAAATAACAAGATTGATTGTTGCAATGCTTTTCCAAAAAAGTTTTATTTCAGGTAATGGTTTTCAACAAACTATTTAATCTGATGTAATGAACAAAACAATAAACATGAACAAGAAAAGTTCTAAAAACTAACAGAGAAAAACATTTAAAAGTAAAAATAAGAAAAAATAAAAAACATGTTAAGAAAAATAAATGGTAAAAGGGAGAGAAGAAAAAACGATTACTAGGGGAGCCAAAGGGAGTATTTGTCATATAGTACTTTATCAATTGTGGTCCGGGTAACTTCTGTAACGCTTGACTCAATTTCTAACAGTGCGGTCTCTATATCACTGGCCTCTCGGAGTTCAAAGAGATATGCTTGGGCCACACCTCTGACTTGAGCCGCTGGTGGTGAAAAACCCTCTAACCGCAAAATTTGTAATAATGTGTTGGTGAAATGTCCATTCCATAATCTTCTGCTGAGTTCATCATAGTACTTGAAAAAGTAATATTTTTCCAGTGGGAAAAGACATGAATGTCGTCTTTGTGAGGGATGTGACACCTCACATCCTTGACAGACATCTTGTCTGTGTTTCTGGAGCAAGGAGTTAACGAGGTACTTTACAGTCAATTTTATAAGTTCAAAAACAGCAGTAGGGAGTAGAGTCGCGGCCTCATCGATGTCCGCGGGCGAAGGCTCGTTGTCTTCAGACTCTCGGAAAAGAGCCCGGCACACAGGGTCGCCCAAGGCCCACAGCGATGCACCGGAGATTGCGGTGCTTGAGGGGCTCTGCTCCGGTGATTGCCACCCGAGAGCCGCTAGTTGTGGATGGCTGGGCGAGTTCCAGCGTTGCGGTGATGAGGGCGGGGGTGGAGGCATAGCGGCCGGAGACGCTGAGGCCTGATGCGGGCTCTCGAACAACGGACTGGATGGCGGAGTAGCCAGATCGATTGGCGGAGTGGGTGGCGGTGTAGCCAGGTCGATCGGCGGGCTGGGTGGCGGTGTAGCGAGATCCATTGGCGGGCTGGGTGGTGGTGTAGAAGCAGCTGATGGTCGGAGGGATGATGGAGATAGAGAGCCGAGGGGTCCAAAGCTGTGGTTAGTCATGGTTGTTTTAAGTAGTGGATGAGAGAGCGATTGCGGTTTTTAAGGGCTAGGGGTAGGAGAAGGCGGGGTAAGGGGGGGCCGGAAGTGGGGGTTAGGGTATGTTGACCGTGGCGGGTTATTTCCAACCATCACCAGCTCAGTTGTACTTTTACTCATTTTGAACAGGTTTAATATTGTCGCATTGTTCTCGGCCATCATGTTGAGCCAGTGCTGAGTCGGAATCCGAAGCAATGTGCTGAAAACCCCGGACTGGGAGTTTGTAAGGTCGATCACAAAATCATCTGTGCAAGCTTGCTCGCATGTTTGTCGACTAACTCTACATACCCATCTGCAAAATGGAGTGCTCTTGGTCTCCCACTGGGTGTATGTGACGGTTTTGGTCACCGTGTTTTCATTCCGGAGTCGTTTGTGTTCTTGGGTGAATGGAGGGAACGAGTATTCCTCTTTGAAAACCCGATGCGTCTGTGTTTGCTGGTCTCTGGTTCGCGGTTGCTGAGAGCTGGTTTCCCGCAGGCTTCTCTCTATTTCAGGGGTGGTAATGAGTGTAATAACCGCCCAGTCAGAGCTAGTAAAAGCGATTCGCGGTGTTAACGGTCCAAAACTTTCACCGGCTTTGAGCTGATAGAAAAAGATTTCACTCTGTGGTAGGCTGAAGGCATAACCCCAAAACCTGCCATTGTTGAGGCTGAATCTTTGCTCCAAACGGTTGGCCGATGCTGTTGGCTGCACTCTGCAGAGATGTAGTCTTCTGAGTTCAGACGCCGTGGCGGAAGCTCTGTAGCAGTTTACAGGAGTTTGAGAAAGCACCGTTAGGTTGGTAGGTCTCACGGCCATGCTTGTTTGAGAAAAAAGAGAAAGCTTGCTTGTTTTTTCTGAGAGAGAAAAAAACAGTTAAATTTAAGCTGAAATGTTAGATTATTTATCCTGAATGCCAGTAAGTGAATTAACCTATGGCTGAGAAGGTAAATCGAGCCTGGAGCGGATTGGCTAACCGGGGTGCGAAGGGAGCGGTGCAAGGGTTATGTGATTGGCAGCGGGGCGCAGTGAGGCGGAGTTGGTCTAAGGGGGGAATTTTCAAACGAGGTAAGCAGCGCATTCGGGACCAGAGCGGGGAGCGAACAAGCAGGAAAAAATTGTGCTCTGGAAGCTGTTGCGGGATCGGTGCGATTAAGAGCGAGGTAGAACTTAGACTCTGAGTAGAATTTTAGAGGTAGCTAGCAAGAGGCAAGTTTTTGAAGAAAAAAGAGTAAGGAGCTTTCCCAATGTTTTTGGATTATAGCGCTTTTTTTGGGGGAATAGAGGGGTAGCTAACAAGTTATTCTAGGGGTTTTAGAGAAATCGCGGAGAAATTTTTAAAAGGAGTTTTGGCTTTGTTTGGCTGAGCATGAAGGGAGCCGCGGGGCGCTGAATTTGAGAAAAAAGACTAAGGATTTTTTCAGGATTTTCCCTGTTATCGAATATAAGGTTTTGGGAATAGAGGGGGTACCCTAACAAGTTATTGTAGGGTTTTGGAGAAATAGCGGAGGGTTTTTTAAGGAGTTTTCCCTGCTTATGTATCTAAGGATTAGGTTAAGGGGGCTGCGGGGATCGCGAGTTGTTTTTTCTGAGTATGAGTTTTATTCTAAATCTACAAATGCATATAAATCTAAATAAAGTTTTCCCCCAAGGCATGCAGCATGTGTTTGTGGCCATACTGAACGTTACAAAAGCACAAGTTTAACTAAACAATTTTAATATGGTTTAATACATTTTTAAACACATGAGCACAGAGCCCGAGAGAGCACGGTCCGGAGACACGGGCGCGCCCCCGCGCGCCCAGACACACAGCCTCGGGCGCGCGCGGGAGCGCGCACACACTGACCCACCACCAGATGGCGTTTTTTGAGCATAAAAAAATAAATAAATTTTTTAATTGCTTAAAGAAATAAAAGAATGCTATTTTTTGATATATAAGAAACTTTCTAAATAATCAATTATATTTTTATGAATATCATATTTTTATGAATATCATATTTTTATGAATATCATTTTTTTATGAATATCATATTTTTATGAATATCATATTTTTATTATTTAATTACTTCCTACTTCCGGACTTCCGGAGCTAATTTAATTAGGGGCTAATTTAATTAGGGGATAATTTAATTACTTCCTACTTCCGGACTTCCGGAGCTCATGAATAATTAATGAGCTCCGGAAGCAACCTGTCACTTTTTTTGACGAGAGGGGTATAATATCACTCTCTCCAAGCACAATGAAAATCTGCAGACATAAAGAGTTATATAGATTTAGCATCTAGAGAACAGAGGTAATCTAATAAAATATGAAGTACTGCTCAGGTGCATTAATAAAAAGGAACAGCCAATAATAGTGTCACTTGTATAAAAATAATAATAATAATGCAGAGAACAGCAATGTCTCCAATATTGAACCCTGAGGTACTAATTCAGTTTTTTTCTTTCATCAAGGTGGGATTGAGAACTCAGCCTTTGTGTCAGATTTGTACCCCACGGAGTCATTGCAGATCCCTCCTTGGCTGGCAGAGGGTGAGCTCGACAGCAGCATGGTGGCTCCGTCACTGCGAGCCCAGGCAAGCCCGCCCACATCACCGATGGAAATGCGCCACCTGGGGCTTCTTCGTGTCAGCACTCGCTCCACTGACACAAAGCAGATGAACAATGATCAACTGCCGCTGCCACCAACACATCCTCCTCCTTCACCTCCCAGTAGCCACATGTAACTGGATCCCAATCCCAACACCCTGTTCTGTCTCACTTGAACCTGGGACAAAGACATAAAACAAACCTCAGACATCTACTCTCATATTGACAAGGAAATGTTTTCTTTTCCGTAGCTGTGTTTAGCTTCTGTGTTTCTACACAGAACATACACAGTTTCAAACCTCTGTGCTCTTCAAACAACCCCTGCTGTTTTTAGGTTCAGCCTTCACTTGACAAAGAAAAACTGCACTGAAACATAAAAGATATGTTGAACACCCTCATATAATCTGTGGTTTGTAGTGAATCTGCCATTGAAAACCATTATTTAAGGATTTTTAAAAATATCTTAATATGATGCCAAAACTTTTCAAATGATGTGGATTTTCTCTATATAGCAATAATAACAACAGGGTTTAAATAGAGTGATTTAAAATAGTTTGTGAATCTATAATCCATAGATTCGTATTGCACAATACAACGAAAGCTTTCACCACCAGGGGGCACTATTTTCCCTGTCAATGTGAGACATACTATTACTAGCATAATAAAATCCTGCATAGGTCAATGATGCACATGGATGTTCACATCTTCCATTCATCACGCAGGATCTTTGTAAGCTTTCGAGTAGGCGTAAGGATGGTTCCACAGTATGTGGCATCAACTTTCACACATGGGTGGATCTACAAGGGGGCATGGGGTCAAATAAAATACTTTTTATTATTTTTATTTTTTAAAAATAAAAATAATCTCTTGCCATCCCTATAGTGCAGCCCTAGTTTTGCATGCGATGGTTTTGTTTATAAAAAAAAAAAAAAAGCTAGCATTAACACTTTGAGCACAGCTGAATATAAACTGAATATGAATTCTAAAACTGAATTTATTGCATAGTGTTACCGCCAACCCCCACCCCACACACACTTCACCCTTAAAAAATGGTTCATCCCATAGTGGTGCCCAGCTTTAATTCTTGTTGTCAGTAGCAATCAACCTATGATTGTGCCAGAGCACATTTTGAATGAACACCATGGACATGGATTGTTACACTCTGGATTTGGAGTGAAGGTGAGTGTTCTTAACCCTCTGGGGTTATTGGTATTTTTTTGTTTTTGTTTTTTTATTTGGTTGTTAAGTAGGAGGGGAACGTTTGGGGAGTGATTGCAGCGAGAAAAAGTGAATTATGAGATGTGAGAGATTTGTGACGTTTAGCGTGTTTGGAGTGTGTAGTTCGTGCGTTGTCTTGTCTTGTGTACTCAGTGTAGTGTAGTTGTTGTTTTGTGTGTTGTGTGTGGCTTCTTATTCAGACACCTGATTGCTTTGTAATTTCAATTTTAGTAGTATTTTTGAATGGTTGTACAAAAACACCTGAGGCATTGGCTGCATTTTTAGGTACAACTTTATTGTTTAAAAAATTTGCACAAAACATTTTAAAGTTTATATTTGCATTTCAAGTTATGAAAATAATTCACTAAAAATATTTGTGGTTATTACATTAAAAATTATATAAGATTTTCCTACTAGGATTTTATGTTTGTTTTTTTTGTGTGATTTCAGATAAACTGTGTTAATACAGTATGTCAATAAAAAAAAATAACTATAAATTTCAACATGTGAAATTGTGCTGAAAAGGACGATACCAAGCAAGGCTAATCTAGGTAAATATAAAGGTCAAATCAAAAGTAATCAAAAATGGCCAATTAAATTGTGGGCCTTAGAGGGTTAACCAAGTAAAATATGAAAAATTAGGTTTAAATTTTTGGTCAAAAGTGTGTTCATGAAAGTGCAGATTTCTGTCATTTTGTTTAAATTTAAGCATGAAACAATTTTAACATTTCTAATAAAAAAAAGTTTGAAACTTAAGTTAGAATTGTGTTTGTAAATGAACCATCCCATTTTGAGTAGCTTTCTGGATTTTGTACTTATTGGGCTACATACTTATTATATAGGCTATACAGTATATACAATCAAAATTCACATGTTTTATTGCATGTTTAATTATGTGGGCTAAAGATAAGAAGAAAGTTGTAGACTATATTTATATGAAGCATGTATATACTTACTGCATTTGATGTATGTTAACCATATATGGATGTAGCACTTGCATACGTGCAAACAAGAAATATGGCTTTGATTTTGATTTCCATGTCAGCCTTAGAACATTTCTTTAGATCTAACTGTGAGGCAAACACACTGCAGTGGGAACTATTTAAACATTTGCACAGATTCAATGCACTCATCTCAAGATTCATAGCACAGTTCAGATTCTTAGCATAGCGATACCGCTTTTTAAAAAATCTTTTTAGGATTTTGGGGGGTTCTGTGGTTTTATTTGGGGGGGTGGGGGAGACTTTAGAACCTGAAGTAAATGCTCTTGACACACTCACATGCGCTTCTGGACACACTCAAAAAAGTCAACTAAGGCAGTTGTTTGATTAATTCAATAGACATTTGTCTATTTAACATGAACATATTGAGTTTAGGTTTTTAAATCATTATCAGTTGTTGGTTTAACATAAAATAACAAAAAGTTTAATGAACTAGATTTGCATTCTTCAGTTCAATTAAATGTAATTATTTTAAATCAACAACTCTAAAACCGATGCCTAGTGCGCATGCTCAAACTTCCCAAAAGTGAAGAGGCGGGAACGCGGAGAAGTTATATGTGTTCAGTGGACTGCCATTTCCCTCTGCGGAATCTTCCACAATACAGGTAAGTAATAAATAACTCAAAATATCTTAGTCAAACGAAGTTGTTTTGTCCATTAATTGTTTAACAATGTTTTTAATTCCAAATGTGTAAGTTGTCATTAGACAGCGGGAGTGGAGCAAATACAGTGAAAATCTGGTATTAGACGGTGCCAATCGGTACCGTCTAATACCTGATTTATAATCCGCTCTGGGTATATTTATACTATTATTAGCATTTCCACTTCATTGTTTTTCTTTCTTTTTTTTTACCCGTTTTTGCAGTTAGTCTTATAGTGTTTTTAGCGGTTATTGATATGTTTAATTCAATATTTAACACGTTTGTAATTCACTTTCAAAGTAAATGAAGTTAGCTAAAGCTAGTATGGTTGTCTCATTGAACTTCTACCTAGCTCTGTTAGCATTCACTTTGGTTTTAAATGACGGTTATTGCAAGACATGGTCTTTGTTCACTTTTTTTATTATCATTTGCATTTTTTCTTTCTTTCTCTCTCCTTTTATTTTAAGCATTCGGCCTCTCACAGTAATGCAAGTTAAACTAGCATGCGCGATTTGCTAAATATTAGCTGTGTCCAAATTCAGGGGCTGCATTTTATGAGGTCAGAGGAAAAGGCAATGGCGGATAGTTATGAAAATTGCCTGTGGGACCTTTACCGCAACTACCAGCATCTTTATTGCATAGTGTGAAACACTGCTATTACATTTGGCAACAGATTGGATATTTATCTGTGAATTTTATATTGCAAGAGGTATTTATATGTATTTGTATTTTTTTTATACATTTGCAACAAAGTAAAAAAAAATCCACTGTGGAATTTTTATAAAATAATTTTTTCTGTTTTCTTTACCATAGTAACACCACAAAGAAAGCTGACCCCTTTTTCTGATTGTTTGTGCCTCCTCTTTAATACATGGTAAGCCTTTTACCATCATATATTTTTTATGATAGTTTTATGATTTAATCAAAGTGAAAAAAAGGTGCCAATAAAACTATCCTTAAAACTGCTTTTCTTTTTTTCTTTCAGTGACTTGTATGTGGCAGTGCAAGCGTTGTTCCATCAGGGAGAGTAGTAGGTACAATTATTGAAACACTGTACAGGGCTCGCAAAATGGCTAGCCCGACGTCCCAGGGCTAGCGATTTTTCCAGTCGGGCTACCAAAATCTATCTCTGCCCTGCCCGTCGGGCTGTCATAAGAAGGAAAAATATATGTCAATGCTTCTGCATTCTTTCGGAAATGTAGCTGGGTAATTATGTCATTGGCATCGGTGAGCCACTGTCAATATGTGACATATTGAAATCGCGTTTGAATTTGCGCTTGTTTTTTGCTTTCACTTTGCAATCGCACGACCTGTGTATAGAGAGCGACAGCACTGATCTGTGAGTGATGATAATTTGTGCACCAATTCCTCTGACATCGTCTTATCAATCGTTAGCTTACTATGCAAACATGACAAGTGAAATCTCCCGCAGCTTAAACATGTGAGAGGTTGATCGCGCAGACAATCGCTGAGTGTTATGTGAGTGCGTGTGTAAAAGCAGCAGGATATTAATTGTAGTTCTGCTTAGCCAAATAAGACAGGTCAGGGTGAAGAAGTGACAGCCAAAGAAAAGCTTACCACAAAACGGAAAAGTTATGACAAATCAGACTATAAGGCAAAAAGAAAGTGCAGCTTTATGGTTTCATGGACAAAAGAATTTCTGTGGCTGCAACATGACGAGCTATATAACCGGGGCTGCACATAAGTGGTCCGCAAGTGCGTATTTGCTGTCAAAATAAAAAACGCGCACAAGATAAGAAGTTGCAACGCGTGTTTGCATACATAAGATTTTCTGGAGGAGGACATATTTGTTTAGAACTCTTAAATATGTCGAAGAAGCTCCTTTAAGCAATTACTTTGGTTTTCCTCCACCTCCAAAGAAATGTCAGAAGGAGTCCGAACCACAAAAGAAGCGCGTATTCTCGCAAAAGTGATTGCAGGAGGTGAGCTGGCTTCAAACAAATGATGAACACACAGATGTGGTGCAGAATGTGCCGTGAAAATCCCACTCTAGCGGACAAAAACAGTGCCTTTTATATGGATGCAAACGTGCGTTGCAACTTCTTATCTGTTGCGCGTCTTTTATTTTGACAGCGAATGCGCACATGCGGACCACTTATGTGCACCCGTGTAAATAACATAATGTTCTGCCGGGTGTGTTGTTGGTTTTCCCTTGATTTCTGAGTTGACAAGCGCCTTTGTTACTGGGACCAGTCATTTTAAGAAAGGCCCCCATTAGAAATGGATTATTGCTCAGTCTGCAATATCTTTCCCAGAACAAACACCAATTGCAAATAATATACTAAAAATAAACCTGAAAAATCTGTTTAGAACAGCATACTGTGTTGCAAAGAGTGAACTACCACTGGTGCAATTTAGCAGTCTTTGCAAACTTCAAAAAGCAAATGGCCTAGATCTTGGTTCCACTTGCCTCTTACTTGTGACTTTAGTGGAAATTTCAAATTCAGTATCTGACACAGACTGATTCATGTCCTACACAGACAGCACTGATGTCTGCATGGTCTTCTAAAAGCAGCTTTAGTCAGCTTAGATGTGAAGTGAGTGAAATATACAGTTGCGTTTTTAATCAATGTATTTGTTCTCTATTGCAGATTGACAAGGAGTTTCTGCGAATCACCACAAAGCCTCTGCTATCTACTTTCTTTGCCGAGCTTGACCAATACGCGCCACGCTTAATGGAAATCTTTCTGACCAAAGGAGGGACACGTGGAAAGAAAATAAGAGGTCTCATGCTTGCCATCTCCAAGGTTTGTATTAGGATTGAGTAGACTTTGTCATAGGCAGCAAAAATAACTTTTATTTGGAGATGAAGTTGTCAATTTTGTTTCGGCTTAACAAGTGGTACATGCCAGGTTCTAACCTAAAGAATAATTATGCAAGTTAACTGATTACCCTAGCTTTAAGAAAAACAGACTGGTTTTGGCTCATATTATCTCCTCCTCCTCTCCAGCATGACAACATCCATACCAGACGAGCATGCATCTTGAAGTCTTTGTGCATCCACCTAAACGAAGACTATGAGAAGTTAATAAAGGAGTACTTGGTGAGCCATTGTGACAGCATGTTGTCTGTAACATTCTCATACAAATTGTGACGTTGCCTCAAATGCAAATCATTAAAATTAAAATTTTGAGATTAGCAACAAGACACCTGGTATTGGGGAAAGGATGTCTTGAATACCAAACAGTATTAAGCGTTGCAATAAAGAATTTCTGGAATTTGGTATTGGAAGGAAAGAAATTTATGCCTACTTAAACTTGATACACAAACATACAATGCATTTAACATGCATCAAGACTATATTGCTTTTGAATCTGTACTTGGATTAAAACAAGTCCTGTTGTTTTTTCATTGTTATGGTCATCAGTATTTGTAAATAGAAATGTCTATGAACTTTGAGCTGTTTAGTACTAACACTTCTATACCTGTTTTATTTTAGCAGCTGAGTTAGCCTTTTCTCGAGTCCTGTCCCCCTAAGTTACTCTTGCTACGTCCGACAAACAAATGGTTTCCTCTGCGCACCAATGGGTACCCGAATGTGCGAGCAGACATGCTTCATAATGTTCGGTACATTTACCTGGGAATGGGGCCATACACACTGTTTAATCCATTCACGTTGTTTTTGACTTTGTGAATGGAAAGAACACAACTCCTCCAGACACAATCTCTCGGCGTATCGGTGGGCACACCGCTTCTCCATCTTGCTTGAGGTTAATGTTTGTCAGACACAGTAACGGTTGCTATAATGTGTAATTGGACAATGGCCCTTTCGGGGGAGGGGCCGGTGAGAGGTCAATTATGCCACCTCTTTTGACATGAGAGGTGTATTTTATAATTTATGTATTGGAGTAATTACTAACAACTACTTTAGTGGTGTAATTTTCTGTTTATTACTTTGACTACTTGGATTTTATGAACAGCATAGAAACAGTTGTTTAAACAATCTCTTAAATTTTACTTTGTTGTCTTATACTTTTTCATGTAGGATACGGACAGCGAGGCAAAAAGCTGCATGGAGCAAACTGTGATGGGGGTGTACGTCATCCAGAAGGAGGGTGCTGAACCTGAAGATGACCCAGAGGACGTTGGTGTCGTGATTGAGGGTGTGGAGGCTAACACTGATTTGGGTAACATTGCACAAGCATGTGCTCTGTTGTTTGGACTCATATACCGTTTGAACCTGAGCTACCCACCAGAACTTAAATGCACCTTTGAAGTCCTCCAGAAGATACTTTTAAATCTTGATGGACAAAAGCTGTCTTCAAAGGTACAGTTTCTGAAAAACAAGCTTATGGGGTGAGAGCACTTGAAAATGACTGATAGGTCTTGAATGGTTCATTGGTGCAATGGTGATTTCCAATATATAATGTTAATATTTGAGTTGTTTATATTTTTTTTCTTTCATTTAAAACATTTTTTTTAAGTTTTTGGATTCTCTCTGTTGGGCAATTCACCTTTTATACAGCACTGCAGATGATTTTTGTTTGTCCTTATATAGATGGCTCAAAATGGATCAGAAGTACTGACAGAAGTACTATGTTGTGTTTATGTATCAAGGTCCTGTAAAGTTTAAGACCACTGCCACCTGTTAAGTTCACTATTATTGTTTCCATTTTGCTTGCTAGCATGTTTTAAAACACAGCAAAACTATATTGCTAGCTGTGGAGGACTGCAACCAAAATTAAAAAAATAAATACAGAAATATAAAAATTGGTCAAACTAATAATTATTTCAATGAGATACACCAAACAAATATAGATTTTCATCACCTATGGAATTTTTTGTTGTTGTTGTATTGCCCCCAAAATATTTCTAATTATTTTATTTTATTTTTCCAAATTCACACAATTCGATTTTGTCACATGTTTTAACTTGCCAAGTGGGAGATGTATTTTTATCTTTTAGTTTAATTTTTTAAAATGCAGTCGATATATTGAGCAAATTTTGCATCTGTTTTTAGTTGTGGAAGCTTTGGTTTCAACATATTACCTATGTAAATAAGTATTCTAACATTTTACCTTTTGAAGTGGCATAATGCTTGCAGGTGTACAAAAATGGTAAGCTTTTATATTGTCCACTAAATCCAGTTAATAAAGATAATGTTATCATAATCTGATTGTGACTTTTTTTGTAAAGTAGTGGGTTTCTAAATGTGTAACAAATGTAAACAAATCTAATTGAAATAATTTGGTTGAAATGAGTGAAATCATTGCCTTGATTAACAAAGTAGTTGTTGAAACAACAAGATTTAATTCTGTTTTCCTAAACTTTTTAAATTGTGTAGAATGAATTAAAACAAATTTCACTCTACATACTTAAATAAATCACTTCAAATCAATGTAAGTATAGTATGTTGATCCAACGTAATCTGATTACATTAAACCACCAAATGCTAAATGTGTTGGTTTGACATGATCGAAAAGGGTTTATTGTACTTGGTTAAATTGTGTGCAAAAAGGGTGCCATGATTAAATTGTGTTCATCCAACAACAGATTTTTTTGAGTGCAGAGACCTCAGATGTTGTTCCTGGGTAAGTATCAGAGTAAGAATCTGGTTAGATACCATATTTCTAGGAATTTTAGGGCCAAGTACAACAATCTCAATTTGATCTGAATTTAGAAGCAGAAAGTTGGAGGTACATCCAGGTCTTCACGTCTTTAAGACATTCCTGCAGTTTAACTAATTGGCGTGCTATATCTGACTTCATGGATAGATTTGGTAGAAAGTTGGGTGTCATCTGCATAGCAGTGAAAATGTATGTTATGCCTTCTAACGATACTGCTTAAGGGAAGCATCTATAATGTAAACAGAATTGGTCCTAGCACTGAAGCCTGTGAAACTCTATAATTAACCTTAGTGTGTGAAGAGAACTCTTCATTTACATGAACAAATTGGAGTCTGTTAGATTGATATGATACAAACCACTGCAGCACAGTACCTGTAATACCTACAGGATTGCTTTAATCGTGCTAATAGAATATTATGGTCGACAGTATCGAACGCTGCACTGAGGTCTAGCAGGACAAGCACAGAGATGAGTCCACTCTCAGAGGCCATAAGAAGAGCATTTGTAACCTTCACTAAAGCTGTTTCTGTGCTGTGATGAGCTCTGAAACCTGACTGAAACTCTTCAAATAAGCCATTCCTCTGCAGATGTTTGACAACTACTCTTTCAAGGATTTTTGAGCTGAAAGGAAGTTTGGAGATTGGGCAATAATTAGCTAAGACAGCTAAAACGTTTAACTACACCAGCTTGAAGCCCTGTGGTACATAGTCGATTATTAGAGATAGGTTGATCATATTTAAGACTGAAGCATTAATTAATGGTAGAACTTCTTTCAGCAGTCTTGTAGAAATGGGGTCTAAAAGACACGTTGATGGTTTGGAGAAATTACTGGAGTTAACTCAGAAAGATTACTGGTGCTGAAAGTAGCTGTAGATAATTTTACATCTGTGAGATGATTATGACTAATTATTTCTACTAGTTAAATTTTTATTTGTGAAGAAGTTCATGAAGTCATTACCAGTTAACGTTAAAGGAATGATGGGCTCAACAGTACTCTGACTTTTTGTCAGCCTGGCTACAGCGCTGAAGAGAAACCTTGTTCTTACTTTCTTCAATCAGTGATGAACAGTAAGATGTACTAGCATTAAAGAAGGCTTTTTAAGTACCAAACTATTTCTCCAGGATAAATGATGATCTTCTAAATATGTGAAACGCCTTTTCTTCTCCAGCTTACACATTATCTGCCTTAAGGTGTGCGTTTGAGAGTTATACCTGGGAGTCAAGTACTCCCAGGTATAAGCTACAGTATCCCGAGTCATAAACAGGTCAATTTATTTACAAGATAATCAACCTGTCAATCATTACTAAGGTTGGTGGAAATGTTCCTAAACTAAACGTATTCATTCAACAACCCTAACAATACCATGACAAACTGGAACAAATGGACTGGAAACTACAAACGCAGCAATGACCAGTGAATGTTTAAAATGTCACTGAATGACATCCTTTACTCCTTCTTTAATTCTTCAACCGCACACTCATACATGACCTTACTCAAAGAGGAGTAGTATACATATAAAAGGCTCAGTCCAGGATTTCTAGCCTTTCTGAAGTCACTGCTGACCACAGACTGTGTCAGGACTGAGGACACAAAGTCGCAGACAACGTAGTGAAGCGCGACAGTAGAAAGCCCTTCTGAGGTAATACGGGCACGAGAAGGCTTCTTTTCTTCAGTCAATTTATTTTTTTAAATGCTACACTGTGGATATGCACACCACTGTCTGTTAGGGTCAGTGTTGTTGATCTGTTTTCTTTTAGAGCCTAGTGTTTGATAGAATTTAACTAATGTATAGCCATTCACTACAGACTCATTATTCAGTACTTATCTGATTAATTGCTCTAGCTTTTTCACAGAAACTCTAAATTTCTTCCTCTTTTCATTATTGCAGAAAGTGAAAAGTCACTCTCATCTTTATCCATAAACAAGTTGTTTATCATAAAGGGCTCACTTCTTTCCTATTCTTACTTGTATTTGCCTTCATAATAGAATTTCCTCTATCTGCCTGTGCATTCAGTCTGTATTTCCCAGGTTTATGATTGAGGCAGATGTAAAATTATATGAATGGTTTCTGGGGACATCTACAGTACGGAGTAAGCAACTTGCATGAGGTGTGTCACTGTGTCTTTGACTTGCTCTGACTGTTACAATACCTGAGCAAACAGGTCAAGCCACGGAAAATTACGACAGCTAAAATGCAAATAGAATACGTCTTACTTATAAACCTGACGTACATACTTTAGAAAAAAGTTTCACGGATGTGACGTTACTGCCTACAGATGGTATTTCCTGATGGATTTCCCTCAGTGGAGGAGGAGAGGAGGGACTAAGAGCTTTGTCAAGTTAGACTCAATGAAACAGTGGAAATCCTACAAATTATCCTGTTTGCTTTATATGGTTCAAAATTCTAGCTTACTGTTAAAGTATAATGTTAAAAATATATATTAACAATCACGACAGGTAGAATTTTTACCACTCTTCATTACAATGTTGCTTCAGCTCATTGAGGTTTGCAGGCATTCATTTCTGCACAACTCTCTTAAGATCTGATCACAGCAATTTGCTTATTGCAACACCTTTCCTTTCTGTTTCAGTTATTCTGCTGCAGATTTGCTGTTGTGTGGAGGACAGATGGCCTCATGTAAAATACTTTTGTATACAGTTTATGGTTGACAGGTTCTATGGCTGCAGAACAAGGCCAAATCCTCAACCTTCCACCACCATGCTTAATAGTTGGTATGAGGTTGTTCCAGAGGTCTTGTGCTTTGTTTAGGTGCAACTTAGCAAACTGATGGTATGTCTTTAGAGAGGAAAGGCATCTTTTCATCTTGTTTGTCTTTTTTAAAAATATACCATTTTAGCAGACAAAAAACAAAGGAAACTAAAAGTTTCTCTTTGAACACTAGTGATATTTGAAACTTAATTTGAAGGTGCTAATCATATTGTTAACATGCACTAGCTATGCCCTACAATCTATGTGGTGGATCAAATGTTCAATAAAGGATAGTAAGATGTGATATATAGTGGATTAGAAGCAGAAAATTGCAGAAAATGAAAATGCTATTCAACGTACAATACAGAAAAAAATTTTACTTTGTGTTTTAAGTTTTGATATAGCTTTTCAGTTAGCACCACTTTCTCAAAAGAACCAACAACTACACACTGTTGAAAAACTGTCACTTCTTCCTGTCTCTAATTCCCTGCACCTGTGCCCTTTGTGCCTTCCTTAATTAGGTCTCAGCTAGTCAATATTAGACACATCAAAACTGGCAATAATACAGGTCTTTTGGGCGACACTGTTGAAAAGAATGTGTTCTTAATGACTACCTGATTAAATAGAGTTAAGACTGACTCACTGCACCATCATGTGATATAAGCATTATGTGAAGGTGCAGCCTGACCCTAGTTCAGCCTCAGTTGGTTAACGCAATACACAGACCTTCTGGACTCAGCAGTTTTTTGAGAAGTAATTTTGAAAAGTTTTAAACTGAGTGTTTTTACGTATATTACTTGTGTAAGTTTCTGTAACATGAGTTTCATGAATTTTAGCCTGTGTGTATGTTTTTTTTTTTTAAAGAATGAGTCCCAATGTTTGTAACACATAATACAAATAAGAAGAGGAGGAAGAAGACTTGAATAAGTATTTTGTTTTGAAAGAATATCCCGGAAGTTGCTATGTCTCGTACCCGTTAGCGTTCCCTTAAGTATGACAGAGGGCGGCGTAAGAGCAGATTTCAGACCGGTTTATCGCCGACGCTGAGGAGGACGCCGAGGTAGAGAGCCTCTTATATTTGTTTGAAAAAAGTTGAAATCGGGATTGTCACGTTAAACAGACTTGACAGTAAACTCAGCAGTCGAGCAGGTAAATATTAATGTCAATCTCGGGTTGCCATTTAGCTGTTAGTTGTCGCTGGCTAAAGCTAACTAACGTCGTTAGCTTACACACAGTTGCTAACGCTACCGTAGACATTTCACCAACTTCGTGTCTTAAAAAAAAGCTTAACACCGATAATAATTCTGCTCTTATTTCAGTTACAACGCCAAAGTCCGGAGTTAAGACATTTCATTCAACTTTAATCTGCCAGTTTATGTAGGTCAGGTGTAGTGGGGAGACAAGAAGACTTCTAACCGACGGGACAGCGAAGCGGCCCGGTTCGACTTCACCGAACGAAGCCGGGGAGAAGATATCACGAACGGCGGAGCTTGGCTGATGCGTGCGGGGCCAGCGGAACCACACTGAACATTTTAATCTACGAGGATTATTGATCATAAAGTGCCGGTTCATCCGGACAGACACCCCCATGAATGGAAATCGGAACAACAGGTGGGATCCCGGACTAACTAACCACCGTGCCTAAATGTGCTAATGTGGTGTTCAGGTGCTGCCGAGTTATTTTGAGCCCGTATGTGGTACTTCTCATACATTTAACATTACAGGTTTTTGAATTAGGAGTTTTCCTTTAATCAATTTGGTGTCATACGTTTTTGTTTGTTTTTTTTGTTTTTTTGTTTTTAAAGTGTTCAGGTTATCATACAGAAAAAAAGCTCAGTGGTGTCTGTTCCCAGAGATTACCGGTCAGTTGAGCGCCTTGCACAAGGGAGACATTTGACCTCGTGGTTTTCTACCAGTTTTTCTTAGACTGGGTTTGAACCCCAAGCATAACCAAGGAGTTGCTGTTGCCTAAGCCTGAAAAATGTTGTATTAACAAACCCTTAAAGGCAAACTTAGCCCCTTAGTATTTGCGTGTTTGCCCCCAAACCAGTCTCACGGGTTTCTTTTTTGACTGTGTAGGTTGTCAAAAGCAGGTGGTGATGCCACCAGGTGTCCTTGAAGACTGGGAGGGAGGGGGTATGTCCCATCCATCCATCCACCCACCCACACTGCTGCCATAGTTACTCAGCCTACTGAATAATGTTTAGTTAACTGCTGTCTTTGTTAATTATGAATCAGATAGGCATGGAGGGTCATAAATCAATTTACTTTTTGCCAGGGGTAGCAGTTTCTGTGTTAATGATTGTGTTGGGAAAAGTCCAGTGGTGGACTGGGAGGGACGAGGTATAGATGTTGACTGGTTCATTGAAGCTGACCCATACTTTCTCCATCCCCTTTACCCGTTTCAGATTTGGGCCTTTTTCAAGCCTGAAAAGTTTTAACAATAAACTTTTTCACTTCAGCGTGTCTGTCTGTTTTCAGACATACCGGCACTACTTTTTTCTCTTTTGCCAGGGCACCATTGTAAATACACTGCTGTGAAAAAGTATTTGTTCCCTTAATGATTTCATATTTTTTTTGGTCATGTTTTCAGGTTTGGGTGTTTCAACTCATCAAACAAATTCTGATATTAGATTAAGAGAACCCGAGTAAAGATAAATTGCAGGTTTGAAATTATTGAATTTATTAAAGTAAAACCATCCATTACCACAGAGTAATGGGCTGTGCCACCCTTGGCAGTGAGAACTGCAATCATGTATTTTCCATAACTGGCAATGACTCTTTCAAAATTTGACTCATTCTTCTTTACGGGGTTGTCTTAACTCATGATTGCAGGGCTTCTAAGAATGAATGCCTGTTTTTAAGTTCATGCCAGTGCATGTCGATCAGATTTAAGCACGAACTCTGACTTTAAGGTCACTCCAAAACCTTCATGTTTGTGGTTGGTGTTTGTTTTTGGTTTTTTTGTAGAGTCTTTCAGTGTTGGATTTGCTGGTGTACTTTGCACATTCTCCTTCAGCATTTTGTTAGAGCAGAATTAATGGATTCAGAATTCAATTATGGCAAGTCATCAAAGTCCTGAAGTAGCAATGGTAGTAAAGGGTGGTAAATGTAAGACGAGCTCAGCAGTGGTTCTTTTCTTAGAACTCTCCCATGGATGCCATTTTTGCCCAGTATTTTGTTGTTGGTTGTTGTGGTTGGTGGTTGTTTTTGTTGTTCTGGAATCTGTGACCTCCTGGGTGAGTCATTGATGTGCTCTTAAAACAGAGAAAACCTGGAACCATTGTGAACCTATTTGCAGTTAATGGAGTGGTTCACTGGAGTCTCAAAGACTGATAAATGTCATTGACTTTATACAGCACCTTAAGCTGTAAGCGGCACAACCCCAGCTCAGCTTCAGTTTATAATTTTTCTATTTATTTATTAATTTTTGTAATGCAGTACACAGATATTTTGGAAGTGAAGTTATTGTGGTTCTCTCATATCCTGTTTAGACTTCATTCTGGAAAGTTTGTTTTTTTTTTTTGTTTTGTTTTTTAATAAGTTAAACACAGGAAGTATCTGTTTATTTCCTTCAGTAAGCAAGGCTCTGTAATACAATGCAAATTTTATTATACCCAGGATCTTTGTTTTGACTTTGCTTAACCAAACATAAGCAGTCAAGATAAATGATCACACAAAGGTGAATATCAACTGCATGACTGACTGCATGCATGCACGTCTTTATAGGTTGCGTATCCCAAATCCTTCACTCTGCATAGGCTATGCTATGCAAACAGAAGCATGGCAACATGAAATTCACTTTAGTCTGAAAAAGTGCTACTATATTGGTCTAATTGAAGTGTATTTTAAGAAAAAATGGCAAGATCTTTTGTCAACAGATTTGAGTGTCGCAGCTCCATTTTTAAGACAGAATTATTCATATGGCATTGAATTTCTGTTTAAAAGTTTGCAATACTGTTAAGTCCTAGTCTTTCATCTGCTTCTCTTGGGAGTGTGTATATTAAGGGTTTTAGAATAATAAAATTTTAATTGTTTGCAGCTAGAATGAAAATCACAGAATAATGTTGCTTCAGAGAATGTATTTCTTACCAAGGCTCATCAGGAAAATGACAAACTTTAGATGCTCTATAAAGAAATGTTTGACTCCCTTGCATTCCCTCAGAAGAGGTCTTAATGGTGATGCTACTTTTCATAGAATTGATTGGCCAGTAGTTGGTAATTTGTCACGCACTGATCTCTAATCTTTAACATAATCTGCTCTGGTGCAGGGTTATATTTGCAGAGCTGGTAACCATGCCAATGTATTTGTAACAATAAAAACTGAGGCTGAAGTTATCCTGCGGTAATCCTGCTTTCAGTTTTCCCCTCATTAGAGCTGTGATGTTGAGTGTGATGGTAATAAGATGTTTGAACAATTCATACCTATTTATTAACTTGAGAATGAGACATTAAAAAGAGTTCATCTTCAGATTTTATTTTTTCTGCACGTGAGGATTGACTCAGCTTTGCCTATTAAATTCTACTTGATGATCATACTTTGCCTGCTTAATTAAGCAGATTATATTCACACCACAACTATTTAAACACTTGTGTCCTATAAAGTTAAGGAGATTAAACCAACACTTGCTTTATTATTCCAGGATGCACTTTAAAACTTTTAGCTTCCAGTGTTGGTGCTGTGGTGGCTGTACAGTATCTCATCAGTGGAGTTCTTTTAAAATATGTGGGTTAACTACAGCCATGTGTGGGTGGCTGCTGGTTGTGTGGTGCATTTGTACATTGAAGCAGCCTGATAAGTGGTTATTAATCTCTCCATTGTTGCTCAGGCTAAAGTGAGCCTTTGTCTTTTTGGGACATTACTGGTGCAGTAGCTGCTGCCTGTACTCTGGAAGTGCCAGTAATGGACATTTCAGTTCAACACTTGAAATCAACTCCAGATCTCTTATTTGCCTTAATTTTTCATAAGAATGCAAGGGAACAAAACAAAACTTGTCAGTCAATTGTCTAGTTACTTTCAAGTTTCTGAAAATGAGGGACTGTATTAAGATAATTAAATCCTAAAGATGCTTTTATTAAACCCCTTGAATTAAAGCTGTACATTAATGATATGTTGTAAGTTTATACCATCACAGTGCGCTTCAAAATCAAAGGGGCAACAATTACAAAGATTGTGACATTGTCCAAATACTCATGGAGCTAAATGTCAGCACTTCGGTTACAAAATCCATACTCCGAAGCTTGTTGGGCTGAAAGTTTCTGGGTAATTCCTAACTCAGGATGGAGCTTTTTGGAGAGGCGACTGCATGTAAGAACTTATTAGTCCAATAAACTACATATAAAAACCATGGAAAGTGATAGAAGAGTCCGATATCTGAATAGAAGTCTAATTATAATTATTATTTTTAGTTTTTGCCTTTAGCTGAACTAGAATTTCAGTTGATTAAACCAGACTGGTGGGGGGGGAGATCTTAAAATATTTCGTAATTGTGATTTTCTTTAGTCAAAGACGAAAAACCTCTTTGATAGATGCTGGAAATTTATTTGAAAGCAGGAAAAACCCGGGTCATATACTCACACTGAAGACGAAAAGAAATTGCATTCATTTTTTTTTTTTTTAAAACGGCACACATTTAAATTCACACCCCCTTGTTTTTTTTGGGGGGGGGTTTGGTTATTTTTTTGTTTTTAATTTTTCACATCTAGTTTCGGTTAAGTGTAGTAATCCTTATCCTTGTGTTGAATAGACATATACCCAACTAGTGTTTTTATAAAAGCTTAAATAGAATACATGATTTTGACATTTTTGATCTTTTATTTTGCTATACTGATGGCTCTTAAATAGATAATGGGCACCCTGTTACCTGCCTGAGCTATCATATCTCTCAGGAAGAACCTTTTTTTTTTCTCCTTCTTCATTGCAGCTCAGGGATAAATAAGGTAAATCCATGTTGGCCTGCTCTTCCCTCCTCCTGTCGGCACGGTTGTAGTTACCATGGAGAATTATGGCAGCATGGGTGCCGTCACCATGGGAATGGCACAAGGGAATAAAACAACCTGGGGTAACCATCATGCAGAAAGTGTATTGTTTTAGTCAATAATGCCTCCTTATCACACATTCAGATCCAGATGAGAGTTCAGAACCTGAAACAGTTTAACTTTTTCAACCCCCAGTTTCTCAGTTGCACTGATTTCATAGCCATAGTCCTCACTTCATCACTGTTGTAGAATTTCTTTTCTCTGATTCACACTTTCATTTCAGCAGCAACCAAGTGCTCAAAGTCTTGGTGCCTTTACAGCTTCAGCTGTGTATGTATGCGCAAACATTGTCTTGCGGATCCTCTGAGTCACTTTCGTGGAAATTGTGTGGTTGTGTGATGTCATTTTCATTTTCTTTTTTCTTTCAATGTGTATTTTCCAGTTTGGTATTTTATGAAAATTGATGTCAAATAAGCGTGGTGTGTCACTCGCCGCCTTCTCCTGTCTGGCAAAGGCCATGTCAGTCAGAAATCTGTGACCGCCAAGCTGGTCTTTATTTTAAAATGTCACCCAACTCTGTAACCTTTCCTACGGCCATTATCAGATTGATGTGGGAATCGCAGTGTTCGTCTGTGTCTTTCAGTTTTGTCGGTTTAAAATGAGGCAATGCTTAACATCCCTGACCATCAGAACCGGCTTACACTGTCTGCACTTTTCCTCCTTATTAACCACTTCCTTCCTTCAGTTTGCCTTTCTCTCTGTAAGGGTGCTCTACACTCGGTGGTACTGTGGTGCAGTGGTTGGCACTGTTGCCTCATAGCAAGAAGGAAGGTTGTTTTGAACCTCCTGGTAGGTGGGGGCCTTTCCTCCCCCTCGGTGTACTCCAGCATCCTCCCACAGTCTAAAGACATGCACATCTGGGTAATCGGTGATTCCACACTAGCCGTAGGTGTGAATGCAACATAGATTATGTGCTTTCGTACAAAGAATAAGTGCTGTATGAATTTACCGTACACTGAATACATTTGTGTATAAGAGCAAAAATTGAGAAGTGAGATTAGATTTACAGTAAATACTAGTCGGTAAAAGCTAAAACTCTGCTGTTGTTTAACATGTCCATAAAACTGTTTCCATTCCTTTGAGCTTTTTCTGCTGAAAATATAATTAACAAAATAAACAAATATAGATAAATGTAGACTAAAGTAATCCTGCAGCTTGGGAGTGACTTGGGGGTTACTGCAAAGGAAGGGTGTGTCTCTTTTGGACAGACACCGCTGTCAAATTGAAATAGCATCTTGATGGTTTTATTTCAGATGTCTTGTAATGATTCATTGTATTAACTGCCCATGGTTGTGGCCTCTTGGCTACTTTAATTTTGGAATAAAACAATAATTATAATTTTATTGTCACTGCTTTAGGAGCCGTTGAAGCCCAAGCGCTGTTCACATTGCCACGGCGACCGGGCTATGGCACCCTTGGAAAATCCATCAAGCTTCTGGCCAACTGTTTTCAGGTGGAAATCCCCAAGATTGATGTCTACCTGTATGAGGTGGACATTAAGCCTGATAAATGCCCGCGGCGGGTCAATAGGTAAGGGAAAATCCCCAAACTTATTTGGTAATTTGGCTCATATTTAACATTACTGTCTGTGTAGATTTTTACAGAAGAACTAACAGGACATTATTTACTTTTCCTTTGCATTTTACACCTACACTTTTATGCATACATTAATAGTGACGCTGCAGTGTGATCATTTGCAGGGAGGTAGTGGACTCCATGGTGCAGCATTTTAAGGTGACCATCTTTGGTGACCGGCTGCCAGTTTATGATGGGAAGAAGAGCCTCTACACTGTGAGCCCACTTCCTGTGGCCACTGGTGGGGTAAGAAACTAGATCCTCTGTGTGGTGTTGGTTTGTTTAGGTTGCACCTGTCAGCAGCTTCTTATCTATGATATTGATTTCTAGTGCCCGAGAGTTGAACTTGTCAGTACGCATTTGTATGTCTAAAACTCACCTGCTCAGGTGGTTCTTATTTTTGGTAACCAGAGTTTTAGTTCAGTTTTCACTTTTATTGATGTGAGCTTGAGTCTTTTATTTATTAATTAATGTAGGCATTATCAGAAGCAAAATGTAACAAATTGGAATTACAGAAATTGGAATGCAAATAAATTGTACTCCCAGCATCAAAGTAGGCAGTGTACACAAATGTGACCACTTTGATGAAAGGGTTAAATTTGAGCTAGTTTTAAATACACAAGTTTAGGTTTAGTTAACTCCAGCAACCTTTTACCCTGGACATGGGATTATATCAAAGTATAAAGCTGTTTAACAGTTTAGAAATAAATTCCCCTCTTCATTTCTAATCTTGTTCACCTCCACTCAAGTCTTGGTCCCTCCCACCAAAGAGATGTGCAGAGAAAGCACGGAAAAGAAGTCAAATTGAAACTTGCTTGCATAAAGCGATGTCAGTTAAATATGACGCCTGACTCAGATGTTATCTGATTGGTTTTAGCCTGCTATTGGATTTAATGTTGTCGAATAAGCACATCATGTTCACTTTTATGCTTAGGCCCACTTTTGATGAAATTCATAAAGTGCTCCAATGTGACATGATTGTACAGATAGTTTTTATTCACACACACAAATTAAGGGCAAAAAGTTTGATCATCATAAATAAGTCATATTTTGTAGAGTCCTAGAAGTTTTTGTCTTTTAATTGAGAAATGAGAACTCAACACTTGGTACCACTGATTAAGTATAACCCCTGTATCATTTTTTTTTTCTCTTTTCTTAAACAGGTTGATCTGGATGTCACCCTGCCAGGTGAAGGTGGGAAGGACCGACCTTTTAAAGTCTCAATTAAATTTGTGTCATTAGTCAGCTGGCACATGCTACATGAAGTCTTGACAGGACGCGGAGCACCAGGGCCAATGGACCTGGATAAACCTGTGAGCACTAACCCTGTTCATGCTGTGGATGTTGTCCTTCGGCATCTGCCCTCCATGAAGTGAGTTTCTTGTCTTGCACATGTGTGAAGGTTTGTTTTGCTGATAAACACCTTTCTAAACTGAACAACTAGAAAATTATATGAAACATTTGTTCGAATTATTTAATGTTATTTCAAAATAACTGGCATTGATGTCTACTGTTTAGCAAGTGTCTTCAATTGGAAACATTCAATTGGAAACTTCCTGGATATTAAGTTGAAGCCTTTGTCTGAATTGTTCTATTTAATTTCTGAAGGATGATCTGGTTTAAAAATCCAGCAGATTATCTCTAAACTATTCTGCAGTTTACATATATAAGGTTATAGCATCATAAATTGCTCAATCCATCATGCTGTCCTCGCCATCTTTGGTTAATTCCACCAAAGCACTTGAGCAAATGAAATGCTAAATTACATTCTGAATACAATAAGAATAAGTACACTTACCAAGCTCTTATGAAAACAAGTAGATTTACCTGCAACCTCACAGCTGAAACTGCTGCGAAGCTCAGCTGTGTACTCATGTCCTAACAATGTACTTTTTTCCCATTGACCTTGCTGATTGTAGGGCTGCACGATTTTGCATAAAATGAGAATCATGATTTTTTTTTTTTGGCTTAGAATTGAGATCACGATTCTCTCGATTCTCTTTTCCAGTATAAATATTTATTGCACTTATTAACTGCACATCAACTTCGTAACAGTTGAGACTGAACATAAAAACAATAAATAAACATAAAAACAACAAATGTCTCACGTTTTGTTGTTGCCGCAAAATGTTGTACTGCTTGAAATTCCGTCTCCACCGTTGCTCGACACTGCGTGTATAGAGCAGGTAGTGCAACAATAGAAAAATAGTTGCGGGACGGCACTGTGTAGCGTTTGTCTAGGGTGTTGATCATTTTCCTAAATCCCTCGTTTTGCACATTGTTGATGGGAGCCATATCTTTGGTCAGGTGATAAGTGATGGCCTCCGTAATTTCTTTGTGCCTGCGGGAGTTCGACGGGGGAAGCGCTGTATAAGGTTCCCGTTATTGATGTTTGGGTGGTTGACCGGGACGGATTTTCTCCTGTCACTTTCTCGTCATCCCTGACGTGTTCTCCGTCGTTTTTTCCCTGCTAATTTTAGCATCACACGTCACAAGGAAGAGTGAGCGCTTGTTTTCATGCAGATTACGTCCTGGGTCAAAATGCGGTGTCGTCGTCTTTTTTTTTTTTTTTTTTTCTTTTTTTTTTTTTTTAAATCGTTGTCATTTGGAAATGAGATCACACATAAGTATGAATCAAGATCGCGATCTTCTAACGATTAATCGTGCAGCCCTAGCTGATTGGCTCTTAGGGCTGTTCATTTGCCATCTTATTGCATAATTTAATCATAGATTTCGTTCATTTGTCCCATTTCTGTCAGAATGTCTTTGCTTCTTGTTTGCCATTACTCTGTTGCATTTTACATTTAAGTGATTAAAAACTGTAAAGGCTAAATAATGTAATCTGAATTAAACATGTGAGTAGTGTCTTTGTTAGTTAATTCTCAAGTCAGGAAATATGATCCAAAGATGCTCGCATCCTGGAGATATACAGCTCCCTTAATTTATTATGCAGCATTTCAACCGCAACTCTGTTGTGGTTGAAATGCTGCATTTCATGTATTGCATTTCATCTACAATACCTCAGGTAGATGTATTTTTAGATTAGTAGATGACCCCACTGGGATTTGAATTTGACATGCAGAGATGGATTAAAAGCATCTTTTTATGTAATCTACCTTGGGATGTGTCATTTGGTGAATCCATTAACCAAAATAACTTTCAGTAACATGAACACAAACCCTCTGAGCCTCCTGTGGTTTGAGACATGAAACTCATGGCTTGTTTTGCTGTACCCAGTGAACTCCACAGGGAATGTCGCTTCCTATCACAGTAAGTGTAATTTCTGTTCCCTGCTTACCTCTGCGTGTCCTCTACATCGTCACCAGGTACACCCCTGTTGGAAGATCCTTCTTCTCCTCCCCAAAGGACTATGACCATCCACTAGGTGGAGGAAGAGAAGTTTGGTTCGGCTTCCATCAGTCAGTACGGCCAGCCATGTGGAAGATGATGCTAAATATTGATGGTAAGGATGGTGAAAGCAGGAACATTTAAAAGGAATGCATGTAGTGAATACGCATATGCTTTCTTGCCCAGATTAGGATGACATGATTGTTACTGTGTGTGCACTAAACTTAACTACTACTAGTTAATCTGTACAAAAGTAAAGGTCTTAAAATTTTTACAAGTTTTACCATTTTTCTCTTTTCTGAGTTTTTTCAGCTGTCTTCTTTTTAGTCACACAGACTTGGAGACAGATTAGCAGGTTGGGGAATGGCTGCCAACCAGTTACTCAAAGAAAATATGATTCCTGATTGGTTGTGAGTGGGCGCTAAATGGTGCAGGCAGTCATTAGATGAAACTAGTTGCTTTATGATTACTTTGGTCACCAGCAGATTGCTGCGGTTGCCCATAGTTTGCGTGGAGGATGCAATTTATGGACCAACGCGTTTGGAAGTTTCACTGCAGTGCAGTAGTGGAACCTCATAATGTGACAGAGGCTAAGAATGTTTGCCTTCAGAGTAAAAGTTGCATCTTATTGCTGAATTATTTCAAAAGGTATGTCTATTGCTTTGATGACAAATGTTCTGTTTTCAGTTTCCGTCACACTTTCAGGAATTTATCACAGTGTGGGTAGTTCGTGAGTGTTGGCAAGCAAATTGGTGTCTTCATGCATTCGGTGGGCAACCAGAGCAATCTGCTAGCAACCAAAGCCATCACAAGAAGGTTTTTGCTGCTGTACTCTCTCTGCAAATGATTTCGGAGACTGCCAGCAACCACTCGCCAGTCAGGGAATTAATTCTGCCTTCCCCTTAGTCACCTATCCATAACCAGTCAGTGATCCCTGCCACGTTGAAAGGCCACACTGACTGGTCCCTAGACCTGTTTGACTTATAAGCAGGTTTGCAAATTCCTGTAAACTTCAGTTTGATTTTAATTCTTCTAGTTGAATTCTTCATGTTAATTGGTAAGCTTTGGATGTTTTGTGTTACATTTCATTACATTTGGAAAGGTCTTCTGAGTGTATGCACATTAACTTACGTATTATAATTCTTTTTTTGGCACGATAGTAAAAGCACAAAACTGTAACTTTTAATGTCATTAGGAAATTTTGGGAAAAGCAGACATTTCAGTATTTGTTACTGTTTTGTCACAACAAAATCCAGAATGTGCTACAGCTCTTGGTGTCCAGCTGTTTAATGACTTATAATCAAATTCAGATTTCCCTTTTTGTCTTAATCAAAGCCTCTAAACCAATTCGGCATGTCTTGGCTGTCTACATAAGGCTTCACCATTCTTATATTGATCTGATTTGTTGTTGTGGCACTGGTCAAAGTTGCAACAATTAGATTTTCCCAAAAGTAACTTTTGGTTATGTGACTGAAAATGAATCTTTCTGGCCTACCATTTTGACTGTCCTAACTCATCTTGTGTTTTCTCAGTGTCAGCCACAGCTTTCTACAAAGCCCAGCCAGTCATTCAGTTCATGTGTGAGGTTCTGGACATTCACAACATTGACGAGCAGCCACGCCCTCTCACAGACTCCCACAGGGTCAAGTTCACCAAAGAGATCAAAGGTACATCACAGAGGAGTGACAGCCTCTGCTTGTTTTTTATCACAGTGTCACAGTAATAACATTTTGTTTATTGCTGCAGATAATTTAAGATCGTGTATGTAATTGAGGTATCAGTAGTTCCACTGTTGGGGGGGAGCTAACTGCTTATCATTTAAATCTTTACAGGTCTTAAAGTGGAAGTGACACACTGTGGAACCATGCGTAGGAAGTACAGAGTCTGCAATGTAACACGGCGCCCTGCCAGCCTCCAGACGTACGTTTCCATATTGCTCCCCCAGTAGATGTTAACTCGCACTCAAAGCTGTTGCTGGCTTACAATAACACATTCTTGTTACTTTCAAATCCTCAGATTTCCATTGCAGCTTGAGAACGGTCAAACAGTTGAGCGCACAGTGGCTCAGTACTTCAGAGAGAAGTACAATCTGCAGCTGAAATATCCCCACCTGCCTTGTCTGCAGGTGGGACAGGAACAGAAACACACCTACTTGCCTCTAGAGGTAAGAACTAATGTTGATCGTAGGAGTTTGCCCTAAAACCCTAAAAGAACAGTCTCTGGATTTTAAATCATTAGAGGTTACTTGCTACTGGGATTGAGAACAATGTGCATTTCTCGCTCTACAAAAGACAGTCGACACACGTTGATTCCTGAGGTCTAAATGAATTTTGTGACATGAATTCTTGGGACTGCGAGGTTTAAACCTGGCAGGGCCCTTCTATGGAGTTTCCATGAAGTTGGCATCTAAGAATGTTAGGTTAATGCTGCCTATGTTGGATGACGACCCTATGAACACAGATTGTTAATCTCAAGTTTCACTTCCTGGTTAAATAAAGGTTTTAGAAAATGAGCTTTTTTTCGCATCTAGGGTCATAGGGTCGACTGTTTGGCCAGTAAGCTCACAATGATTGTGTTGGATTCATAACAAGAAACGCACTACATTAATGGGGTTTTTTTTGTTTTGTTTTTGTTTGTTTTTAAATGGCACTGACACATTATTTTTAACACTCAGAGCAGCGCACTACCAGTGAAACACTGCCATGTCCTCATCTGGCCTACTTGTTTTTGATTTATTGAACCTGGGCTCAGTTTGCATGTTACTACTCAATAGGTAGGTCATATTAAAAAAAATTAACCTACCTCATCTTGGGTAGCCTACCTTCATGTTTAACGTTTCAAGCCTTTAGTATTATAATACCAGAATCCTTGAATAAGTTTGGTCTATGACACTATGTGGCTCAAGCCACAGCTTCAACAAGCTCCACTGTCTCCTTTGAGAAGGATGGATGGTGTTAAGCAGCATTGGGCCTTCTCTTTTGTGTAAACTACCCTGGTTTGAGAACGGTTTCTTGATGATTAAGATCATACAGGAAAACTCAAAACTTGTAATAAGTCAGGACACTATCATTTTAACTGAAAGAATTTCCCAAATACAGGATTAATTAGGAGGGTTTGTTTTTTTTTGTTGGTTTTTTTTGTTTGTTTGTTTGTTTGTTTTGGGGGGGGGGTTGTGTTTTTTGTTTTTTTTTGTTGTTCTTACCATTATATCCATCTTGTGATGCTGTTTGTTTTCTCCAACTAATGGAAGTTTAGAAAGGGGTTCTTTTGAGTAGGTAGTTGGCTTGTTAAATACATGAAAATGTAAAATATAGCTTTACAAGTTGATTAAAATTTCACAGAAAAGATATAAATGTGAGATATGTAACTCCACTGCAGTCGGTCTACTGTAGTTTCCATTTTGTCAGTGACTCATTTGGGTTCAATACCTTCCTGAGAAATGCAGCTGATTAACCGCTTCCACACTTTTGTTTTTACTTTCAGGTGTGCAACATTGTAGCAGGACAGCGCTGTATTAAAAAGCTAACAGACAACCAAACATCAACCATGATCAAAGCCACAGCCCGCTCTGCACCAGACAGACAAGAGGAGATTAGCAGGCTGGTGAGTGTCCTGTAGGCCAAAAGTAATGCAGCATGGGAGATTTAGTTTTTTGGTGTCTTTGAATAAATAGACTTTTGTCCCCTTCTTAGGTGCGGAGTGCAAACTATGACGCCGACCCGTTTGTCCAGGAGTTTCAGTTCCGTGTGCGAGATGAGATGGCTCAGGTGACGGGTCGAGTCCTGCCAGCCCCCATGCTGCAGTATGGTGGCAGGGTGAGCTCTGAACCCTTTATGGTACCTTCCCCTTTAAATCACGCTTCATACGCATGTGTGTGTCCTTCTACATGTCTCTGTGTGTGTTGCAGACAACAGGATTTCCTCCACTTAGCCACAGGAAGAGTTTTTGGGGGTTTTTTGGGTTTGTTTTTTTTTTTTTTTTTTTTTTCCAGTTTTATTGATACAGCGTTAAACCATAACAGTCGCCTCAAGGTGATTTATATTATTAAAAAACTCCAACAATTAAATGAGCCCCTATGAGCAAGAGCTTTAGTGACAGTAGGAATGAAAAACTCAAATTTAACAGGAACAAAACTTCAGAGGAACCAGGCTTAGGGAGGGGCGACTTGCTGATTCGACCGGTTTGGGGTGAGGGGAGGAAGACGGGACAAAAGACATCCTGTGGAAGAGAGACAGAGATTAATAAGAACCAATGATTAAATGCAGAGAGGTGTATTAACACATTGTGAGTTGGGAAAAGGATGACTGAATAAGAAATACTCAATGGACCATGGGAATCCCCCAGCAGCCTACACCTATTGCAGCATAACTGAGGATTCAGGGTCACCTGATCCAGCCCTAACTATATGTTTTATCAAAAAAAAGTTAAATCTAATCTTAAAAGTAGAGTGTGTCTGTCTCCTGAATTCAAACTGGATGCTGCTTTCGTAGAAGAGGGGCCTGAAATCTGAGGGGGAGAAACAACCTACACAACCAAAACAGTATGGTCTTATGGCGTGTTTGCAACAAACTAGAAGCACAGTTTTCCATCAGCGCAGTTGCAGAAAGTATGTGTAATGAGGCAAATTTGCACCAGGAAATATCAGCAGAGATGAGGTTCAGCCAAAAAAAGTCCTTGCCGTTGCTTTGAGAAAACCAAGTGGCATCCTGGGATCGTCCTGATTCCACTGACAATCACAAATGGGGTACAATCTTTGTGGCACCTGTTAGCCTCTGCTTCACCTGGTTTCCTTTTGCTGCACTTGGGATCAGCTGTTTGAACCCTATCTATGCAGAGTCCAACACAGAAGCAGCAAAACCAGAAATGAAGCAAAATTGCCCCCTTTAGCACACCTTTGTGCTACTTTCAAGTTAAATAAACCTAAATTGAGGATGAAGAAAGGAGCTGACTGACAGAAAGCGTTCCCCAACATGTATTTCAGCCATGAGATTTCATATATGTGAAGGTGTTGGTGATTGTTTTTTGCAAATTGTGTATATTTTTTCATGTTAAAAAGATTTGTTCTTATGATTAAAAATGTGCAGTTATGCAACTCTCTCTCAAAGGTCAGTGTGCCGCATAGTCAGAATTATTACATGAAAAACATTTATAAAGCAGGTGAATTTCACTTCAGAACGGCTATGCCGTACCACATCATCCACAATAATACAACTCTAAATGTTTACATGATGTTAAAAAAAAAAAAAGTTATCATCCATCCTTAACAAAGCACAATACTTTCCAAAATATCCACGAAATCTGTGGCTCTTGACACCAAAATTGTGTGAACAGGAGGAGATGCTAGCAGGTGGAGATGTGCAACACAAAAGTAAATGAATTTAATTTACTAATTTCATTAAGTAAATGAATTAGCTAGTTTTCCTGTGGAGAAAACCCTGGGAGGAGAAATCATCTTTAATTTGCTTCCACTGTTCGACTACAAACTAATTCAGCTAACATTTTCTCATCTTTCTGAACATGTTTGTGATTTCTGTTTAATTACACCTTAACTCATGAATGCTGTTTAGGGAGATCATCTACACAGATAATGTTGATTTATTTTTAGTGGCTCTGTTTTGCATGTCAATCATAAAATTAATTTTTTTCCCTTTGCATGTGCATGACGAAAGAAAGAATAAAAGCAGCAAAAATATTACCGTACTAAATAATGAGCCAATCAGTCACTCAGCCGATTAAGAAAACCAGCTGAGCTCCCACTAGCTGCTTACGTTTTATGAATCCATACATTGTCATTGTCCATGTATTATATTTGTTTGTGTGACTGCCAGCCCCAGCGGATCAACCCTACACTGTCATTGCAGAACCGCACAGTGGCCACACCCAGTCACGGGGTTTGGGACATGAGAGGGAAGCAGTTTCACACTGGAGTGGAGATCAAGATGTGGGCCATCGCCTGCTTTGCCACCCAGAGGCAGTGCAGAGAAGAGATCCTCAAGTGAGCTTGGTTTGGTTATTTATTTACAAAGTGGTTAAACTGTGAAACAGCACTTAGTGGATATACATATGTTAGACTTGCTTTAGAAGTTAATTTAGTAACAATTTGTTGTAGTTTCAAAAAGTAAACTGAAACAAAGTTTCATTGGTTATTTAAGGTATTTGATTTGTTCTATGGAGGTATAAGTTAAGTACGGATTGTTAATCTTCAGAACCATACTGCTCATTAAACTTTAATTCCCCCCCCCCCTTCTTCTTTCAGGAGCTTCACTGACCAGCTGCGGAAAATCTCAAAGGATGCTGGGATGCCTATCCAAGGCCAGCCCTGTTTCTGTAAATATGCCCAGGGAGCTGACAGCGTGGAGCCCATGTTTAGACACCTGAAGAACACCTACGCTGGACTACAGCTCATCATCGTGATCCTACCTGGCAAAACACCAGTCTATGGTACAAAGATCTTTTAATTTCTAAACCAAGTGTTGTTTAACAATAATATCTTTGTGTTCTTAAAAAAAAAAAAAAAAAAAAGAGATTTTGAAGTTAAACTCTATCGAAGCAGAAAATGGCTTTATATGTCTGACATATGATTATCAAGCATGCCTGCATAGAGTAAAAGGATGACTAATATTTCTGATTACCCACAGCTGAGGTGAAGCGGGTGGGTGACACCCTCCTCGGCATGGCCACCCAATGCGTCCAGGTGAAGAACGTAGTAAAAACGTCCCCTCAGACCCTCTCTAACCTCTGCCTCAAGATCAATGTCAAACTGGGAGGCATCAACAACATTCTGGTTCCACATCAGCGGTAAGCTCACAAAACTTCAAACTGAAATTAACAGACTTTGATGGTTTTTTGTTTGGTTTTTTTTAAACACATTCTCACTGAAGTGCTTATATGCAGTGTTGGGGAGTAACGGAATACATGTACCGCCGTTACGTATTTAAAATACAAAATATGAGTAACTGTATTGCGTTTCAGGTACCGTTTAAAAAAGGTGGTATTTAGAATACAGTTTGTTGAAATAAATGGATTACACGGCGGTACTTTCCTCTTTCATATTGTGGCGGTCAGGACCATTTCGGTTTTGTTTGACAGTAGTTCCAGGCGGCAGCGTTGCGGTTGCCATCGTTACAGGGTGACGCTCTCGCTCTGCGTGTTTCCTGGGTGAGAGAGCGCCTTTTTGTTGTTGTTGTGCTAAGCTAATAGGCAGAATGCTACAGGTATCGCTCTAAAGCAGGGGTGCCCAATCCCAGTCCTTGAGATCTACTATCCTGCAGCTTTTAGATGCATCCCTACTCCAACACAGCTGAATCAAATGGTGTGATTACCTCTTCAGCATGCCATCAGGTTTGGCAAAGGCCTGATAACAAGCCATTCAGTTGATTCAGGTGTGTCAGAAGAAGGATGCGTCTAAAAGCTGCAGGACGGTAGCTCTCGAGGATTGGGATTGGGCACCCCTGCTCTAAAGAATGTAGCCTCATGGGCAGTGTAGTCCGTGCTGCAGGGAGAATGGACTGCCATACTCGTTATGTGTCTGTGAGCGCGAGGTGGGAGAAAAAGGAGAGTCAAAAAGTAGAGTTGTCATCGAGCAAAAACGGGAGCTGGAAGCATGTAAATGTAATAATAACCACTGCAGCCAAGAAGAGTGCCTGACGAGCCCAGTTGTAAGTAAGCTATTAAGACTCGACTGTACGCTGTGTTCGTGTTTTCCTCCGAAACAATAAGTTCTGTTGCAGCAGCCTTTCAAGGTCTCTCCCTCTCTCTCTCTCGCAAGAAAAGTTGACCCACACAACAAAGTAAAGCTATTTTTCGGCTACGAGCCCGACACGAACCGACCTATTAGCCAGAGGTCCCTTTACCTCCAGTAATAGTAATAAATCACACAGCAATAGTTCACGTAGTTGTAAAAATGCATGATAATATATTAAGCAATCCAAAGTATTCAGAATGCGTTACTCTCATTGAGTAACGTAACGAAATACGTTACAGAATACATTTTGGGGCATGTATTCTGTAATGGAATACATTTTAAAAGTAACCTTCCCAACATTGCTTATGACATTATGAGCTAGAAAAAGCTGTGAAATAAATGATTTACAATGTTTATTTGTTTCAAAGTTTAAAACTATGAAAACAGTTGGCGCTTTTTCTCCTCTGTTTTTCTCCTTGAGGTTTGTTTGCCAAAAATCGTTTGATCTGTGTCATTTCATGACACATTGGTTGGTAGATAATTTTTTTTTCTTTTCTCTTACTTCCAGACCCACTGTGTTTCAGCAACCTATCATCTTCCTTGGGGCTGATGTCACTCATCCTCCTGCAGGAGATGGAAAGAAGCCATCTATTGCAGCGGTGAGTCGTCTCGTCAGGAAACATCTTTTTCCTGTTCTGGTTTCTTTCGTTTAAGAAACACTTATAAATTGCAACATATTCCCTCCTTAGCTGAACTGGAGAAAATTATTCATGTATTGGTGTCATCGTGCTTGGATTACTGTAATGCCCTGATTACCGGCTTGGATAAATCTTTTTAGGCAGTACAAAAGGCTGCAGCCAGGATATTAACTCACTCTATTAAGCAAGCTCACATTATTCCTATTTTTTATTTTTAATATTGACTCTCAGTAGGATTTTGGATTTATTTTAAAATTCCTGTACTTGAATACAGAGCACTAAAGAGCATTTCACAGGCTCAGAGTGTTAGTTCCTCTTACAAGATTTAAGATTTGTGAGGTCAAGCTGCGACTACAGTCAGCTGACTGTGGGGACCTTTTAAAAAGCAATTAATCGTTGTTGTTGTTGTTAATAGTGGTTTGAGTACTTGTTCTCGGGCTCATGTTTGCAGTGATGAGTCACAAAACAGGCCGAAATGTATCGGATAAATAGAAATGTTGTTGAAGATTATTTGCACTGTTGATACTATTTAATTGGCTAGGTTAAAGTATTACTTTTGAATTTTTAACAGAAAATGATGGCAGGGTTTTGTTTTTTGTATGTTTTTTGCAATTGTCTACACTCCTATAGGTGGTAGGCAGTATGGATGCCCACCCCTGCAGGTACTGTGCTACAGTGCGGGTCCAGAGGCCTAGACAGGAGGTCATCCAGGATTTGGCCTCTATGGTGAGAGAGCTCTTAATCCAGTTCTACAAGTCGACCCGCTACAAGCCAACAAGGATCATTTTCTACAGGGATGGAGTGTCAGAGGGCCAGTTCAGACAGGTACTTTAAAAAAAAAAAAATTGTTCAAGGCTTATTGTTAGTTTTCCTTTGGGTGGAAACTCTTTCAGGCACCACATAAACACCAATTTAACTTGTACACGAAGTTGTTTATTATTTGGTAAATAACACCAAAGAAATGCTGTTTATTTGTTATACCATGAATGTTTAACTAAAATTAGTAACAGGTAATGTGCACATCAGATACGAAGAATAAGTAATTTTTCCCCACTTGTATTGTAATAAGATTTTCTAAAATCTACTTTTTGAATGTGTACTGTATTATTTTGTGTTTAGGTGCTGTATTATGAGCTGCTGGCCATCAGGGAGGCATGCATCAGTCTCGAGAAGGAATACCAGCCCGGGATAACCTACATCGTCGTGCAGAAACGCCATCACACACGCCTGTTCTGCGCAGATCGCACTGAGCGGGTGAGAAATAAACTACCACTTCTCCCAATTGTCCCATTCCTCCGAGGAGTTAATTAGTTAGTCATATTAGAAACTTTCTGTTTTTGTATAATGTGGTTAAAATCTGGAAACAATGGCCTGTAATGGTTAATGGAAAGCTGGATGGAAAAACAACCTGTAACTTTAAGTTAAAGGTACAGTGTGTAACCAGCTGATGATGTTTAGTCAAATCACTGTAAGGTGTCTGGAGGCAGGAGGGTTGCATGTTTAATCTGCTGGCAATAAGTAATTGTGATAATACTGGAAAGAAATAGGAATGTTTATGCACGTTTTTGGTTAACCCTGACTTCAGTTCGAGAGAGACAGAGAGAGAGATTTGGGATCTTTAAAAGATAAGATTAAAAGATGTAATTGGACACCAGTCAATGCATATTTGTAATAAATAAACTCAAATTATTTTCAACCAGTATATTGTTACGTTGTTTCTTCTTATAAGGTGGGACGAAGTGGAAACATTCCTGCTGGCACCACAGTGGACACAGACATCACCCACCCATACGAGTTTGACTTTTACCTCTGCAGTCACGCTGGAATCCAGGTAAGATTTTAAGGACAGACGCAAACTTTCAGGTGACTTTGCCTTAAAGTGAAGCTGAAACAATCTTGGAGCACGTCTCTCATTTGTGAAAAAAATAAATTATTTGGCTTGTGACGTGTTGATCAATCATTACTTGTTAATTACCAGAATTAATTTCCCTTTCTGCCACCTGTCAGTTAAACCTGGAATCTGCCTCTTTCACTCATGTTCATGTTTGAAGCATTTCCCTAAGAACTACACCTCTCACTCTACTGCGTAACTGAGACCTCAGCAGCTGTTGGAGAAGGGAACCCTGTTACTGTCAAACACACAGGCCTACCAGCTTCACCTAATTTTAGCCGCTCATTGTTTGCTGCCTCTCGCTGGAGCTGCTTTCTCTCCTGGGTGCGATTAACTCCGCTTTCCTCCCTCCAGGGTACCAGTCGTCCTTCTCACTACCACGTACTATGGGATGACAACTGTTTCACCGCTGACGATTTCCAGCTCCTCACTTACCAGTTGTGCCACACCTACGTCCGCTGCACACGCTCCGTGTCCATCCCAGCACCTGCCTACTATGCTCACCTTGTAGCCTTCCGCGCTCGCTACCACCTGGTCGACAAGGAGCATGACAGGTGGGGCCCGAATATTTTAATGTTTGTATTTGTGTTTTTCATGAAACCCCAGAGGACTTGAACTTCTAATGACTAATATTGCCTGTACCCTTCGAAAACAACAGTTTCATATGATCACCTTTTTGTTTCAGTCAATCCAAATTAGCATTAATATTTTGCTGTTATCTCTGTAGTAGTTTTTGTAGCTTGATGTAGGCCAATAGTATGACTTTTAATACAACAGCATATGTCGTCCAATATGGTGGTTAAACCGCATCAGTGAGGGTTAAATAATCATAGTACCATAGGTTTTCTGGGGGCTAACCATTTCAGGTATCTCTGTATACCTTTGTTATCCTTGTACTTATTTTTTTTAATAACTTTTTTTTTTTTTGTCATAGTGCGGAGGGCAGCCATGTCTCAGGGCAGAGTAACGGCAGGGACCCCCAGGCTCTGGCCAAGGCTGTTCAGATCCACCACGACACACTGAGGACCATGTACTTCGCCTAAACACCCCTCCACTTCACTCCACCTCCCAGTTACTCAGCCAGTCTTAGTGCCCAACTTCCTCCTGATCCGGAGTGACTCTGTGCTGGCGCAGCTTTGCTGAAGCCAAACAACGATGACGGCTGTGTAGGAATGTCCTAGAGGAGTCCAGCCATGTTATGTAATCTGAAACCAGCCAAGGTGCTCCGGACCTCCATCTCATTCTCCCCGTGAGCCGTGTCCTCGCCTTCTGCATTTTACAGACACTCAGTTTTTTTATTTTTATGGGATTATTTGGGGTTTTAAAGGATGGTGGAGCAGCCAGTAATCAAAAAATATATATTATTTTTGGTGCATTGGTGGTAGAATCACAGAGGACCTGACCTGCTTTGTAACCTCATGTTGAGCCTAATGTTCATGTTTGTTCTTTGGCTTTCTAGAGCCTGTCTGTGTTGTTTCTCTGAGCAAATGTGTGATCGACGTGGCAGCATGTTAGCTTTGGCAGCTTTTGTAAATGGGCGGGCTGCCTTAGTGGTTTCTCTTCTGTCTCCCTTTAAGCCAGTTCTGTGTGGTTCCTCAGTCTGTCAGCCAGACAGTAAGCAGCATAACTTTGCACTCTACCAACACAGACACTGAATGAAATCTTCATTTTTCTAAGCAGAGCCACGTACAGCCGTTTTGAGGCTTTGTCGCCTTATTGTGAGGCGAGGTGCATAAACAGAACTATATAAGATTCAAAGTCATTGCCATGAAATGGACTTTGTTCTTGTTTGTCTGACTATTTATGATTTTTCTTTTTCAACTTAAATTAAGAATAATTTACAGCAATAGTGTGTAGATGACCACAAACCTTTGGACTTTTCCCAGTTTTTACTTTTAAAGAGAGGGGAAAAAAAACTGACCGATTCAGTTGTGAAGAACTCCTTCAGTGCAATAACGTGTTAAAATGGAGAGCGCAGGTGTGTTTTCATGAGTATTTGTGTTGTTCTTAATGAGATCTGGGAAGTGACAATGAAGATGGAATCAGGAATGTGCAGTATTTGACATTCTGGTGACCGTGTAGGACTGATGCCTCAGACGTGAGGCTCGGTCGTGATGAGGTCTGATTGTGTTTGAGGAGGTTTGTGTTGTTAAAGTGCCTGATATGTTTAGAAATTGAACAATTGGTGGGATGGAAGGTCTTTTTGAAACAGTTTGGGTGCCTCAAAACAGTCGATTTGTTAACAACACACACAGCACACTGGATTGTAGATGATCCTACCGCCAGCCAAGTGTGATTGCTAATGTTTGCTGCGTTTTTTGTTTTTCTAAATCACAGATCTGAATATGAAAAATGTTTGAGGTCCTACAGACTCATCATGTTAACCAGAAAAAATAGTTTTCATGATTTTTACAGCTAATCTTTTTTTTTTTTTTTTTCTTTTTTTTCGGCACATAGATGATTTGAACAGTAATTATACTTGACCGCTCTCCTTGGTCATGATGTTTTCTAAATGGTGCTTTTGGTCTCCTGGTTCCAGACCTCTAAATGCATTTCATTTGGTTTATTTACTAAAGAAAACCTTTACATCGGCTAAAAACATCAAAAATACACTCACTGTTCACCAACCTGGTTTTCCCGATGATGAAATGATCAAACTCAAGGCAGCAGCTTTGATTCTTATTTATTTTTCTCTTTTTTTGGTAAATGTATTTAACAATCTCAAACGAGATTATAAATTTTGTGTTTGAGAAGGATTCGCTGTCCCAGCCTTTGAAATTCAGCTTTTTATTGCTGGTTTCTGTCTCATTTGTTTTCACAAACAAATTTGGATTAGTGCAGCTACAAAGGCCTTATTTTCAGTCATTTGCATGTTTAAAAAAATAAATCAGAAGTCTGTAAACTCTGAGGGCGATGCATCAAATTTCTTTTGTTGGCCCCCAAGAGTCTAAAATCTAAATATGTGTGGTTCATTATCATGTATGATGAAGAACGGTAACGTGTTTTCCTTGAAATATAATGAAATTAAATAAAAATGCACAATGCACAATGCATCAGCTGCTATTGGCCCTGCTGACTGATCTCAGCAGCTATAATCACTGATGCAGGGCCAGTATTTATCTGGTGCATCCCATCCATTTTGAGCTAGCCAGACATGAAAAATTTATGGAAAGAGCTTTATTTAAAAGAAGAAGAAATAATGACAACAAAAACCAGTATCTGACAAGTTGATATAAATTGGCCCCGAAAATCGACTAATCGTTGCAGTTTGAGTGCCAAGATGACACTTTTCTCAAAAGCAGAGTTATCTTTACGTTTTGTTTTTTCCCCCTGGAGGGTTTTTCCTCTATTTGGATTTGCAGGTGGTGATGTTGACATCTTTGTTTATTTTTCAACTTTTAGTCCGTCATTGACGTCTCTGCACTGCTGTTATTGTTGGACACCCAGCCCCACGCAGGCTGTTGCTCATCTCAAACCTTCAGTTTACTTTAACACACATGAAGCCTTCAGGTTTCATCCCTTGGACCAAACCCATGTGCCTGGTCGGGGTGAGTGCTGACGCTCTCCTTGCCACGTGTCACCAGAATCAGCTGCTATAAGAGGAGTTTTATTTAATATTTCAGCAGATAAACATAAATACTGTATATTTATACACAAAAAGCAAAAAGGATATTTTACTGCACTTAACAGAAATTCACGGGGGAGAGAAGTGCTCGTTAGGTTTCTTTATGTTTGGCCGAGGCTGTTTCTTAATGTCAGACATTACCAGCATTTCTTTTAGTTGTTTTTGTTTTGGGGGGGTTGTTTGCTTTTTACTTGAACAATAGCAAAAGTAATGGCGGGCATATTTAACGTTGTTTGCTGGTGCTCTGGTCGTCTCTGTAAGTTGACCTTTAGACAGCCTTATTACAGGAACCCCCTTCTCCACTAGTGATGCCACAGGACTTCAGATGCCTTTTTTTTTTCCCCTTTTAAAGAAAAAAAAAAACATATTTATATTTACATTTAATAATGAAATACATGTATTGCTTATTTTTCTAACAAAGTCCTATTTAAAGCAGAAGCCTAATAACTAATAACGTAGAGGTCTGCGATAACTTTCCAAATTTAGGTTTATGTATGTGATCGAGGTTTGTCTTGTCATAGAGCGATCAGATGAATCCTCAGCCCTCCGCACACTCTGTTTGTGTTATCATCTCAAAAGCTCATCTGAGAAGCTTTAGGACATTGATTTTTATTCATATACTAAACCTTTTATTTTGCATATTAATGAGAGGAGGCTTTATTTTTGGGGGGTTGTTTTCCTGTCCGTTACAGACTGTGCCTTTTTCTGATGGTGCTGGAAAAAAAATGTTCAAAGTGTGCTGAGCCCAGAGTCTACATTAATACGTATATATTAATACCTGGAAATACTGTAATGTGTGTGGATACCTCTGACATGTATGCCAAGAACACAAAAATATGCAGAATTTATCCGTTTTGAGCTGACAGGACCAAAAGGCCTGCAGGGATTGGTTTATTGAACGGGCACTCGAGCACAACCTAAAACCAAACATTTTTCAGTAATACAAATCATAACTTGGGCGAGTGGGTTGGGTAAGAAGCACTCATGACTCGTAGGTAACGAATATCTCAGTGTAGACATGATGTAGCATATTTATTTATTTCTGTGAGGCGTACTGCATGTTGTCCTCGGTTGGCGTTTTGTGTGTTCATTCTTAAATGGACAGCAATAATGAAGCAGCTGTAAAATTTCTGTGCAATCGGTTTGGCCGGCCTTCCTTTTTCTCCGTGTTTGCGTGTCTCTGTATGAAAACTTCATTTTGTTTTCGAATGCGAAGTTCAGACGTTTACAGACTTGGACAAAGAGCTTTTGTTTCTCCACGAGTGCCCGTCTCCCATGTTAAGGGATTCCCCACAAAATGAATGAATCTTTAGATGCCTCTGAAGGTTGGCTGCATATCATTCTTGAAGGAAAAAAAAATTTGAGTTTGAAAATGTTTTTTTTTTTTTTTTTTTTTTTTTTTTTCTTAATTTATGATATTAATAAGTACAACTGTATGTTAAAGGACTTTTAAAGATTGTCTTAACACTCACCTGATCCTGGTCCTAAGTTGAGCCTTTTTTCTTTTTTTTTCTTTTTTTTTAATTTGTCATATTTAATTTTTGGAATAAATACTCTATGTATAAAAGTCGTGTTGCTGTCATGATTTGAAGAAAGTGTCACATCCAGTCTTTGTTTCCAAACATCACACTGAGGCTTTTTGCAAAATCTGAGACGCATGAGTCTAAGGAGAGCTACTTCTGTCCTTCTTAGCTTTAAGCTGAGGCTGATTCTCCAATAATGGCTTTACTTCCACCACCTGACTGCTAGACTAAAAACTGAAGGGAGCCCTCGGTCATCAGTGAAACACAAAGTGCTGTTGCATCCAAATATGGATGGACTTGCCCTTTCTTTGTAAATCAAGGTGTTGCTCTTTGCAGAAACATTACAAATACTATGTTGTTGTTATTGTGATATCGAAAAATGCTGCTGTAAAATAAATCCCATTAGCTGCAGTCCTAGCTAAACTAATAAACTAGCTGAGCTCTTGGTATGCACTAGTATCTTACTACGCAAGTAATTAAGTAGTAATAAAAGCAGTCCAGAGCAAATGTTTTCAAAATGTATTTCCAGTTTTCTTTTAAACACGTTAGTATTTTTACAGTGCATTATTCGTGTTTGAGGTATTTCTACATCCATGCAAAAACCATGTAAGTAGTACTCAAACACACCTGCTTCCAGCATTCAGCCTGACGGCTCAAAATAAACTGTTTGTGCACACTGAGTGCAGTGTATACTTGGATACGATAAAGGGCTATGAGCTGTGTGCATCTCTGCACCTGCGCACGAGTGCGGTGTTCATTATTATTGACAGGAAATGGCCTGAAGTCGGTTATCAGTTACTGTCTGAAGTCTCTGCAGAGCACAAATACACACACTTTATAACTGTGTCACTACATCCATGTTTAATCTGTGTCTACACTTCCGGGCCGTCTGTGCTCATAACTTCATATTAGCTCAGCAATGTACAGTCTCTCCGCTTCCTGCCTATATGGTCTAACGTGGGTTTTTTAATTGCTTTATCTCTATAAAACACTTATCTTTAATTAAACAGTGTCCTTGTTGAACTCTGAGTGACATGAGTACAGCACAGTGTATACAGCAGGTGCTCTGAAGGGCCCGTTTCCTGCTACATTTATAGCCAAAAGACAGACGGAGTGCGCCTTTAGCCTCTGAGTAAAGATAAACAAAAAGATAATAAGCTTTAACTTTATAACAGTCTGGACCTCCGTAGATTACCATTCCACCTGAGCAAATAACTAAAAACAAACAAAACACCTTTTTAGCTATTACTGTATTTAAAGTGTAATGATAAAGAAGTGTTCTTTTTCATCATTAAAATAATAACTTTCATTTTCAAAAGCTGGTCCACAGATCTCAACCAATCCAAAATGGGCTTCCACAGGGCTCCGTCCTTGGCGCACTTATTTTTGCATTTTTCTAATAAGTTATTTCTCCTACTCAATTTTTCAGCATTTTATCCACCTAAAAAAAGACAAAACTTCATTTAAAATACATTATCCTCCTTTGGAGAGTTTTAAAACATTTATCAGAGTTTGTTTTCATAGCTTCTTATTTCTTTGGTTGTGTAGTTCTACTAGTTTGGTTTGCAGACTGTGTTTATATCTAATTGTTTTCATTTTCTCAGATCTTAATCACAATAAGACCTGATTCAGGGGGAAAAATAATAATTACTGTATTTTTAGGAGATAAAACTAATCTACTAAACCAGATTTTTCTTTAGCTCTTATTTAAAGTCCTATTTAAGTTGGTAACGAAATACTATGGTCATTTATGACATCAGTTTATAAAATCAACAGTAACACAGTTAACACACATGACAATACAGAAATTAATTCATATCACTCAAACTCAGCTTTAAATATTTTACCTTAAATAAATTAAACCACTGACACCAACAGGAACTAACTCAGTCTCACAGTGGAACAACATTTCCTGGCTTTTCATTTTGTCCATATCTTTTGTATAAAATAAATACGTTCAGAATTTCTCTAGAACTTTCAAGAAGGTTCCGCTTTCTTGTATTTTTCAGTTTCTGGTTTCTGTTGAGGACGGTGTTGAGTCTCTTCACACCGCAGGATGTGCAGCTTTGCTGTGATGTTCCTGAAGCAGTGCTTTAACATGCTTCTAACGGCTGACGAGGACAAGTAGAAGATAAATGGATCCAGGCAGGCATTTAAGGTGCTGGAAAGCAACGCCACAGTCCTCCACTCCTGATTCTCCTTATTGACAAAGCCTACCACATGGGAGATGTTGTAAGGACCAAAACAGACGCAGAATACGATCAGTGTGCCAAGAGCCAGACCAATGCATCGCAGCCTCCGCCGCCTGCTGATATTTGGGAGACGGGACAGGATAAGGATTAGGTTGACGTAGCAGAAGCAGCAGATGATGAAGGGGATGCAGAAGAGGACGAGGAAGAGCTCGAGGCGGAACGGCAGCAGGATTGCAAGCTCTTTGTCGGAGAAATTCAGGTAGCAGCTAGGTGGAGGTGTGGCGGGAGTGCTGCCATTGGTGTGTCTCCACTGGAGGTAAGGCATGATGTAGACGACGATGAGGTTCAGAGACGTTAGCAACCAGAACATGACACAGGCCAACAAAGCATAACGAGGCCGCCGATGGAGGGAATGCCTGATGGGGTGGGCGACCCCTAGGTAACGCTCCACACTCACGGCGGTGAGCAGCAGGGTGCTGTTGTAGATGGTGACATAGAAGAGAAACCCAGTGAAGGGACAGAGGGAGTAGGGCAGCAACCACTCCATGTCATCAAAGGCCTCCTTCATTTTAAAAGGCAGCAAAGCCAGGAGAATCAGGTCGGAGATGGTCAGGTTGAGGAGGAGGATGTCTATCGGGGTTGGCTTGCGATACACCTTGCGGCAGAAGGTACCAAATGCCAGGATGTTGGCGGGAACTCCCATGAGGAAGGTGATAATGTAGACAGAAAGCAACAGATTGTATGCCATGGTGTCTTCTTAGGGACACACTCTCACAGACACTGCAGGGAGGAAGAAAGCAAGTTGTGATCAAGTAGCACCAAAGACTCAGAAACAGCTCATACTTACATTTTTCTTAACTTTACATCAGAAAGAAAGAAAGCTTAATAGAAAAACAGCTAATATATTTCATCTGCCATAGAGATGTGAATGTTTATATAACTCCATGCATCAATATTAATAAGTCAGTTTATCTTGTTTGCAAAGGAAACCAGTTCTTGTCTTTTGCATTTGTTTGTTTGTTTGTTTTTTAAGCTAAAATGTTTAAAAAATACACAAAAGAAGGTTTTTCAGAAAGTCATCAGCCTGCTCTTTCCTTGCCACTACCAGGTAAAGGCACTGAACTTTGGCTTTAAACACAGAACAAATCAAGCAGCGGTCACAACAGCACATTATCTTCTCTAAAGCTTCACACGCTCTTTGACATCAGATTCAAACATTTGCAAATAATAATTTCCGTAAAAGAAAAGAAAAAAATCCACAGTGGAATATTCTAACACATCAGTTGATTGCTACCTTACCATCTAGAAAACATTTAAATTTAAAGATGCACAAATTTGTTTTTTCTTATTTAAAAGTAGAACTTCAGAATTAGTGTGGTGTATGAAGTGTCAACGTTTTTTCTGGGAAACAAAAAAAAAAAAGGAACTGGAGCAACTGGTGAGCTCTCTGCTACAGAGGAATAAAATACTTTTTATTCTTCTTTGCAATCAGAAAGAAACTCCCCCAAACTTTCTAACCACACAGACTTTTAAAGCTGACTGTTAAAAAGTAACAAACATCTGAGTCCATTTGGCTCAGATTTACCTGCAACATCTTATTGTCAAAGAAATGGAGAAAGTGGGACAAAATTTCTGCATATAAAGACATCCAGAAATAAAATACGCCCCGTCCGAAGTTAGCTGGAGATAAACTCACCTCACTCAGGCTTTGAAATCCAGCCTCTCCATCACAGAGTGCTCTGTAGTGCTGCAGCTCTCTTCACCTCTTGGAAACAGACTGTTTGATCACATCACAAGACTGCCCCTAATATTGTCATCCTTCTGCGCCTACAGTCTCTCCTTCGCCAGCGGAAATTTAATAAACTTCTGGACATTTCGTTCTCACCATTCTCCAAACATCATCTCCCAGCAACCGCTGAGAAGCTCGGCACAGCGTAGGTGGAAATGATTAATCAGAACTTCTCGTGTAAAAGGCCAAGGCACTAACAAAGAGAGGAGGAAGATTGTTTCCTCTCTCTGCTCTGCTGCGACCAGAGAAGAGAATTTACCTTTTTTAAAAAAGCAAATTTTTTTTTTCTATATCAACACATTTTGGCAAAATGCTGCAGTTTTGCAGAGGAAGCTACACTTTCCTTTTCTTCATTTTTTCGTTGTCGGATCCCACAAAACGATCTGCAAGTGCATTAAACTACAAGATACCTAATTTTGAAATCCAAGTCAAAATAAAAAAGAAGCCGTAAAAGTGCTTCTTTTTGAGCCACCCCTGATTTCTTTAAGTTTTCTTCAAGTTTTATCTTTCAAAGTTTTTCTTTCAGTCCAGTCCTTGTGCCTAACCATTTTCAGAGGGAGGAGTGTTTAGTTTATTTGTGTTTTGTTCTCTTGTTTTCTTTTAACACTGACCTATGAGTCATTCAAGCAGAAGAAGGCACCAAATTCAGGAGATGAACCAGTGTTGTGTTTACACAACTAGTTTTTAATTGTTTCACTAGGGAGCGCTGATCCATTTACTCTTTGCCAAACCCCCATCAGAAATAGTCTCAGCTCTTAGGCTGCCAGTCTTAAAGGAGGGAAAAGGGGAGAAAAAGCACAGGTGTGCCAAATTACACAACAACTGGTCTGAAAATCAGTTGAAGCAAGTGCGATAGAGTGATGAATCCAAATTTTGTACATCGTATTTCCATTTTATGGCACGATGACTGTCCAAACTCACAACTGTTATCCCAGCTGCTTTTGTGACAAGTAAAAGCAAGCAAACATTTACTGAACCATCCATTTACAAATACATGATTAAGATAAAGCAGCACTATTTCAACAAGGTCTTTTCCAGATTTAGTCTGTTGTCATTACTCTCACAGGGGCTTTAGTGAGAGGACCCCAAAACAGAGAGGAGCAGTTCCAATAAACAAAAGCTAGCCATTTAAAAGTCCAATAAACAAAATAGTAGAGTCCAAGTAGAAGTCTAAAAGCAAGACAAATAAAATCCACACAAGAACACATACACAGCAGAACAGCAGACAACTCTACAAAGGATGGGGGGAGGACTATTTATACACAGACTGCTAATCAGAGGAGTGGAAATATCAGGAAAGAAATGAGACATATTTCAGGGTAATCATGCAGGAAGAAGGGGCACAAGAGATAAACACTATCAAAACAAAGCAGGGGATCAATAAGAGCTGCACTGAAATAAGGACAAACATATAACATGCATGAACATAACAGAAGAGGTGACACAGAGAGGTATATAATGAGTCCACAAACACACTGAAGACCCATGATGCTCTGGAATAAATGATAAACAAACCCTGAACCATCAATAAAACTACAAACCAAACAGAGAACAGGGATTAACTGTGGGGTCTGTGACAATTACATGTACATTAAAAAACATGTACAGACTCCAGTAATGACGATGGAATTGAATTCTTAATGAAGCAACTTGGGATACAACAAATTTCGATCTGATCTGATAACGTTGGAGTTAATTAATGATTTTTCAGCAATCCAGTGAGGTGGGCCAGTTTTGGGCCACGTTTAACACCTGGAGTGTAGCAGAACCAGCTCTGCTTGCAATGTAAAATATAATAAGGTGGGTTTATTAAAAATAATGAAAAAAAATTTTTTCTAAAAATATGAAGAGCCTTGTTACTGTTGCCTAACATGAAGCTTGTCAGTCACATTCCTGATTGCATTTCACTTATAACTTCAGCAAAGTTAAAAACAAAAATATGAAACGCATATAATACATGAACAACGGCTGTAAGCTGGTTACACTTTTTAAAATGTTTCTAAATCCTCACTTTTCTATACATTTCCAGATTTACCTGAAAGTATGACTTTGAGTCATTTTTGATGTCATATACGGCACCAAAAATTCAATAATAGGGATTAAATAAACATGATAAAGACACAGATGGTTTGGTTTACCTGACGTGATGTGATCAGTCTGCTGCCCACTTAGTCCTTCAGCTCCGCTGTGCTCTAACACTGGGTGTGTTTGTGTCTCAACCCCTCCCACCAGCCTCTCTTTTTATATCACTTCAGAGCACATCAAATCTCTAAACAACAAGGATTTATGTGCAGGACAGCGTCAGATGACCCCAGTCTGATGTGCATAAGTGGAAGCTGAACATTATAGGCACATTAAGACCAGATGTGTTTATCATGCGGTGGCTCGTATACAGTAGCGCTGAACGCGAGCCAAGAGTCCGAGTGTTTATTTGGAAATTTTCCACTAAAACCTTTGCATGCAGGTTATCCAAGAGGAACACAGAAGCTTATCAACACGTGTGTTTTAATTGTGTTTTAGTCTGTATGTTATAATTTTTTATTTTTACTTTGCATTGTTTGTATTTATTTATTTTACTTAATACATATTGGTTGGAAGTCTGTTAATTTATTATTTTTTATTTATTAAACACAAAAGTACAGCATAATTTATAACTGAGATATGTATGTATTACATATCTCTTTATTTAAGTATTATCATATGTGTGTAGTGTATTTACTTAAACAGTCTATGTTCTTTTAGCATGCTATAACAAAACAGGTGTTTCCTGAGACCCAAGCTATTGTTTAGGAAGGATCTTTAATTTCTACTAGCTATTTGGGATTAGTGTTACCTGATTGGTGTAACTCTAAGCATCTTTTTTGAACGTTAATAACATTAGTAATTTTTAATGTCCTCATATGAAGACAACGGGTTTATTTACAGCATCAGACAATAAAGTCACCAAAGTATAGCACACTTTAGCCACAGCTGCCCTGAGGCTAAAGTGTAGCTTGCCTCCACCAGTGTGTGAATGTGAGAGTGAATGAATAGTGGAATTGTAAAAGCGCTTTGAGGGTCTCGAAAAGCGCTATATGAATGCAATCCATTATTATTATTATTATTATTACTTTATTGACCAGGAGGAAGTATAAGGTTCAGGATGAGGACACAGGGTCTCACAAAGGTGACAAACTAAAGAGAAAACTTGACCCTAACACTGTTCTGCTGTGAGGAGTGTAGTTATCCCATTAGAGGGATATGTGTCCTGTGATGAAACATATCTATTATAATGGGAATCTTTATTCAATCATTATATTTTTACAAAGTTGTTTTGCTCTTTTTAAGACATCTTCATTAGTCAGTCTGTCAGTGCACGATGACTCACATCTCTGCTGAACTGATGGTGTTCATAGGTTTCTTGTTTAATATCCATACTTACATGAGAACAGGTATTGTAGGCATCTAGGACTTTCTTTGTTTTCTTAAAGCGAAATGGACTACGATCACTACAAGAGTCTGCCCCCGGATACACTTTACAAGCTTTCACTGAAGGCAATGTCATCTATTTCCAATGATATAGTGATTTTGCTTTATCTGTCCAATAAGATGCTGACCGCTTTTATTTCTTGATCCAAGACTTACCTCTCATCTCCAACTTTGCATTAAAGTCACCCGTGATTGATCACAAGTCAGATTTATTATTTTAAATTTTCTGAAAAGACAAACAACACAACACATTTGTAAACACACTGCTTTATTAGTCAAGAGACTCAACTTTTCAGGAACTGATCAATTTATGCACAAACAAAAAATTTATGATGTTCATTTAAATGTAATTAATTTCAGACATCATATTTTTGATAATTAAAGTTTATCAAAAAGCTGTTTAAAACACACACACAGAACACACATCACACACGCCACACACACACACACGCCACACACACACAAACTCGTTTTCATATCTTAGTGAGGACATGTTTTTAACATAATGCTTTCCCCAGACACTTACCCTAACCTTGACCCTTAGACTAAACCTAACCATAATTTAATTGTAACCCTGACACTAAAAACACATTTTGAGCCTCAAAAGTGCCTTCAAACTTGAGGGGAAGGGCACTTTTTCCCAATAAGTGACTATTAGTCCCCACTACTTGTGGGGACTAATAGTCACTTATTGGGAAAAAGGCATATTCTGTCCTCAAAAAGATATCTAAACATGTACACACACACAGGTGTAACTAATAACATTAAAGATTTGTTTCATGTTGCCGTGCTGATAATTCTGCCACTGAAAATCAAGGCAGCTGTGTTGTGATTAGCTTCACCTGTGAGAAATGTCTTATAATACTGAACACTGTCCAAAACATGACAGATTTTAAAGTGAGCTTTTACAGCTTGAGACACCAGATGGAGCCATTTAAAATCAGCCGATAAACATTCCTCATGAAATCTGAAATAAAATGTTTAAACATACACAGTGTGCCTGGTCAAAAACAATGATTTCACATACTATCCACACATCATTTTAATCCAAAACAAGGATGTTACAAGAATCAGCAAAACATTACATGTGACACAGCAGTACCTTACAGCTGTATTCAGTCTGCAAAATAGGCTTTTACATCATCTCTTTTCTTTAGAAACATTTGGTCTAAACAGGTCGTTAACGCCTGACGACACAAAGCTTTGAAGAAGTCAGTCAGCTCTGAATTAACAGACTTCATGTAGCTGGACAGTCAGTGTGGAGGAGGTTTACTGGGTCTGTTTGCAGAGGTTACTGGTACATGAAGAGTGGTCATATCAGACTAAATGTTTTTGCACCATTTCTTCTTTTGAATTTGTTGCACAGTCTCCTTGTGACACTCTCAGGTCATCTAAGCCCCAGGTTTGCTCCCCTCAGATGGGACAGTTGGTGGTCTAACTTTTGAAGCTTCACTGACGGCTTTACACCGGTACCGAGAACCCCCCCTGTGGCTGAACTGGCTTTGCCGTCCACAGATTCTTCCCAAGATGCCTCTTGACATGACTGGAGATAGCATCAGCATGACCACAGGGTCCAGGAATACGTTACAGGTGCTCGTCAGCATAGCGTACGTCCTCCACTTCACGTTCTCCCCCATCACAAACCCCACGACGTGTGAGGCGTTGTAGGGTGCGTAGCAAACCACAAACACAGCGAGCGTGGACAGCGCAACAGCCAGCACTCTTCTTTTTCCCATGGGGGACAATTTCGAGCGCCACACCAGCGTGACGCAGCGCATCGTGCAAAAAGTTGACACAATCAGAGGCAAAAGAAACAGGGTGATGGCCATCTCCAGGCGGAGTGGCAGCAGCACGGCCAGCTGGGACGCACTAAAAACTTCATAGCAAACTGAGGAGTTATTACCTGTGGAAACAAAAAAACTCCCTTCTTCGACCATCACGCCAGGGCTGAGGTGTAGCACCACCAACAGCCACAAGACAGCGCTGATGATGCAGGAGTTACGAGCACAGCGCCATCTCTTGTAGACAATCGGGAATGCTATGCTGAAGTAACGACCCGCTGTTACAGCAGTGATGAACAGACAGCTGCCATACAGGGACGAGAAGAGGAAGAAGTTGTAGACAAGACACACGGGAGCAGGCAGCCTCCAGTCCTGAAGCAAAGTCTCCAGAGTCTTGACAGGCAGCCAGACTAACAGCCCCAAGTTGGCCAGACACAAGTTGAGGGCGTAGACCACGTTGGGTGTGGCACCATGTTTACGAGCCTTGCGCATGTACACAAAGAAGACGAGCAGGTTGGCAGGAAGGCCGAGCAGAAAGGTCAAGATGTAGATGATGAGAGCAATGCAGTCCTTGACAGCCAGCTGCATCTCTTCAGATGAGTTCACTAAACTGGTAGCACCGCCTCCAGTTTACCATGACATAGTTTGAAGGTTGAAGAAAAGTCCTGCCTGGAAATATGCACACTGCTGACCTTTTGTCCTCTCCGTTTATCTACAACGTCTTTAAAACAGCAAAGTCTCCGTTTGGAATGTTTTCCGAGGCGGTAAAGTGGCTGCAGAAGAGCCGGGTTTCTCTCGCCATCATGTGCACAAGCAGGTCTGAGGCACAGAGACAGGTGATGCCAAAAAAAAAAAAGAGGTGGTGGCCACAAATGGGAGGATGTGTATGGGCACACAGGGGGGCGAGGTTCATACGACATCATGACAGAGATGCAGATAACAAGACGTACTCACCCATGCAGAAGCTGGGGGGCATTTAGCCGGCACCAGGCCACCTTAATTGCCTTCTCAGTGAAGGGCAACAGACAGTTAGCATCTGGGCCCTTAAGTGAAATGATTCAGAATAATTCAACCTGTCAGGAAGCACATGCCCATCCTCTTAAATTCAAGGCTGTGTAAATGAACTGGAGGGCCAGGCAGTAAAGTCATAAATGTGCTGAAAACCGATGGTTAGTGCGAGCAGAGGATGGGTTGGGCTTTGGGAAATGGTGATTTGTTTGTGACATGAAGGCACTTTGAACAGTTTTATGGTGGACGGTGTTTTCCTTATTGTGGGTGTTCTGTGTGTGCATGTGGGAAAGTGTGTTAGGCGAGGTGGTTGTGTCATGCGGGAGGCTGCTGGTGAAGAAAATGGAGCAGAAAATTCACTCGACAATTTTTTTTTTCTAAGAATGGAGCTGCCGCCATTCAAAACACAGCTATTAGGTGTTTGATCAGTCTATTGATCCAGTCTTTAAAACCAACGTCTACAGCGTCCAGTCTTCGGATATTTGATCTGAATGTTTGCAATGAACTGACGACACTTTTCCTGTATTGTTAAATGAACGTGACAGTAGCACAGCTTTTATTTACCAGTCTGATTTTGTTTTTCCTTTCAGGCCGTTTCTGTTTGCACTGTCTTGCGTCATTTTCTCCGGTAGCGCTTCCATTTCTGTTATTGGTATTAATGCAGCACCATTACCTATTCGAATGCTCACTATGTTGTAGTTGTGTTGCCAAAATTAACTGCTTGACAAATTTAAAATACTTCAGTTATGCTCTGATGTTTTTCTGAGATATTTCCTGGAAAGAACAGCTTAAAATGGTTCCAATTATTGGGAAAACAGGGGCATCACAGATCATGTCTACATTAAGAAATGGGAAATTTAACACAGCTGTGCAAAAATGGAGAGTTAAGCACTGAAAAGCTAACCAGTAAACAGTTTATCTGTGTTTAAAATGAACCTTTCTTTCACAGAAAGAACTATTTCTGTGTAATTTGCACCTGGTGCAGTAATCGTGTCCTAGAAAGTAACTTCTTTTTTGTCTCACATGGGAGGGTTTTTTGGTTTTTTAGTGTTATTTTCATACAATTTTTTCTCTTATCTGAGCACATCTTACTCACCAAACATCTGTTAAAAACAGCTCACCCGAGATCATCTGGTGACTCATAAAAAGTCAGTGAATGACACAAACACATCCATCTGAAGACTTTACTACAGCGCCGGGTGAGGTTTATTATTTTAGGCAGGCTGTTTACCAGGTTATTTGATCAGAGTCAAAGTTCCCCTCATTATTGCAGCTTTTAAGCTGCCAGCAGCGTCAGTTGATCAAACAGTGTGGCAAAACTAAACAAAGCCATTAAAGCATAAAAGAACCAAACAGACATGAAAACGTGCACTTTCACGTGTGAATTTTGGATAATTATATGATGCCGGATATAGTTTGAAGAGTGAATTTTTATTTTACTCAAAAGACTGTTTAATCCACAATTTAGAGATGATAAATCAATCATTTCTTGCTGGATTATGATACACAAAAATGCAAATTAACCACACAAAACAGAGGTCAGGAGAATAATTTTACAAGAGGAGAAAAGTTGCAGCTGGAGTAAGTTTGTTTTTTTTCTTCGGGACTACTTTGTGAAGCGAACTGTGCCCAGACTTTTACTGAGAGTGTGAGTAGATTTTTGTGTGTCCATTGCTTGTTTATGACTGCAGGGTTAAACAAATTAAACTTAAAATAACTATTCGATTTTTTTCCCTCAAAAACATTCAGACCATCTTCTCACTGAGCCAGCAGCTGCAGGTTGCTCCTCCCACTGGAGTTTGCCAGCGGGACCACGAGCGCCGAGTTTTTATTGTCGGTGCTGGAGGTTGCTGTGAGGCGAGCGCGGGTGTTCAGGCTTCGTTGTTCCAGAGACAGAGCTTCCTGTTTTCTGGATAGATCCTGCAGCATGCGGGAGTGATGCAGCTTCATTTTCTGCAGAGAGTGCCTGAGAGAGGATTACAGCAGCGAGCAGGGATGAATATCAGCTCCGGTGGCATGCATGCTCGAGAAGTTCTTCTGAATTTGGTTTTATGGTTTATCATTACTTTAAAACATCACAAATCCATAAAATGTATTTCTCTTTATATTCAAGATTGTAAGAGTGACAGATATATTTTTATAGTCCTATGTTATTTCAGCGGTAACTCTATAACTTGTCTGTTTCTCTTCCATTAGATTGTTTATACACTTCCCAATCTAATATTCTATATTATATATAGAATACATATTCTATAATTGGACCTAATATTTATTTAACTGGACAAGCTTGAGATGTGATGATGCCACACATAGTATGATTTCAATAAGATCTCATATTGGTGATGGGAGAGTCAGACCCTTCTGTCTCCAGCACATCCCTCTGATTCTCAAGGTCTGGACATTGTCATCTTGGAATTTACCTGTGCCATCAGGGAAGAAATTGGTGGAAAAATAGTAAGCTGACCTAATTTTTCGGGCATTTAACGTCATTCAGTTACAACCTGCTGAACTGAAGCAACCTCCAGTCATAACACTTCCTTTACAGGGTTATGCAGTAGGCACCAGGCTTGATGAGTGCATCACTTCATCTACCTCTATTCTTACCCTGATGCTTCAACACTCCCAAACAGGGTTGAGAGTATATTACACAAACACATATATGTTTTGTGTAATATATACAATACTTATATATTATTATTATTGTTAATACTACTTAGTTTGGCCACACAAATAAAAATGAAGACTCACTGAGCTTCAGAGAGCTTCTGCTTCAGAGCTGCGATCGTGGCCTCCAGTTGCTGGACTTCATTAACGAGGCCGTGCTGCACCTGCAAACCATCACGATAAAAGGAGAAAAGACTTCTAATGCAATCAGGGACACATCTGCTGCTATATAACTGATATATACCTCATCTCTGCACAGGTCCACGTTAGGCCTGTTGGTCCTGGTCTCCAGTCTGGTGTGAGCAAGCTTCAGGTTGGCTGTCTTCGCCTGCAGATCTGCATCCAGCCCGTGGATGTCAATTTCCATTTCTGCCATTTCCTCCTCAGTCTACAGACGGATGTACAGGCAGTGGGAACATGCGATGACAAACTATACTCCCTCACCCTGCTGCTAACAGCTATTATTTATAAGATCTTACAGTTTTTATTTGCCACTCCAGCTCATGTCGGGCCTGCTCTTCAAGGTGATTACGTTTGCGGAGAGCAAACTCTGTGGCTCTGCGTTGAGTCTCCAACTCATTCTGCAGCTACGAAATAAAAAGAAAGAAAGAAATTAACAGCAAATATGCCCCACCTACTCTAAGCAAGATTAGTGGACAATATAAGAAAACCAAAATAAAAATAAATTAATCAAATTAAAGAAATCCTTTAACCATCTGCAGCGCCCCCGGGTGTTCAAACACCGACATGTGAAACAATGTTCTTATTAACATGTAAGTAAAACCTTTATCCCATAGATTAAAACTGCCTAGAATATCAATGATTTTTAAATTAAATGTGACATCAGAAGATTTTTTTTAACAAAATAAAAATATAATACACACATTTAATACACAAAGCGCATCTTTGTGATTAATAAATGTGGTAACTACACTCTAAAAAATATTCGTGGTGTTTGTAGGTAGAACTTAACAAAAAAGCATTTTTCTACTTAAAAAAGTAAGTTGTCTACATGTACACGTTTCAGTGAGTTGACTAATCAATGTTATAAGTCAGTGCAACACAGAAATTAATAAACACCTCCTTAACTTAAATGTTTGAGTATATTGAACAAAATACTTTTGTCATCAATCAACAACACAAAATATTAAGTTTGTGTAACATGTAAAAGTGAGCTTGAACATCCTTCGTGTTTGACCTGCCCATAACTGGACCATAACGAAAAAATAATTACAACTGCCATAAAAAAAGACGGAACGGAAAAAAACAGAGGTTGGCACCACTACCTGGTAAGTTTCTTGTTTTATAGTCTTTTATAAATATGTACTAGTTACAGGAATTTACTGCTTAAGTTTAGTCTGACAATGGCAGCTACATGATGTGAATTGACACTCTGTGTTATGCTAGTTGTTACTCTATAAAAGTATAAAAGAGCGTTTGTATTTTTTCCTGTTATTAATGAAATCTGTCAATTAAATCTGTCACTCTGGTGGTTACTTTGGTTAGCCATAGGTGTGTATGAGACCATGCATACAGCAGAGGGTAACCCCGTAGCATATGTTCGTATCATCACAGGCGTAGCAGTTGTCTGCATTCTTATCACTTTGTGGGAGTAGAGGTGTGTTTCCCTAGACTGTGTTCGGTGAGTTAACTAAGCATTGAATTTCAAAATAGATTAATTACAAGTTATATTTGTACACTTTAAATTTGATGGTTTTAATCATAGTTTAGCATAGTAAAGTTGCTAAAGTTAAAGTTGTTAGCTAGCTTTCTTTTAGCTTGCAAACGTTCCTCGCAATTGTCAATTTTTCCACTTATACTTAAAATTTGTCACTTGTCAGGGTGCATTTGGTTAGCTGATAGACCTTGCAGACAGCACAGCATGTTCAATTTGAACCTGTATATGTTCAAATTAACCAGTCAGCAGCTGCCTGCATTTTTATCTACCATGGTGTCAGAGTAAATTTGTGTTTCGACGGTCTTGGGTGAGGTAACTAATTACTGACAGAGTGTGAGTAAAAGTATTTCTATCAAATGTATTGATATTTTAAGCTCAAATGTGAAATATGCCTGAGGTTAAAGTTAGTTGACCTAGCAAGAAAAAAACAAAATTGTGTGTGTGCACATAAGACTTGCTTTCGTTACCTTCTGTAATTGTAAGCATAATGTGAAGTGTGGGATTGTAGCATGTCAACAGTGGTCTTCAAATAATTAAAAAGAAAATTCTCTCACACATTTGGATATGACACAATTTTTCCAATTTTAAATTACAGTCTGTAGATTTATTTATTTATTTAGTTTTTGGATTCATCTTTTCAGTGTTTCATTGTGGTGTTTTAGAGAAGGTTTTATACTTAAAATAACTTAACTCAAAAGCCTTGGTAAGCCTTTGTAGTCTTTTATAGTCCTTAGAGCTCAACAAAAACTGTTTGAAATAGTCTCCAAATCTAGGTTACATTTACTTTCACTCACCTTAACCTACTGCTAGCAAAGGGTGCATTGAAAGCAGGGCAGTATGTAACAGATTAAATTCAAGTTATAAAAATTTAATTGTTTATTTGTTAAAAACAAAAATTAAATCAATAATTAGCAAAACGCTAGTCCTATGAATGTAATGTGTTTGACTTTTGGCCTAGTAAACTTTATTCTCCAGAGTTCGGTGGAAACAAGAAGAGAGGTCGCAATCCGTTGCCTGGTGGTGTATTTGAAAGAGAAAGAAGAGGATCTCTTCAGAGAACAGCTGGTAGGTAAATCTCACATTGTTTTGTGTTATATTTTTAAATAGCATATAAAATACCGACATGTTTCTTTTTAACCTACTTGCCAGGATGGTGAAGAACAGTTCTCAGAAGAAGTGGTAAAGATCGTAGTCACCAGACGTGCAGCAGTGTCTCTTCCAGCCGTCGCTAAAATTGTGATTGAAGGAACAGCTGTCCTGGAAGACCTTGATGTGCCCAGAGCATGTGCCTTAATGATGGGACTTATATACGCTCTCAATCTGAGCTACCCCAAACAAGTAAAGAACACTCTAGAGGTATTCCAGAAGGTGTTTCTGGAACTTGATGGGCTTAAAGCCAGCCAACGGGTAATATCTCTTAAGTACAAACTTAGTGGTTCTCAAAGTCGGTCATCAGGCCCCACTGCTCTGCTTGTTTCTATTAATAACTAAACACTGTTGATTGGCTGGTGTGTTCAGTTAATCAGAAGTTGTAGACACCATTGTGGATGAAGAAAAACGAAGTGAATTGGTATGTTTTAGCTTCTGATTCAACACACCTTGTCCAAGTAATAAACATGCTACATTTTCTTTTGTTACTGAGGTTGTTTGCGGAGGAATTGTACTGAAATATATTATTGTTTTTGCCCACTCATTTATAATTAAAGGGCTGCTGTAATGTTTGATTTATGTTGTATGACACAGAAGTGTATTACTTCGAAAATGTTATGCAATAAACTGTTTCATCAGCTGGAATAATTTAAATGGCTATGTTTGCATGGATAATTGTGAGTAGGATATATGTAAAAAAGTAAGTTAGATTAACTCAACTAATGTAATTTGTCAACTCAATATTACCAGAAATTCTAAATTAATATTAGGTTGCTTAAACTTAATTATGCTTTTACAGGTCAAAGTAAATCATGTTGGTTTGTTGAACCAGTTGAGTTAGCCAAACCTAAAAATTACTTGCTGGATTTACTTAATAATATGCAAAATTTGTAACTTAAAAAGCTGAGTGGAAATTGTTACCTCAATTTTTTTAAGTTGAGCCAACAAAACATTTTTTAGAGTGTACATATCTCCTCTTTAATTTAAGCTTTTAAACATGGATCTATGATGTGTGCACAAAAAGCTTTTAATCATTAAATAAACATTTGTCAAATCTGGAGAACACAGACTGAGCACAGAGAGAGGGTTGCACCCATATTTGTGCACAGTTTAATGAATATTAAAGTCATTAGGTGGTTATCATTTTTTAATTTTTTTTAATTAAATAAAATACTTGAATAGTACTTGGTCGTATAATAAGTCATATTCAAGAACTCCTACTAGTTGCAAACCACCTACCTGTGCTCGGGTGAGGTTCATATCCTCCCTTATTTGCTGGGAAACCTGCATCGCCTCATGGGCACGAGCCACATTATGCTGGCTGAACTGGACCCACTCCTGGGGGGTGGAGGAGCTACACCAAAGACAGCAGTTATAACAGTAGTAGCTGCTATGAATGATACGGTTTAAATAGACAGCGGTAACCAAGCATCACAAAAATGCATAATACACAATATTACAGTGACACTCAGTAGTTATGGTTTTTGTGTGTAAAAGAACAAATTTTGTATATAAATTTCATGTAAAAAAGTATATATTACAAAAGCTTTATGAAAAGTTCTAACACCTTGTTGTGATTTGGCTCTATGTAACTGAAGTTGAATTGAATTTCCATAGTTTAGCAAATGAGGAGTAATATTCAACCAATCTTTTAATTATGATAATAATTATATCATACACTAGCATTTTATGATCTGCATACTTCATATTTCATGCACACCCTCATCTGAAGATTACCCTGATGGTATGCGAGTCGGGTTGGTCTTTAGGGAGATGTGGGGCGATTTTATCGTAAGTGACAGACAGGACATGTCAATATCCAGAGCATCCATCTTGTTCTGGAGATCAGCAGTCAGCTGGTGCCGCACCTCCTGCAGAATGCTTAGCAACCAGGAAAAAGGGAGGAGCTTAGAAGTTGGCTAAAGTCAACATGCATTTTCAGCAGTGGAAAACAGAAACGTACCATAGCTGCTCAAAGGCCCTGCTAGTGTGCTGCTGCAGAACTTGCTGCACTCTTTCAATCAGCTCCACCTCTTTCTTCAGCTGTTCGTCCACGGGGTCCGTTACCAGCTCGTGCCCTTGCCGTCCCTCCCTCAGTGTCAGGCATTCAGTGGTGACCTCCAGAGGAACAGCAGTGGCAGCCAAAGCTTGCTCGGTGTGCTCTTTGGACTGACACCAGCGTGAAGCCCACATAAATGAAAGTTATCTCAGAGACCAGGAGTAAAGATTTTAAGAGCACTTGACAAAGAAACACCTAGATGTTTCTTTAAGTATGACACATGTGCACATGTACAAAATGGACAAAGGCACCTCTCAGTCATACTGGGGCCATCTTGGATTTTGAAATCAAAGATTAGCGAGAGGCAAGCTGACATTTCCACTATAGGGCACAGTCTACTCAGGCTCTGCACATCCCAATTTATTGTCTCCAAACGAGAGCTTCATTTACAAAATGCAAATCAGGCTGTGTTAAACAAGACTTTAAACCAGGGACTGAGATCTTAAACATATTAGGAACATGTTTGCTGAGTTATTAAACCAAATAAAGAGTCAGGAGATTTTATCACATCCAGATGGTGTCACCACCTGCTGGTCATTAGAAAGAAAACAGGTTTAAGGCACTGAAATGTTGGCTTTACTTTTTAGACAAAGAAGTATATCAGCTACCGTATTTCCGTGTTTCTTATACAGTCTACAGATTCAACCTCTGCTTTTAAAAAGTCTGAATAAATCACCAGTGTCAGAGTCTCCATCTCTTCATCTACTTTCTGAGCACAAGTTTCCAACACTTCCTTCCACCGAGCAACATCCCAAACACGGTCACTCAGCCTACGACACGTATCAGTCTCATCCCAGCGTGTCTATGGAGAAAAGGTGCTTTATTAACAACGTGTGGAGAAAGAAAGGACATTGTTGGATGGTCCAGTGGACAGTGTCCTTTGAGCTCTGCCAACAAAACAAGACCCCACCTTAAAGTTAGTCTCGTTGCGTAGTGTCCTCCCTTCCTGTCTGATGACATTCGAAATGTGTCGTTCGTGTTGAGCTGTGGCAGACAGCTGCTGATTGTTGCTGGTCCACTCTGACACACTGCGGTGCAGGCCAGGCTTTGCATTTAGTGAAGGCATCATATTTCTGCTGAAACAAGGCCCAGATTCACTGGATCTTTCACGTACAGCTAAATGTGGGGGATCTTTTTCTATGTCTCTGTGAAGATCAAACACCAACACATATATTACCAGTGCAAAGGTACTACCAGAAAAAAGTGCAGTTATGAGTAGCAATTACAAACTGATATTATTACAAAATAATGGCATTATATCCCCTGAAAAATCTGAACGATCATAAAAACTCATCAAAATTTTGCTCTTTATTTTGAATGTTTCCATTTTATTAAATATCACAATAGTAATTTGCTTTGATCCAAGGTAAATATTGCATTGTTTGTTACTCTGTTTTGTGTCAGTGACTATATTGCAGTTAATCAACTACTTTAGATTTTATGACTCTATCAAAACTGCACACAATAAACCCAATAGTGTATTAATTATATAAGTGCGCCATCTGGAGCGTTAGTTATAATATCATTATGAAATGCTGACAAAGTAAACTGATAGATGTTATTACAATATATATTTGAATGAGTGTGCTTTGTGTTAATAAACCATACTTACAAACAAACCATCCCTGTGTATTTAATAACACTAAATGCAGATTTGAGATTTAACGGGCTGCCAGAAACAGAAACATTAATAAAACATCAGTGATAAAAGCACGAAAATAAACAGATACTACACTGTGTAAATACTCCTTTCAAAGTTACATCACCTCTTAGCAACTGCAAAAACATGTAAGAATATCAAGGACCTTTTTAATTTAATTATTATAAATAATTTGGATTGTGCAATCAAAATAATTCAGGCCAGGCAGGAAGAAAAGAGGAAGACAACAGAGAAGATTCATGGGTGGAGTAAAGGAGGACATGCAGAGGGTTGGTGTGACAGAGGAGGATATTAGGGAGTTGGTGAGATGGACACAGATGATCTACTGTTAAAGGGAGCAGCTGAAAGAACAAGATGACACACCTTTGTGAAATATTAGGAATTAAGTAATTATTGGAGTCTAAAAGGCTACACCACCACGTACAATTATTTCTTTTATGGTTGTAATTTTATTGTTATTCTCAAACAGGTCTCTCTTGTAAATGAGACATTGAGTCTCAGTGGGACTACCTGTATAAATAAAGGATAGATTAAAAATATAAGAAAATAAATAATTATTATTTAAAGCGGGAAAACATGCAAAAAATATAAATAAATCAAAGTACAAACTACCTTTGCAATTCTTTTTCCAAATAACATTTTAGCAAAAAGTAGAAACAAGTTCAAAGGAAGATTATATTTGACTTTTTATTATGTACGTGCATGAATAAAGGATCAAAAATGAACCAAAACTTTCTACCAGCTGTCTCCCCGATTTATCTGTAATTAACTGATTTTATGTTTCAGGTACATGGGCCAGACGTGGCCGTCAAAAAGGCCAGGTGGGTCTGGTACCAGGTAGTTTCTTGAGCACTGTACGAGTTATTAATGAACGAGTACAGCATTAAACGCAATAGAGCGGAATCAGAAAATGCAACAAGATAAAAACAGTCAAGTAGGCTAAAATAGCCAAAATGTGGAACGAAGTGCTGCCCTTGATTAAATGTACTTCAATGTTCGAAAATACCAACATTGACCAGCTCATTTGAATATTTATTGTTTTCCCCCTCTGAATCTGGATACCCCCTTTTATGTTTTCTAGATCTAAATCTGAAAAATATTGTAATGTTTAAATTTAGCTGAAATGTTTCGTCACTTCGATCTTACTCACCGGAATTCTGGTACCTTCTGAGCTGAGCTGGTTTTTCCGGGGTTTGTTATCCGTGGCGACCGTCTCTAGGCAACAAGTACACACAACTTGCGCCTAAAAGGCTTTAATAATTAAAATACCTTCATTACGTTTAGTTTTGAGTCAGATTACCAGGAAATAATCATCAGGGAACACGAGCAACTTAAATCCACTTTGCCTAAATGACAGCCGGGGAAAATTCCTTTTAGACTTGTAGAAGCAGACTTAAGTTTAATAGACTTATTCTGCTTCGGGAAAGAGAAAAGGCTCAGTACTTATCTAAACACAATCGGATAAATCCGCATAATTTATTTCAAATGTACTACTGTGGTAGTAGCACCAAACTGACACCTTTACACACCCTTCCTGTCGCATAACTATGAAGGATAAAAAGCTAAAATAGTAAAGCTAAATATTAAAGTTATGATGTAATATGAATAAAAATAATCAAATTATCTGAATAATGTGACCAATTTGAGATCATAGCGTAGCAAAACTGAAAAAAAAATAGGGTCATATAACACTTTGAAGGTTGGAAATATATTAAAGAAAACAATTCAAAAAATTTTATTTACATATTTTTGGGGAGGGAAAGCATCTGTGTATCTATACATATATGCACGTGTAAGTATCTACATGTGTATAAATATATATACACACACATCTTTTTTATTTATTCTGTTTATTATTAAAGCTGGACTATTTTGACAAGCACCGATTTCTGTTGTGATCTATTATATTGTAGTTAAAATCTAACAAAAACAAAAAACAAAAAAAAACAACCAAAATATTGTACCAGAACTTTCATTCCAGCCCCAAAACGCTTTTCCTCGTAACCTCGATAATAAACACCACTCGGGTATAAACACTCATTTATTGTAGTATCAGAATTAGTCATGCCAGTGGTTATATTTCCATGCTGTGGTGACTTTCAGTGTAGACAAAAAAAAAAAAAAAATCTAGTTAGGTATAATCATCATCATCATCATCATCATCATAACTCGTATCCCCTCCCTGACCATGGCTGTTTTATGGTCATGAATCAGCAGCAATGGTTCCCAAGGTGTAAATAGTAATATAGGGAAAATAAAAAGTCACCAAAACGCAGCAGGACCGGTGGGCCAAAACCGAGGCCGGTCTCCAACCAGGACCTCACACCTGTATTCCAGTGACCTATTAAGCAGATACACAACCAAACCATGGTTTAATGCCCGACAGAGACGATTCGCCTTGAAAATCATCTCAGTGTTACTTTATCTGTACATTGCACCTAACGGGGGACACATATGAGCTCTAAATTCTTTATATAAGGACGTCATTGAACGTGGGAACCGCTTGCCAGTGCATAATCCCAATTACCTGAGCTATGTTAACACCTATATTCTCCAGTAGGCATCTATTAAGGCCTTACACTAAAAAGAAAAACCTCCATGCCCGTGATGTCAAAGCCACTCCCACTTTGACTCTACAGAAATTATAGTTTTGAATTCACTGACGATGGACGATGTGTGTGAGCTCCGTCTGGTGTGTGGAGTACCAGTGTCGAGAGGAAGAAATTTAAAATAAACAAAAAAAATCCACTGACAGTAAAAGTATTCTTAGTAACAGTGCTGAGCAGGATCAAAACAACTGATTTGCTCATTATTTGTTCATTTCTGGAGATGATTTCAGCTTCTATTTTTTTAAACTTCTGTGTACACATTGTTTAAAGACTAATAAATTAAAACAAAATGGGACCATTTAGTAGCTTCAAACAAAGCATGTCCAAAAAATAAAAAAAACAAACCCAAAGGAAAAAGTTTGTGTGATGATAAAAACGTAAAGACGCTAAAAATAAACTTTGTGTGGCAGGTTCATAATTTAAAGTAAAAAGAAGAGTTTGGCGGCAGCGTGGCGGTGGAGTGCAGAGGTCGATTTCCTTGAAGCAGAAGTGAGAGGTTCAGTTAGCTACTCAGTTAACGGATTTCAGAGCGTTCAAGCTTTTCATGGAGCTGCAGGAGGAGGAGACGTGTTCACTTTGCAGTCCTTCGTGAGCCTTTTGCGTGTTTCTCTGGTCCAATTTCAGACAGAAATTGTCTCCTGTTATTTCTTCTTTTCTTTTTTTTTTTGCTCCTCTCCTGGTGTCGTTCAGCTGTGTGGGAGGACGCGACTCTGTGTTTGTGATCCTGCACTTGTCCAGTCCACAGTCACTGAGGTGTTGCATCTCCGTTGACTTCTATACCGTGCTGCTGCAGCTGTGCTCGAAGCAGTGCGTTGTCATTCTTTAATTCCTCAATCTGAAAACGTAAGACAGAGTATTTAATTTCATTCATCCTTGATCCTTCAAAGACTTTTTTATTAAAATGCCCCTAACTTTCTTGATTCATGCCACGTTTATGGTGTTTTAGGTGCAAACAGGAGAGCGGCGGTGCTTTTCTCTCTCACATTCATGTAAGTGTTATTTTCTATGCCCAATTTTAACCTAATGGTCACAATCGAATGCATGAACTGGAAACAAATCCGTGTTCTGTATCTTGCCCAACATGCAGGCCGGAGGAGCCAGGACTGAACCACCGCTTTTCTGTTGCCCCCGCTTTGGTGTTGAGGCAAAGAAAGTGGAACCTCAGTACTCTACCTCCACTATTAGTCAGAAATAACAGACAAAACTCATATTGAGCAGAATTTAATTCAGCTTATTGGTGCAGTCCTCTGCAGTGTTTATTTTCTGTCATGTTACAGTGCGCTCACAACGTTCAGACTGATCGAGACACTCGAGTTCAACGTTTTTCTCTACTCTTGGCACTGCACCGCTTTGTCTGTGAGGACCCAAAGCCCCCTCCACCTATGTTTGCAAAGGGTAGCAAATCAAAATATGAGATGTGTGCACAATGATGGGAAGTTAACCTGTTGTCTAAGCAGCTCGTTGTCCATCTCGACTCGCTCCACCTCTTTGTAACTGTCCTGCAGCCGCTGGTTATTCTGACGCAACTCGCGGATGTAGTCGCACGCTTTGGACAGGATGCCTCCTTTACTCTGAGGAACAAACAAATAATATAATATTTTTCTTTCTAGTCTTTCATTCCCACTGTGAGCTGACTTTTCTCCAGCGGCTGACACACTTTGAAATTCCTTCCATATAAACACTTTGTTACCTGCTGAGCTAAAAATAAAATAAATAAAGTAAACACTGTCACACGCCCCTGGCTGTAGTAAAGCCTGGTGAAGGCATGAATGAAGTCAAAGAACAGGGTGAACAGGAAGTGAATGAAGGCCTGACAGAGGCAAATTTAAAAAGATCAGTGACATGAAACAGCTGCTTTCAGACTAAATGAAGTCACGTTACATACTGAGCTAATCTAACTAGCAGGAGCTTCTGTAACCATCTGTCAGCACTTACACGGTCATGCAAAATATACACGAGTTTTCAGTGAACGTCAGAGGGTTTTTTTAATACAACGCTCACCGCTCCGGTTCTGCTGTCGATGCTGCAGTCAGGAATGATTTTTGACAGCGTGACAATCCAGTTATTAATCTTGTCTCTTCTTCTTCTCTCCACTGTAAAGAAAATAAAAAGGATGCTCAGTTTTAGCTCTCGCAAGCTGTGGTTTCACACACCGATCAGCCCCAACATTAAAACCACCGACTGGTGACGTCAACAACACTGAACATCTGCTGGGAAACCTCAGCTCCTGCCACGCAGATCTTACTTCGATATGTGCTACCCTTCTTGTTACATGCACGATAAGTGAAACTGTTTCTGTTCTTCTTCTGTTGCTCTTCTTTTTCCAGGTATAAAGCCTCCGCCTATTGGCCCATTCAAAGTTAATCGGTACATGTCTATTGGCTGATCTGAGCACATGAGGCCAATCACTCGCCAGTGATCGTTACAAAAGCGCAGCTCCCTCGCCAGCTGTGCCTGCTCTAATCCTTAAGTGACATTCTGGTCCAGACTCCATACCAGTTGGTGGCGGTAATGCACCAATTCGTTTGCCAACCGTCAATAAAAAAAAAAGGAAAGGAAATAGAAGAAGAAGCTTCGCCTGCTTCCGACTCTCAGTGACCTTTGTGTTTGGTAGTTTCTGTGTGTGAACAGCAGCAGACTCCCACAGCACGACATTACACCATCCCATGCAACAAAAACTGCTCAGAAACCACATGAGGGACACCAGAAGAACCCAAAGAGTGTATTCCCAGAACACAGAGGCTCTACACAAGAGCCCACATAAGATTCATTTAATGTTGTGGCTAACCTGTGGAGATACACACGAGCTGGAAAAAAAAATGCTGCTGGAAATGTGCACTTTGACATGTTACTGCCATTCATGTCTGTGATTAAAGAGCAATTAAAATAAAATCGCTTTCAAACTTTCATTTAAGTTTAGATCCTTCCTTCACTATTCAAATTAAATCTGGTCTTTCCTTAGGAACTTGAAGTTAAAAAGGAGTGATAGATGTGACAGCCCTGAAATATCCGTAACCTTGGCGATCACGCACCTTCATTGTGCTGTGCTCTTCGCCTCTCATCCCTGGGCGCCCGTGGACCATCTACTTTCCTGTAAAGGCACAAAGAAAAAACACAACAATTGTAAATTAACATTGAAAAAAAAATGCTAAGACACCACACTGAATGCTGATGTGCCAAAACTGTGACCCAAAAGTCTGTTAACAACAAAAAGTATTGATATAAAGGAAAGCATGTTAACCAAAACCCATCTGGTTTTAGTAGAAAATTATCTTTATTTAGGTTTAATGAGCTGTAAAGAACCCCACAAATATACCAACTGCTAGAGTCTGTGTTAACTAGACTTTCACCTCCGAAGAACAGACCCAGATCCTTTAAGTCCTCTGAAGGGCACGCTCTTTGAGCTCAACCCTTTGAAGGATTCAGGCTCTAACCCCCCCCCCTCAAAAAAAAAACATGAGTATGGTTTGCTGTTGCCCTCTCTGAAGGAGAATCAGTGACAAACTAAACACCAAAGCTCAGTGGTTCCCACACACTTATTACCTGGGAGGGCTGCCCAAGTATAGTAATGGGCCCTTATTATAGTTAGCCTTTCATTTTAGCATTTTTTGCAGTTAATCTTATCCTCCTCACTTTTATTTTGAAAGTCTCATCACCGCTACACCACTAGTCCTGCGTTAGCAGTGGCTAGTAGGTGGCTCGCAGGCGTGTGCTGCTCATTAGTCATTCAGATGAAGATGTCCTTCAGTGGCTCAATGTAGTCCAACCTCACCATCACAGACTGAAACTGCAAAGAGGTGGAAAACTGGGTCTGAAATCTAAATCTGTGGGAAACACTGATGCCTGAACTAAACCTGCAGCTATTAACCAAAGCCACAGGCAGACCAAAATCCAGTTTAATCCTCGTATCTTAAGCAGCCACCAAACGTCTGATTCTACGACACATGATGGGGGCAGGGTGGGGGGCGTAAGTGAAAGTTCTTCTCACCAGTCTGAACTGCCATGCTGCAACATCTCGCTTTCACCAAGGTCTCTGGGGATGGCAGGTAAGTAGGACATAGTATGTTGGATGTTTTAAATGATTTAAATGATGGTTTTTCTTTTTTTTTTAGTATATATTTATTGTTTTACACACAATGACAAGACGGATCACGCCAAGAAGGAAAGCAAGAGGCAGAGTACACCCAGTCCAGTGCAGATTGGGAGGAAAAAGGTGAGATGTCGGCCAAACAGATGTGCAGAGGGATTATGGTGATTTGGTCATTCTGAGATTTTTTGGGAAGTAGCATCAATGTGCGACGAAGCTTTAAGTTGTACTCACGCAGTGTAGGTGTGTGTGCGTGGCGCTATGGTACGTTGGGTCGCCGTCTGCAGCACCTCAGGTGGGCTCATCATCACGTAAAACTGACCTGGATTTGACGAAACACCACGAGGCGTTAGATCGACAACACGAGCCTGTTTTATTTGACGGTTAAAGAAGTGCTTCTCACCTCCCGCTTGTGTAATTGTTGGGTCGGCGGTGGCCTGCACCGACACGGCCGTGGCTGTTCCATCGCTGACTGTGGCTGCAGGGAAATAAGCGAAACGTGTCTCTCCTCCCACCGTCTCCCCGCCAGGACTTCCCCCGTTGCTGAAAGGATTCTGGATGACGGCCTGCAAAGTCGGAGACAGAAAGTTTGTACAGCTGGAATCATCTCAAATACAAATTCGATTACTTTTGCCACTGGAAAACCAAAATGCTGAAATACAGTTTTCAGAATAAGAGCTCCTTAACTCCTTAACCCATGTTTGATATACAGACTGACTCTGTGTCATCCGGTCACGTCCTCGTCATGCACTTTTTCACAGACTGTGTTTTTAAAATGTCACAGGTGTTCATGGTAAAAGCCAAAAATAAATCTTAAAATAGGGTCACTACCCAAACGTTTCCAGACCGAACCATATACACTTCTCTAAATAATTACAGCCCGTGTGAAATTTCACGTAGAAGAGGTTGACATCATGGTGATCCAATCCCCTATTTGCATGCCCCTCAGCCTTCCTGTCAGCCACGAGCTGATAGATTAGTCAGATAAGGAAGCGGGTGTATCTGTGGCTTCCTGTACAGACTGATGGCTGCTGCGTCTTGACTGCAGTCTGTTTTTATTTCTAGAGCCTTTTGTGCATCCTGATCATCTTGCAGGGTTAACTGACCTGCGCTACTGCCTGAGGGGCTCCAGCAAATGCTGCAGTGGAGACGACGCTGACGGCTCCCGTCCCATCAGCTGCCGCTTCTAGTTGGTCATCTGTCACCTGAACCACGCGATAGGTCACCTGCAGACAGAGGAGGGCATGAAGTCAGTGACCATTATGGGGGTGTTTGAAATTTGTTTTTGGTACGAGTCGACCTCACACAAGCCTGGTGATGCACATTCATCGAGTAGCCGTCACGCAGACGTTTCATCTTATCGTTCATCTTATCATATCACAATATGTATTCTGAAGATGACAGCAATGATCCAATCACAGCGCTGCTGGGACAGCCACCATCACTGTTCACAGCCTCTCATAAACTCTCTGATCAGAAACTCTTTGTTACCATATTTCGTGAGTTTTTTTGGTTCTGAAACTTCTCAAGTTCACTTTCAAATATTTGGGTCAAAATTTTAAAAAATAGATTTTGTTCAAAGGTGTCAGTGACCGTCTGGAGTGAAAACAACAGTCGTTGCTAATTTTGCATGTGCTTATCAATCAAGTCAATTACACTTTCACCCCACAGACCAACAGTGACACCCACGTTCAATGACCTCAGGCGGCGTGACGCCCGGATTTCGATTCGATCGCTGCCAAAGTTGAATCTGTGGCTACAGCCTCGCTTTTAAAGAAACATAACTGGGATAGAAAGAAAATAAGATCCACAATAAATATGTCAACTGAAGAAAAAAAAAAATCACTGACAGAGCAACTATATCACAACTGCCCACTCTCCACATATTTATTACTAAGGTCTGTCTGGCTTTGTTGTAAAGATATCCTCACATCCTTTGTGTAAAACTATGACGCCTGATCCCAGGATACTAAAATCTGTTGTCACAGCTCAGAACAGGAGTAAATTTTTCACCAACAGTAGACAGACGCTCCTGCTGCTGATGGACTGCTACCTTTAGAAATATGGCTCTGTGTCTTGCTGTTGTGTCCGTCTCCCTTGTATAAGACTGTTATACTCCCACTGTGAAATTCTGGGCTGATCTACAGATTTTTCATGTTTAAAATAACAATTTGTCTGATAGCTGACGCCAAAGAGTTTTTTACATTTTTCTCCTTTGGTTGAGGTAAACAAATAATTCTTCCTTATATAAAAATGAGCTGACATCCTTTGAAAGTTTTTCAGCTCCTGATCAACAGATCCTGAACATTGAACCAGGGCACAACTGCTGCTATCAGTTACCGTGGTTACCAGTATCTGAAGCTCTATTGTTGCATTCCAACTAGAAAATATCTGAATGGCAAATCAGCAACAGAGGAAATGCTGCCTGCAGCTCACCTGTCCGCCGCTGTTGTCTGTACGAAATTGGTACTGCACATTGTGGTCAGCAAATGCAGTCTGAGGGACACCGGTGATGGTCACTGCAGTCTGCTCGTCCGTCCCCACAGCTTCCCCTGCAACACACACACCACCACGTTTCAGACCTCGAACACTAAACAAGCGCAGGGCCGTGTAACGCAGGTGCACGCCTTTTGGCTTAACAGCAAGCCTGTTTTGTTTTTCTGCATGGGCAAAAATCTGCCACTGTCCAAACAGGTTTTGGCCTCGTCTGAACTATTGACATGTTACTTTCCAAGTGGAGCTTCGTGTACTCACAGTACTCATGTCCTCACTACCATAAAATTCATTTTTAGTCACTAAATGCCAAGAAATAACAAAAAAATATCCACTGTTTTGTTGAATTAACTATATCCAACTCAATCTTCCTTGTGTGGAGAGTCCAAAAAATGCATTCTGAACCTGGAAAAACTCTATAAAGTCTCACTTTTAAGTGTGTTTTGTTTCAGTCGTGTGGATTACAAGAACAGATGCTCCTACCTTCCTGTAGCTGCACCACCTCCTCTGTTTCCTGTTTGTCGTGACTAAAAACAAAAACAGAGCAGAGCTGAGTCAATTTCAAGTATTTCTCTGAAATAAGATCATTAACGTTTTCTGAACAAAAACCCAGCTCTCCTGAACCAACTGAGGAAATACGGCGCCCCCGGGTGGTTATATAAGGGAATAATCATTAAGATATAAATAAAATGAAACATTACTGGCGTCTAAGACTTAAAATCAGTTCATCTGCACTTAAAAGGGGGAAATGAGAATTATTTAAGACCTAGAAGTCTAGTCTAACTGCTCTGACCAGTTGCGCATGGAAAGGCAAACTTCACAAATATACATAATACTCCAAACAACGCCCCAATGTAGTTGGATTTAAGAGTTTGAAACCTTAGAGATGCTGCATCAGTTACAGTAGCAGTGAAGTGCGTTTACTTGTTAGCCTAAAAACAGTCACAAACTGCAGCTGTGCACTTGTTTTTATTGTGCATTGGATAAAACAAGCGCACAGATTTGGAAACGGGCGCACAGCTAATGTGTGCAGAAATCCTCTGAGAAAAGTGCGCAGACAGTGCGGGACAACACGAAACAAATATTAAAAGTACACTGAGAAGGCAGGTTATTAACTGCACTGCGCTGCAGGGAGCAGGGGGAAAACAGAGGGGTTTATAGGCCGTGGTGGAGCCATGTCTGAGCAGGAAGCGGGCAGCAGCTTCTCACCTCGCCGAGCTGTCCAGACTTTGCTCCAGCATATCCATGAAGCTTTTGCGGGTGTAAAACGCCGATATTCAACGACACCGAATTACGGAGATGGAAGCGCTGATCACGGGGACAAACACACGGGTCATGTGAGGAAGACAGTCCAGGACACGTGAGGCGCCGACCGGGCAAGGAGCTAAAATGGAGGCCGCTGAGGAGCAGGACGGAGCTGTCTGCGTCTGTGCGGAAAAGTAGAAAAAAAAGAAAAAAAAAGAGTCCGGGTGTTTCCGCAGCGGTGCCGAGGCGGTGGAGGGAGGCTGAGTCCTGGATTATGATCGTTATTGTGTTATAAATTCGGATCTGAATGCACGGATTGAGGCTGGTTTGCGGTTAAATTGGTTTCTTTATGTCCTCTGTTTGCGCACAGCTGCTGTTTGTCCGCGCAAAGCGGCTGCGACATGCGCTCCAGAAGACACGGAGTGGATTAGTTTGTTCGTTTTTTGACAGAAGGAAATGCGTCTTTTTTGCTCTAAATGTCGCTTTGTCTTTGTAAGATTTGGAGAGCTTGTATTCACGTGACTCCTGGTGTGCAAACAGTTTGGTTAGAGACGGATTTTCATGGGATTTGTTTGGTTAATTCTCTATTAAAAACGATTTACTCGCGAATTATTTGACTTTGGATTTAATAGCGCGGTAAATATTGTCACTGAGAGTCATTTTTTGTGCTCGTTTTTCTCTCCCAATCAATCAGTTCCTCAATGGGATTTTTTTTTTCGGGTCTCTTTTGCCCAGGTGACCACAGAGATCCAATACGGGTTTTCTCTCAAACCACATGACAAAAACTGTCTACATAACAAGGCACAGCCGAAGCTCGCATGGTTTTAACACATCGGGCAGCTATGGTGACCATTTTACTTGAAATTCAGACCAAGTTTGTACATCGCTGAGCTGCTAAATGAGTGAAAAAGACAAATAAAACGGGTTCTTGTTTCTTTACAGCCAACCTTCCCATCAATTTCTGACAGTAGGAGGCGATGCTGAGTGTCAGCGGCAGGAGGCACGACGTCTTCCACAGCTGATCTGCGCAACTGAGATCAGCAGATTTTCTTTTACAGTCTATTTAATTCACAAATAAATGCACCTTTATCATACACAGAATCTCAGAAGCTGTCTATAAAATAAAGCACGAACATACTGAAGCTTGTAAGGCCTCACAAAGCACATCACATTTATTTAAGAACATGTTTTACACATTAGGCCCCTGTTTGTTTGTTTGTTTGTTTGTTTGTTTGTTTTTTAAATACTTGGTAATTTTACACCAGATATCCATAAATCCTTTGATTGAAACAATATTCATTGCCGTTTAATTTACTTGTATAAAGGCTTTAACAGTGTGTCCAAAAGTCATAATTCATAGTGTTTAATAAAACTGTCTGCCATTTATTACATGTCAGTTTTTAGAGCCAGCACAAAGGGGAAAATGAATTTTTGCAAGCATAGCTTTAACCCTTTAAAGTCCACTATTAAAATGAACCACTTCTAGCTTGTGTTACAGGTTATAAATGGGATAAAAGTGCATATGAAAAAAAAAACCCCACATACATACTCATCGGCCACTTTATTAAGTATATCTAGTTAGTACTGGGTTGGACCCCCTTTTTCCTCCAGAACTGCCTTAAGTCTTCATGGCATAAAGTCAACAAGGTGCTGAAAACGTTCCTCAGAGATGTGGCTCCATATTGACATGATAGCATCACAGTTTCTGCACATTTGTCAGCAGCACATTCATCCATCTCCCACATCCCAAAAGGTGCTGTACTGGAGTAAGATCTGGTGACTGTGGAGGTTATGTTATGCTGCTGGAGGCTGTCATCCTAAGATTGGTACACACTGGTTATAAAAGGCTGAACATAGGAAGATTGTGCATTTAAAAATGCTTAATTGGTGCCAAGCGGCCAAAGCGTGCCCAGAAAATATCCACCACGCAATTACACCATCACCAGCAATCTGAAGACATTTTCTCCCAGAGAAAAATACTGCTCACGGGATATTTTCAGTTTTCTAAAAACCCCATGGTTGTGCAGTAAAATCCAAATAGATCAGTAGTTTCTAGAATACTCAGACCAGGTTTGCACTGTAAGGGCGTCCAAAGAAAAAGAGAAACATTTGTTGCCCATTCTGATGCTCAGTTTGAACTTCAGTAAGTTGTTTCACATTGCTTAAATGCACTGAGTTTTCATCATGCAATTGGCTGATAAGAAATTTGCATTAACAAGCAGTCAAACAAGTGTCCCTAATAAAATGACCAGTTAGCATATAATCTCCATCAGCTTGTTCATCAGTTTATGAGATTTAGTAAAATGCTTCAGCCTCAGTGTCTTTGTAGTCACTCCAGCTGTCCAGCCATTCATTTTCCTAGTCAAATTTTGGTCTCAAGCAAGGCAGACTGACCTGGCTGATATAAGAGAGGCGAGATGGAAGCGCCTATAGAGGAGCATGTCTGTGGTTCCGAGTGTGGGAGGAGACTGGAGCACACAGGGAGAACCTGTAAACTCCACAGAGAAATACTCCAGCCGACCAGGAGGTGAGTGCTAACATCTGCACCACTGCGTAGTCCTCTCATCCTGCCACTGAAATGTAAAGACACTGTATCATCTGTATCTGTAACACTGTATCTTGTATCTTCTCATACATATTATATGTATGATGTTTAGTGATGTTTAGTGGGCTACAATCAGAATAATTAAAGGTCTACAAAAGAAAACCAGTCTGCCAGAGCACACTTTTGGTGCTGTTTTTGTTTTATGACTCGGAATCTCTTAGTTAAGGCTGTCCAAAGAAATACATTTCTGGCCATTTAGGTATTTAAACCAAAGGCTAAGTAGGAAATTTGTGTAAGAGCTTAAGAAAAGATGTTGCGTAAATGCATCCTTACAGGATGTGAAGACTCCAGCTCTGTGGGGTTCTTCTGGAGTTAAAACTTTTGCAGAGCTTTTACAAAACGACTACAATTCAAGTCTCAGCCAACAGATCTGCTTAAAATTATCCCTTATAGGCATCACGTGGCTTTGTGCGTGGCTTTGTGCAGAGGGTGACTCATTTATTCAGACTGTACACCCATTACAGTGAGACAGAGAGAGAGAGACAGAGGGAGGGAGGAACAGCCACCTAACAAGTGCCAAACTTGAGGCCAACCTCTCCTCCCATCTCATTCTTTCCTACATGGGCACTCTGATGGGTTTGCAGACAGCTCAGTTTGCAGACTGAAGAGAGAACCAAGACGAACACTGGGATCACGTAAGGAAATCGTCAAACTACTCTGCAAAGATCTCCAGAGATTTCTCATCCTCTAACAAACTTTAAAAAGGTAAATAGAATTTTATAAGTTAGTATCTTTTGGGCAAGGACATCACTTTAATTTTTGGGTGGAGTTGTTAACCCCACCCATGTCTTTTGATTAATTGTGCTTTGTCGTTTGTGTGCTTAATGTTAGGGGATTAAAAAGAGCCGGATGTATTTGGAAGTAATCAATATGTTCCAGTGAATTAAGCTTTGTTTTCTTTTTAACTTTGAACTTTGAGCCAAAAAGTTGCCTCATTTTTGTGTGTTTCAATGAATATTTCTTGGGCATATTTCTTTCATCTTATTTGTGACACATGTTCCACGTCGACTGTCGGATCAAACTGAATGGTGTGCATTTGCACTTGAATAAAACCTGCTCAAATTGACTCTTTAGACTCAAATGAATATAATCATATCTGTTTTGACAGCAAAATAAGAAAGTTACAATGGCGACACCCAAAAACACTCCACGAGGTGCAAACACACCACTTTCTCCCAACCGGATCACCCGTCTCCAGGAAAAGGAGGACCTCTGCAACCTCAACGATCGACTGGCCGTCTACATCGACAAGGTTCGCTCTCTGGAGGTTGAGAACGCCGGGCTGCGTCTGCGCATCACCGAGTCGGAGACAGAGGTCAGCCGGGAGCTGACGGGTCTGAAGGCCGCCTATGAGACGGAGCTGGCAGATGCCCGCCAGACACTGGACTCGGTGGCCAAAGAGCGAGCACGGCTGCAGCTGGAGCTGGGCAAGCTGCGAGAGGACCACAAGGAGCTGAAAGCCAGGTATAATGTTTACTGTCTTTGCACGTGTCTGCAGGAGCTGCTGAGAAAAAAGATTGATTGCTTTGGGTTTGTGCCCTCTCATCTTGGGTCCCCAAATTCCTTAAACTCACCCCTGTGTGTTTGATCGATGTGGGTGGGGTTTTTTTTTGTTGTTTTTTTATAGCTATAGTGGGAGTGTGTAACTTTAAAAGACAAAATAGTAACAACAAGATGAAATCATGAGCTGCAGAATTCACCCTTACTCATTCCTTACACTCAGGGGCTGTCACGGCACGATTTAATGTGGTTTGACCTTTAGCTTCCAGTATCTAATTTCAGCAAGTCTTAGGAGTTTCTTGTCATTCTGCTGACTTCATAACTCATTTCTGTTTGTGTTATATTTACATTAGCAGTTACTATTATCCCATAATTATCACCTGTCCCACAGTGTCTGCTGTTCAGCTAAAGTTATACGATACAGCTTTTGAAGTCAGGATTGCCAAACTCTTCTCAGAAAGAACTCTGCTGCAGAGTGTCTGGTGATCATGAGATGTCTCGCTGCTGCGAGGCATCTAAAATCCCCCTTTTCAAACAAACCCTTTCAATTGAAGGCATCTATTTGTCCCTTAATACAAATGTGAAATGGTTTGGACTTCAGTGTTGATACATATTAAGCAGCAGTTACTCATAATCTTTTAATAACTGATGTTTTAACTTGGTGATGCACTGAGAGTTGTGTTACCCTGCCGCTGGGAACACTCCCTATAACTGTAACATATTCTCCTCATTGCTCACTGGGCAAGAGCTGGAGTGGGACTCCAGCTCTTTCCCATGCTTCCACATCCAGAGGCTGATGACTAACTCTTTCCCCAGCTTCTCCTCCTTCACCAAAGTCATCATTATACACAATACGTGGCAGTGTTTAAAGAGCTCCACTCTTGCCTGGATTATTTTTCCGTAAATAATAAAACGACGGCCACAGTGTGTTTGGCAAAGCCATACCGTTGCCATGGCAATATCTCAGCTACAAAACAACGGCTGTGGCTTGTGGCTACCAGATCCACGGGACTTGATGAAAATCACTGTGGTCTATGACTCATATGCACCGAGGTCTTTCCCCTGCTTCTGCTTCTTGTAGACATCCTCATTCAAAAATAGCTCATATTTGTTTGATTAGAGTGTGTAAAGGAAACTATAGTAATTCAGTTTTAGGTCTTAGGTCACTAAAACAAATGCAGTAAGATGCTTAAACTCTTAAACTATGGATTCTCAAAGCTTGAATGAATTGAGTGTCATTTGAGTAAAACGAGAGAAAATGTACACATTGAAAGTCTCAGTGGCATTTGTAATAGTAGTTTAAGGTTTTGTTCAAGTATTGTTGCTATGGTGACTAATGGAGATAAACATGAATGAGAAATCCTCCCTTGATCTCACTCAAAGCTGTCATAGAAAATGTAAAGTAGTGCATTCTTTCATTCATGCTTGCACTAAAAATGAACAAAAGCTGCACTTTGAGAACTTAAAGTGGAACTTAGTCCCCATTTTTGTTTTCATAGGAACACTAAAAAAGAGTCAGAACTGGGGGGAGCCTTGCAGAGGCTCAAAGACCTGGAGGCTCTGCTTAATTCGAAGGATGCTTCCTTGACTACGGCTCTTGGAGAAAAGCGTAACCTCGAGGTGGAAAACAGGGACTTGAAGGCGCAGGTTGCCAAGGTAAAGTCAAACCCACGCTCAATTTAAAACTCAATAGAAACACATCTGGGCTCAATCTTTCTGCAGTCAGTCTACAAGCTCAGAACCTCTCTGTTTGTCCTTCATAGTCCTCCTCTCTTTCTTCCAAGTTTTGTTAGTAAATGTCAGCTAATTCAGATTTCAACAGGGGTTGAAGGACAGCCTCTCTGCATGTTTTCCTGCCCGCATACTCCACTGACTGCTTATTTTCCACTCCGCAGCATTACTTTGTACTCATACTCGGCCCATTTTGTGCTTCTTTTTTAGTTGGATACCAGCTTGGCCGATGCCAAGAAGCAGCTGCAGGATGAGATGCTGAGGAGGGTGGATGGAGAGAATCGCATCCAGACTCTGAAAGAGGAGCTGGAATTTCAGAAGAACCTCCACTCTGAGGTCTGAGCGCTTTTTGCATATGTTCTTATCATTAGTTAATCATTTTAAAAAGTACCCATGCTGGACTTTACTGATAATCATTGCTGGTAAATTTTCAATAGGAGCTGCGGGAGATAAAGAGGCGTCATGAGTCCCGCGTGGTTGAACTGGATAATGGCCACCAGCAGGAGTTTGAATGCAAACTGGCCGAGGCACTGGCGGATATGCGCAACCAGCATGAGCTGCAGATTAAAATGTACAAGGATGAGATCGAGAAGACCTACAACACCAAGGTAGACCATCAAGTTACTGTTACTAAAGGTTTACTTTGCAGCATTTATGTCTTCTGTTTTGGTCCTCAGTGGTGAACGAAAGCTGCACTGAATAATTGCGCAGCAGAAATATCCAGTTAAAACATCGTGACATGGTTGTGTAGTTCCGAGTTGTTGGGCTTTCGCAGTTTCACAAATGTCTTGTATAATTTGGTTACAGTCCATGTTTTATCTCCCTCCATCAGCTGGAGAGTGCTCGTCAGTCAGCAGACAGGAGCAGCCACCTGGTTGGGGCAGCACACGAGGAGCTCCAGCAGATCCGAGTACGCCTGGAGTCCACGTCGACTCAGCTCAGCCAGCTACAGAAACAGGTTCTTACAAATAATCAGCACACACTTATCTGCAAGCATACATCACTTAAAGAAAAGGGTGATATTTTTCATATTTCAGAGCAGGGGTGCAAAACATAAGACACAATCGACCCGCCAAAGCTGTAGAAAATGTAAAGAAGCGCATAGATTTTGAATTTTTAACTGCAGTTTCATAGGTTTTACAGATGTTCCTGATAATAAAGATTGCCCACTTTCATGCTAAATCAAAGTAATTAAGCAACTAAATGACAAGAAAGTTTGTTTTTCAAATATTGAGTCCATAGTAAAAAGAACAACAAAAACTTTATATTTTATCATTTCAGAACAGTCTGTGGAAAGAAGTAACATAAATTATTCTGTAGTTTTGCGTATTTATCATGTAGTTTCACTGGTCCGGCCAATTCAATATCACCTAAGATCAAAGTGGGGTGTATGTGACTCACTATGTAAAATCAGTTTGACATCCATGTTTTAAAGTAAAAACAGACCCCAACAGAAATCAATTTAATTTAAAACAGAAGTTGTTTTTATAGATTCACATGAATTAGGCTCTTCAAATTGATGCTGGCTGTAAACTCCATTTATTTGTTTAAAAGTTCAGTTTTTCATGGTTTCTCTAGATTTCCTTTGTTTTTTGAGCTCAATTATTAACTCACTCCTTGATTGCTCTTGAGGTCTCCAGACTTGCTTGTTTGATCCTATCAGGCAGTAACTTTGTGACTCTTTGGTTTGATCCAGCTGGCAGCTCGTGAGGCAAAGATCAGGGACCTCGAGGATGCTCTGTCGCGGGAGCGGGACAGCACGCGTCGCCTTCTGGGTGAGAAGGATCGAGAGATGGCAGAGATGAGGCACCAGATGCAGCAGCAGCTCGATGAGTATCAGGAACTCCTCGACGTTAAGCTGGCCCTGGACATGGAGATATGCGCCTACAGGAAGCTGCTGGAGGGAGAAGAGCAAAGGTATGTGTAACGACGCTCATCGTTTCCTCTGTGTGGTTCATAAACTTTTTCATTTATCTCATCATCGTCATCAACATGTTTCTCTCTGCAGACTGCGTCTTTCGCCCAGCCCTCCTCCTACCAGGGCGGCGGGAAGTCGATCCTCTACTTCTGGAGCTCTCTCTCGATCTATCCACCACAGCGCTCAGAACTCCCCTGCTAAGAGACGTCGCCCTAACGACACCGACAGCGAGGCCTCCAGCTTCGCCGGTGGAGCCGTTTCCCGCACTCGCATCACCCAGCAGGCTTCGGCCAGTGGACGTGTCACTGTGGACGAGGTGGATCTGGATGGGAAATATGTCAGACTCAGCAACAAAGCTGATGAGGTGAGATGGAGAAGTTGGAGGTGGACTGACTACATTACTATTTGTAATGTAGTGACTTTGAACTCTGACGTTTTTACCCAACTACCCTCTTGCTCTTGTAGGATCAGAATCTGGGGAACTGGCAGGTGAAGCGGCAGGTGGGATCTGGCACTCCCATCGCCTTCAAGTTCCCAGCTAAATTCACCTTGAAGGCTGGTCAGAGGGTGACGGTTAGTAGCGTCTTTATTCAGCAATCAGAATCACCAATCAACACCTGATTAGCACAGATGATTTACTCTGTACTGTCCATGTGGTCAGATCTGGGCCTCTAATTCTGGTGGAACTCATAATCCTCCATCTGACCTGGTGTGGAAGAATCAGCCCTCCTGGGGCACCGGAGACCTCTTCCAGACTACTTTGATCAGCACTAATGGAGAGGTATTTTGAATTAAATCAGCTTATTGGGCTTGATAGACATTTCATTCAGACCTAAAGTGTCAAGACATCAAAACTCATGGCCAGTATATTTAAAATATACCGAAACTGAATGAATAAATAAGAACTACAACACTTTTCTTTCAGGAAATGGCAATGAGGAAGGTCACCCGCACTCACCTTGAAGAAGAAGATGATGACATGGTGAGAGAAATGATAGTTTTCCTAGCATGTGCATAATGAGATCATGTGCAGGACCAGAATCCAATTAGCAGCATCCACTGGTTTTGCATTGAATTAAAATAAGAATCACATTAATTCAGATATTAACATTTCAAATGGATCCGTATCACTGTGTGGGGGCGGTAACATTGAAACTGAGCATTACGTGTTGCATGATAAGGTGATGGTTGGTAAGTAAAATAAAGATATTTAAAAGGATATATGTGTTTTTAGTTAGGTGAAGCAAGGACACATGTGCGTGTGCAAATGAAGAAATACAGCAAAATCTCACACAGTTGCAGCTCCCAATGGATATTTTACATTCTTACTAGAAAAATGATTATCAGTAGTGAAGAATAGTTGCAAACACACATATTTCATCAACTGTTTACGCAACTCAATGTTAACTGTTAAAAGAGACAATTTAAAAAAAACAAAAAAACAGTTCACTTATTGTTTTTAGGCTCTTGTTCATTGTATCAGGGCTACAAAAATACAGGAGACAAAGGCGGTTTAATAACAAAAGCTGTTACAAAACCAGTCCTCCCATAGATACAGACTATTTACACACACAGGACTGAGTAGATGCTCATTAAACAAATAAGGGTGGGGCAGGCAGTCACAAAGGAGTGTCAGAGGTGGGGGGGAAGAGACAAAGACAGGAAGTCAATCCCAAGAGACACAAAGAAAATCACATACCAAAATAAGACAGGAAATGGAAACAAGAAAGACAAAACAGAGACCAAAACATTAGGAAAATATCAGTGAGAAGGAATGAAAATTAAATAAGCACAGGCACCACGACACATACTTGACCTTTATTACCACTGCAGGGTTTGTTTGTTTTTTTAACACACATTAATTAAAAGCTGTGTCTGTGCCTCAGCAGGTGGCTCACAGCACCTGTGGGGACGGCGAGTACAACCTGCGGAGCCGGACGGTCGTGTGCGGCTCATGCGGACTTCCTTCAGATAAATCCAGCAACTGCTCCGTGTCCTCTGCTTCCCGCTCCTTCCGCAGCGGAGGCATCTCCGAGGGTTTACTGCCCCACTCCTACGTGTTCAGCACGAGCACACCTCGCAAGGTGAGTACCGCAGCTCATACAGGAGATATATGACTTCCCTTTCATGCAAAGATTACCTCTTTTTTGTCTATTAATATGCATGTGTGATAATTCTAATTTTGTTAAAATTTCTTCCTAGACTGGAGGCAGAATGGAGAGCTGTCCAATCATGTGAAGCCCTGGGGCCACTACACTACATTTTCTATAGCTTCTTAGGTATCAGTTGTTGAGTTATCTGGTATAGTTTTTAGTTCAGTTTATGTACTTTCAATTTAATTTCAAGTTATTGAATGCCAGAAAATTTTATACTGCTTTTTATAATGTACATATGCATGAATAAGAATAATTTTCCAGAGCCTAAAGGTTAATTGGGGTTAGCTTTGTTTGTTTTTTTATATTAGGGACATTTAAGGTTGGAAAATGTAAAACAGTTACTTTAACATTCATTCGTTTTAAAAACTTAATTCAAATTAATTTCATTATACTCTATAGACACTCTGACACAGCGGGGTTGTGATCAGTTTACAATTTTACCAAAATTGAAAACTTTTTTTTTCTCATTAAATCTTCTTACATGGTGAAGGTAAAATGAACCCAACCTTGCTACAGATCTACAGAATATTGTCGGGTTTTTTTTATTATTAAAATGAATAAACGTGTTTTCAGAAACCTGCCTTTTTTCTGTGTCTTTCTATTTACTCAGTTTCTTACAATATTTACTGCCTCACCATAGAATCTAATACAGGGGTGGGCAATTCCAGCCTCTAATAATTCCTCTATTAGGACACAGTCAGGTGTTGCTATATAGTTCATCTGTTTGAACGAGGCCAAGAGTTTTATTGATTTAATAAAAATCAATAATTAAAAAAAAAGTTTCATTCAAATGAAGAAAAATATGACATTTGTATTCAGGCTCACAATTACATGATAACAATAATATAAAAGAACAGATTATAACTGTTCAGTATTCATACTCGTCCACGGTATTATAAAACTATAGGTGCATTTATTTCACCACCTCTTGAACTTTACTTGAGTATTTCATTTATATTTTTTGTACCTTTTCTCCGCTATTTAGAAGGAATTCCTGCTTCTTGAAATTACAAAAAATAAATAAAAATATTTTCAAAATCAAATCGTTCATATATATAATGAACATTCCAAATCATAAATGAAGTTTCTGCTCATAGACCTTCTGTTTTTATAAAGAATTATTTACTGGAATATCTTTAATGGAAATGTTTTTGAACATTTGTGCTTTACTAGTTATAGTTAAATTAAGGATATAAAAAAGAATGTATAAAATGGGCTTATATCGTGTGTCACATGGGTCTGATTCTATATAGCTGGCATATAGGGATTCTACTTCATTTATATATAGTAAGGGTTACGCATATTTTCTCATTTTAATTAGAAAAGTGTGTCTTTTACTGCAGTCTCTCCGACTGAGAGCAGGCTTTTATTTTGGAATCCTGGTTTTCAGGTCGCTTTCAAACCCGGAAGTAGCCTACAAGGTCAGGGTGCAAGTGTTGCTCTTGCACAGCGTCAAAGTTCCAAAACTAAGAGCTCTGTGGTTTAAAAGGACAAAACTGCATGTGAAGCTGTCTGCAAGAAAAAGGGTGTTAAAATTTGGTGAGTGTCGCTAATGTTTTGACACGAAGTGGAGCAAATGCTAAACGTTAGCTAGCAAGTCAGAGCTAGATAACAGTGAAGTGGACATGAGAGTGCTCCTACTGTAGCCCTGCGACATTAATGTGTACACAGTAATATCCACATAACCGTGTAATGCAGATAAAAAAAAAAAAAAAAAAAATACAAATGCTAATAAACATTTACAAATATTAGTCGCGTTGATCTGAACATAAATCGAACTGGATGTTAGCAAGTGAAATCTGTTTCACTTCAGTGTTCATAGTTCAGACACTTTTTATTTCTGTGCAGTCATGTGGATTAATAAGTAAACCCTGACTGCTTTCATTGTAATTAAGAGGGTATGTAGCAGTAAGGTGCTGCTAATCACGATTAATTGATCATGAGCACCTCTGTAAAAGCACAAGTTTAGGCACTTTTGCTGGTCTGCAACATTCAGGTGTGTCAACACAGTACCACAAACTTCCCAGCAAATTCATCAAAAGATCGATCTGTGCAATGAACTGTTAGAGAAAGATTAAACAAGTCTGGCTCGTTTGGAAGGAGTGTTTTGCAGACACAGGATGTGGTCACCTTACAGTCACCAGGTTGACTGTCTGCACCAGTTCATATTTGATTCAACTGTTCTTTAATCTGTCTGACAGCTAAAGCCTGACCCAAATTCAGTCATGCAACAGGACAGTGATGTCTAGCACAGCAGCAAATTTGTGAAAAAGAAAAGAATCAAGGTGTTACAATGGCCAGGTGAAAGACCTCAGCATGATTAAAATGCAGCAGGCTCTTAAGAAAGCTGTGCATTAATAAATACCTGCAAACCTCAAGGAACCGAAGCAATGTTATAAAGAAGAGTAGGACAAAATTCCCCCTTAGTGATGTTAGAGGCTGATAAACTCATACAGGAAATGATTGCTGCTAAAGGTGGTGCTACAAGCTGCTGAATCATGGGCTGTAATTAGTTTTTCACAGGATTGCAGAGATTCCTGTGATAATGTTCCTTTTCACATAATTTTAGCGATACAGATAATAGTTTTCTCTGTATTGATTATTAGTGTATTTACATAAAATAAGTTACTTGTAATCTATTTACATTTGTTTTTATTATTGTTATTCTTATTTTTTTAATGCTGCAGTGGTCTAATTCAAGATGATTTTCTCCTGTGGGAGGAAATAAAGCAGTCAGATCTGTAAATATTACTGCACTTAGATTATTTTTTTGTTTTGATGGTTACACAGAAAATACACTCAGTTTATCTTTACTGTATTAGTTTTGTAATAACACAGTATCATTTTAGTTCATTTTTGTTGTGGAATTTTGTTTTTTAAATGCCTAGTATGGGTTTTTTTATTTAGTTTTAATCAACCATGTTCTGGTGTTGCACAGACTGTGTGAGAGTGGGGTGTCTCACCTCTTTCTTTAACGCATACTAAGCAGCAACGCAGACGAAGGGAATGACTGATTCTAAGTTTGCAGTCTGCAGGTGTGAGCAAATAAAAGCAAGGAAACAGCGAAAGGAGTGAAACCTGCGTCATCAGCAGACTGAACATTGCTCACTGTGGTCTTTTCTTAAATTTCCTCAGGAGCTTGTATCATCTGGATGTTGAGCGTTCGAGCTCTGTTTGGGATCGGCTTCCTGGTGACCTCACGAGCCGCGACAGCCCTCGCTCAGGCAGGGACATGCCCGTTGCCCGCTGCAGCTAACAGCCACAGAAAGGACTGTTTCAGCAGCACACCAGCGTCCACCATGGCCCAGGCCATCAAATATCTCGGGTGAAGGTTTTAACCTTTTCACACATAAGAGTAAAACCAGACTTCATGAGTCTAGACTGACCTGTAAATACTTCACAGGCAGGAGGAGGCCCAGCACATCGACGAGGAGCTCTTCAGTGAGTACGGCTTCAGTGTGGATCAACTGATGGAGCTGGCTGGACTCAGCTGTGCCACAGCCGTCACACGGGTGAGCGTCACCGTGGGCTCTTATTTTTGAAATGCAAATCTAACGGGAGGAATATTAGTCACTGGACTGGCAACAAACTCTTTTATAATGTAAAATAATTATTTCAGGAACTAATGTGAGACCTCTACCTATTCCAGCTGCTCAAAAATGAGTTTGGTGTCTTTAGGGTTTGAAGAAAGAAACAACGGTCGAAAGTGGGGTGTAGAAATATTTTCACTTTTTTCTTCTATTCTATGGTTGAGCCACTTAATCCAGTTACAAAAATAAAAGTTTAAACATTGATGTAAATAGACAGCTACCAACCAGTTACGCAAAAATCGTGTGATGAATTTCCCCCAAAACTCTGATCTAATCTTACTCGTCAGCCTTTATTTTTCTGTAGTCAGACTAAAGTAACATTACACTTGATGACGTTATAGTAATGTTGAAACATTCGTCTTTTTGCACAATCAAAGTCTGAAATATTTTCAACTGCACTTTTAAGTTTGCTGTTGTGGAATTGAGATGCACTTGATACAACTGCATTTTGCTCGAAGGTGCAGGAAGAAGCTTTACTTGGTTTGCGTAACTAACACAGAACGGGCCCTTAACCTCCTAAGACCCAAACTCTTCCATGACATGCATTTTTAATTTCTCTTTGATATTTGGGCTGATTGTGACCCAATGAATGTAAAAACAAAGAATTGCCATATTTTTTACCTGATTTTTGTTTCTGAGAAAAATTAGAGCCACATATGAGGATATTTGTCTAAAATTTCGATGGAACAGTGGCAGTATAATGTCCTCGTAAGTGGATATCAGGCCCTTGTAGAGCAAAATTTAGGATTTTGGTCTAAACAACCCAAAATGTGATGTCCACATATGTGGACGCCAGGTCCTAGGAGGTTAAATATATCAAAGTTTATTTTGCTTTCTTCTTTTCCTTCAGGCATATCCACTTACTTCTCTGGTGAAAGCCAGACCTTCTCTGCTAGTGATTTGTGGACCAGGTAACAACGGGGGCGATGGCCTGGTCTGTGCCCGGCATCTGAAACTCTTTGTGAGTGTCTCTCAATTTCACAGAAGAGGAAAGTAAACCATTTATTTTCACATCCTCGTTCAGCCTTAAAATCCTAAATTCCTTTTTCCTCGTTAGTACTTTGTGTGTCTGATTTCAGGGTTACGAGCCGACCATCCTGTACCCAAAGAGGCCAAACAAGCCGCTGTTCCAAGGCCTAACCACACAGTGCCAGAAAATGGAGATCCCCTTCCTGACTGAGATGCCTGAGGTTTGGTGTTAATAAAATATGTAGCTGCAGCTTTATCCAATGTAAACACACAGACACACTGCTTATTGTTTTCTGACTGTGCATTTTGTATGAAGCTGTACAAATGCTCTGTTACACATGAACAGAGCTAATGTAATTAGGCTCCAGTTTAAATTAGCTGTCTAAATGATACTGAGGGGATAATAGCTCTGTTTTTATTACAGCAAACTAGATAGTGAATAATTTCATTGGTAGCTAAGAGGAGCTTTAGTTGATGGATTTACTCACTGAAATAAATGTGCTTTCAAGCTATTGATTAATTCCTTTGAAACTAACTTATCTGGGTAAAACTGTCTCCTCAGGCCAAAGCGATTGATGAAGCATACAACCTGGTGATAGACGCCATCTTTGGCTTCAGCTTCAAGGGAGCTGTGCGAGAGCCCTTTGGCTCTATCTTGGACACACTGAAAAAGTCCACAGTGCCCACAGCCAGCATCGACATCCCCTCAGGTCAGTCCTCACCAGTCCTTGGGTGACATTACTTTGTGAAGTAACTGGTTACAATACAAAATTACTGCCATTAAAAAGTAATCAATAAGGCATGCACCAGTATAGTGGGGCAGGGGTTAGCACATCACCATGAAGATGTGAATGTGAAGTGCTGTTTTTCTTTGTTAGCCATGCTGACAGACTGCTAACCCTTCAACGATATAACCTGCCTCCCAGCTCATGGCAGCTGGGGAAAGCTCCATGTCGCCACAACCTTGAATTGAAATGTCTCTTATAAAAATGGATGTATTAACTTTTGCTAGCATTACCTCTTAAACTAAACCCAATGTATAGCCAGCTTTTAGCTGAAAAACATGTGGTTTTGCAGTCCTCCTCGCTGCAGTACGGCTTGCCAGCAATGTTGTGGAGTTCTGCTTATTGTCAGTGAGGATTTATTAAACTGCAGTGCATCTGTCAACAGTCTGGAATGATTATAATCAATAACTGCATGAAGCCTGCTGCATGTCCGCGCTCCCAAACAGAGGATATTGATTTGGGTCTAACAACTGTCGCTAACAGACATACTGCAGATTATCTCAGGAAACAGAAATTTCAGCTGGTTAGTGACAGCCTTTTTTTGTTTGTTTTCATGTTAAAGGTTGGGATGTGGAGCAGGGTAGCACAGATGGACTCCAGCCTGACATGCTCATCTCTCTCACTGCACCAAAGAAATCCGCCTCCCTGTTTAAAGGACGATATCACTTCTTGGGAGGCAGATTTGTGCCACCTGGCTTGGAGAAGAAATATCAACTCAACCTGCCCCAGTACCCCGGCACAGACTGTGTTTTGCAACTCTAAGAGATGTGGGCCATCACTGAAGGGAAATAAGCTGTCACTGGCGTTATAAAGCAATCAGCTTAGCTCAGCATAAAGGCTGTAAACTGGGTGAAACAGCCAGCAGCGTGACATCCGTTCACTCATTAACACGTCTTGTTTGTTGATTTTAAGAGAGCTTATGTGACATAATCGTATGCCTTCATCACACCTGCAGCACAATGGCAGCATCAGCTAAAGTAAATATGAAAATAAAAAAATTCTTTCTCTGACAAACTGACAAACTTTTTAAAGTTCATATATTCTGCTTTTCCCAATTTTTTTTTTTTTTACATATACGTACACGTATATACGTGATGGGAGAAGGGAGCGGGAGATCGACAGACTGATTGGTGCAGCGGCTGCAGTGATGCGGACGCTGTACCGGTCTGTTGTGGTGAAGACAGAGCTGAGTGTAAAAGCGAAGCTTTCAATCTACCGGTCGATCTACGTCCCTACCCTCACCTATGGTCACGAGCTGTGGGTAGTGACCGAAAGAACGAGATTGCGAATACAAGCGGTGGAAATGAGCTTCCTCCAAAGGGTGGCTGGCCTCTCCCTTAGAGATGGGGTGAGAAGTTCGGCCATCCGGGAGGGGCTCAGAGTAGAGCCGCTGCTCCTCCACATCGAAAGGAGCCAGCTGAGGTGGTTCGGGCATCTGACAAGGATGCTCACTGGGCGCCTCCTGGGTAAGGTTTTCTGGGCATGTTTCACCAGGAGGAGGCCCGGGGCAGACCCAGGACACGCTGGAGAGATTATATCTTGGCCGGCCTGGAACGCCTTGGTGTTCCCCTGGATAAGCTGGAGGAGGTGGCTGGGGAGAGGGAGGTCTGGGCTTCTCTGCTTGGGCTGCTGCCCTCGCAACCCAGCCCCGGATAAGCGGAAGAAAATGGATGGCTGGATGCATATACGTACACTCACCAGTCATTTCATTAGGTACAGCATGCTAATAATGGGTTAGGCCCTCTTTACCTTCAGAACTGCTTCAATTCTCTGTGGCATAGACTCAAAAAGGTGCTGGAAACATCCCTCAGAGATTTTGGTGCATTGACATGAAACAATCTGCCGTACTGCTCCTAGATCTGGTGACTGGAGGTAATTTGAGTGGACTGAATTCAGTATCATCTAAGAAACAAGCTGGAGATTATTTAAACTGTGTGACGTGGAGTATCATCCCCCTGGAAGCAGACATCAGAAGATGGACACACTGTGGTCATAAAGGGATAGCCATGGTCAGCAGCAATTAAGCAATGCTCAGTTGGTATTAAGGAGGCCAAAGCGTACCGAGAAAATATCCCCTGCACCGTTACACCATCACCAGCAGCTTAACCACTCACGAGGCAGGATGGGTCCATACTTTCATGTTTATGCCAAATTCTGACATCCAAATGTTGCAGCAGAAACTGAGACGCATCAGATCAGACCATGTTTTTCTAATTGTAGCCTCGGTTTCCTGTTCTTAGGTTTTTTGATTTGATTTGATTTGATTGATTAGCATTCAAATTCATATCTCAGTGAAAACAGTGAAAAAACAAACAAACAGTGAAAACAGAACAAAAATCTACCATAAAGAAAGAAAGCATGAGACAAGGCTAATCAAAAGGTATTGGCAGAAGCATTTGCTTATTACTCCAACCCTTTTCACAAAATATCTTTTTGTATGCAGCTCCTGTACACAGGGCTTGAAGAAAATAATAAAACAAAGCAAAAACCAAACAAAACAAACAAACAAAAACAAAGAAAAAAAAAACTTTCCACCTTAGATAAGTAACTACATCAAAGCAAAAGAATCAAGAGGTTGTTTTTTTTTTCTCTCCTTTTTGCTCTTTTCATTCTTGATTTATATATTTTTCTAATACTCTATTTTTAAACATGTTTTTAAACAAGGAAAATGAACTACACCTTTTTAAATCACTGTCATAACTATTCCACAGGTTAACTCCTCTAACAGAAACACATCTCTGCTTTATATTTGTCCTCATCTTGTTTTTCTTAAAGGTGAGTGTCATATAGTGTGGTGTGCTGCTACTGGAATCAACAAGGCGTTTTCAGCCAGAGAACTGCTGCTCACTGGGTATTTTCTCTTATTTGGACAATTTTCAGACTGCAAATCCAAGAGATGTTTGTGTGGGGGAAAATTCCAGTATATCAGCAGTTTATGAACTACTTACACTGCTCCCCCTGGCACCAGTAACTTTCAAAATAAATCACTGGTTTCTAAATATGGTTACAAAAGTGGACGCTCATATTAGACAGGTCCAGTAGAAGAATAAAAAAAAAAAAAAGTTGTTTTGAACATTAAAAATGGAGCTGGAGCTGAGCAGACCTCACTTGAAATCTTCATCATAATCATCAATCATAATATCCAAGCACGACAATTTTCAACCACGTTTTCTCCATTTTTATTAATACATCTTTATTATTGACTGAATCTATAACTAGCAGTTAATTTAGAAATACAGTCTATTGTAGCCCATCACATTCTATTTTAGAAATCACTTACACATATGGTGTTTTTTATACATTATGTGGTGATGATTTAGTAAAAAGCTTTCTTGGACAGTTAGCCTCATGGACTCTCTACAACACCACTCATATTAAATGCATGACTACATATACTTAAAGACAAATACTGAACGTACAGTATATGCTTCAGACAATGTGGTTCATTAATGCATAATGGTTTCTCATATAAGTGCAGAACATGCTTTTTGTGCACAGGGTACTATATACAGTGCTGGTACCATGCTCTCCTAGTGTGTTGTCCTTTGTTCGGTTTGTTAAGAAGGTAAAATAGAGGTTTGAGACGAAGAGTTTTTCCCTCAGGTTGTCATCGTGCAGGTCGTTAAGTGGAAGGATGTTTTCAGTCCATGAAGAAAGCCTGAAGACAAAGACGGCTCACGTAAATGGAAGTGCTGGCGCAGAATCAAAGCGACTGAGCTTGTAGAAAATCCAGTTTATCTCTAACTAATCCAACCTCTACAGCCACATTTAAATAATTAAAATGATCTCACAGCTGTTTTCCATTAGTTTCAGCTTTGCACACCTAATCAGTGACAACATATCTGTGTTAGATGGTGCCATAAATAATGCTTTTACACTTTATTAGAGAAAACAAATCAGTTTTATATTTAGTAATGAGGTTTGGAGTACATGGTGGTGTAGCCTTTTGGACTCCAATAATACTTAATTCCTAATATTTCACAAAGGTTTATTATCGTGTCCTTAGGGGTAGATCATCTGCATCCATCTCCTCCTCTGTCACAACAACCCTCTGCATGTCCTCCTTCACTACATCATGAATCTTCTCTGCAGTCTTCCTCTTTTCTTCCTGACTTGCATCTTCAACATCCTTTGTCAGATATATCCACCTTCCCTCCTCTGCATATGTCAGCCTTTCCTTTCTAACTTTGGCTCCAAACTGCCCTACCTGAGCTGTCCCTCTGATGCAGTGGTCTCTAATCCTGTCTATTCTGGTCACTACCAGTGAAAATGTTAGCATCTTCTTTTTGTTAGTACCACCATCTCCAAAACATGCATCACAGCAGGTCTCACTACCATCTTGTACATTTTCTCTTTCACTCTTGCTTCTATCCTTCTGCCAGAAATCACCCCTAACACTTGCCTCCACCCACTCCATCCTGCCTACACTCGCTTCTTCATCTCTCTTGTACATTGTCTTTTGCTTTGGATGGTTGAGCCCAGGTATTTAAATTCATCTACTTTCACTACCTTTGCCCCTTGCATGTTCACCTCTCCAACTGTGTCCCCCCCCTTGCACACACATGTATTGTGTGGGTGTTAGTCTGACGTCTAAAACCCACACATTTTCACCTAACTGAAGGTACAGTATTTGTATCACACAATTAGCAAAGCTGGTCCCACTTTAACACTTTAGCTGTGAAAAAATATAGTTGAGCAGAAATTCAAGGGATCCACCTTTCTAACCTGTCATTAATTTCCCTCAAAAATATACTTTAGTGCAAGAACTCAGTATTTAAATCTACAAAGTTTATTTTGCACTTTCTAGTAAATGTTAAGTTAGCAGCCTAATAGCCTAGCTTAGCTTCATGGACATCCATAGAACAATTTTGCTATATCCATAGAAAAGTGCAAAAATGACCCTTAATGACCTTTACATAATGTTTTCAATAAAAGTACACAGTCTAGAAATAACAAAACTTTCACCATAATAATACAATCAGAAAATTGCTAGACTAGATAATAAGTAAAGAGCAATTTTTTCTTTTATATTTTATACTTGACGTCGTTATTGTTGCTACAGGGACACAGTTTACATAGATCAAACATGATGTTTGAAACAAAGCCGTGGTTAGGAGTGGTCAGCTGACAGGGTTTAATGACATTTATGTAGTGTTTCTAATTATTCTAAAATACATTGTAACAGTAGGTATCTTTTATGGAAAGATGACATCCACTTTCATTAAATGATCACAACGTACCTGTGCTATTCTCCGACTTGTACCCCTGCACAGTTATCTTTACTTTCCGAGGCTATCGCTAAATATTCAGCATTTCTGGAAAGGAAAAAAAGAAAATCATTTTCAGTAATCATCTGCAATGTTTTCTTTTATCACAATGACATGGGTTAAAAAATGCAAAAATAAAAAGATACAGGTTTGATTTTCTTTTCGACTTACAGGAGGAAGGTTTTGGTTTTGACTAGGGAGGAGGATGGCAGGATGAAAACACGACAAGGCGACAAGAGGGAACGGGACAAAGACACACAAGTGAACGCACACAAACACGATGGAGACAGCGACAGTCTTATAGTAAAGGAAACAATGATATAGCAGGCAAAGGCAAAAGTTAAAATTATAGGTGTGATTATAGCAGGACAATAAACAATGACATGACTCATGGGGAAATACACACTTTTCACAACTTCCGACTCACACCAAATTTGTTTTTGAGGAAAGTACCATTCACGTCAAACACTGTAAGCCAAAATAACACCTAATAAACAAGTATCAATGAGAAGGAAACCGCAACTGCTTTCACATATCTCTTATCATTTCTGCATATAAATTTGTCTCTTTGGCAGTCTGCCAAACCATATCCCTCTTCTGTGATTCTTCTCCTTTTGCACACCGAGGAAAGTTAACTTCTTAACATGCAACAGGTCATGAGTTAAAATGAGCATTTAGGGTTGAGTTTGGGTTGGGTTAACATCCACCTTTTTATGATGTCATTTTCTCCTGTTTGGATTCAGGAGACAAATACCCTCTCAACTCCAAAGAATGCTCTCATTTATTTTATAAAGCTTATAGTTAGGGCTGGATCAGGTGACTGAATGATCCCTTAGGTATGCTGCTTCAGGCTGCTGGGACACTTCCCATGAGGCACTGAGCAGTTCTTCCCACTCTCCTGGATGTGCTTATATGCAACTACTGCAACCTTTGTCTACTTCCTCCCATACTTTGTGTCTGCTCGTGGTCTCTCTCTGCTTTCCTTTCCTTTCTTCCTTTTACCCTCATCTCTCAACCATTCAGGCCAGGTTGCTGCCCTCCCACAGCTTGGTTCTGCCGGAAGGTTCTTCTTGTTAAAAGGTAGTTCTTACTCACAGTGGATCCTCTGATTTTTTGTGGGTTCTCTCTATAACGATGTGCAGTCTTTACCTTGCAATAAAATAACATAATCTGTGGATTTTGTTGGGTTTTTCCTTCGGTAAGGATTTCTTAGTTTATCGTTGAGGTTTTTTGTAATTATAGCAAAAATGTAACGGATGTGTTAATTACTTCTAGGTTCTATTTCATCTCAAGATTCTCATTTAGTGTTTTAGTTCTTCTTACTTTTGAAATCAGTTTTTCTTCAACGTTTAGAATACCCCTATACTTGATTTGATTTGGTTTGGTCTGGTCTCTCTGATGTCTTCTTGAATTTTGTTGTCAAGTGTTTCTCTTTTCCTTGGTTTCCCCATTTGGGTACTTCCTGTTTTATTTTGTTGCTTTTCGGTCTCTTGTACATTATCATTAATATTATTTCCTTTCTTATTGTCTTAATTAGTTTCAGCTGTGCCCTGTTAATCTAGTGTTTCCACTTTTCCTGATTGCTTCCTGTGCCCATTTAATGCCTCAGTTTCTATCAGTTTTTTGTTCAGTTACACTCTAACCCTGCTGCCCTCTTTAGCTTTATGTCATGTTTCTGTTTCTTTAATTTTCCACATTGTCTCAATAATGTTTTAGGTTTTTTTCTGTTTAATTAGTCCATCTCTAAAAGCTGTATTTGGTTCGGCCTGAAATCTGTGACATTTAAAGCACCTTGAGGTGACTGTTAGTGTGAACTACAATTATTTTAATTTAATTTTTGCCTAATTGGAACACCTAAAATGTTTTTACCCAACCTGCAGACACAAAATTCTGGAATCCCTAGCTTACACTCACACAGTGTTTACTTCCTTCAGCTGGAGACCTAAAATTTTCTTTCATTTGCACCTCTGAGTGAGTTTATAATGCTGGTGTGACCGGGCCTTAACCCAAATTTGTCTTTCATCAATATCTACAAATATGCATGCCAATAAGTGCCAGAAAATAAGGAGTCTCAGATATGTTTGTTTCCTTTTCAACTGTAAAATGACTTAATTACACATCTTGGTCCACAATAGCAACGCGTGACTCATTTTATTTTGAGCTACAAACTAATATTGGCCAACATATCTGCATCCAGTTCATAACTGCACTCAGAAACACTTTTATAAGCCTTTAACATATAAGCACATCTTGTATATCTTTTCAAGCTGAATCTTGAAATGAAAAGGCTCAACTGTATATACAAGATTCTGACATGCATTAAGTCAGCATGCATTTAGGTGTAAGAGAAAAATACTTACGCCGCTTCTCGTAATGCTTCTTCTCCAGCTGCTGCTATCTTTCTGTAACAGTATATCATCTCTATGAGGAGCCAGAGCTGCAGGCCGATGATGGACACGTACATCATGACCTCTGACACGATGGAAGCTGTACCTCTGGTGGCTGCATACAGGAAACCAGGAAAGACGAGACAAACAAACAAAACAAAGGTGACCTGACGGGGTCGAGAAAAAGCTGAAACCACCTAAAACCTAAAGAGGAAACATCTGTTCTATCTAAAATCTTTTGTTTTCAACCACAAGAGCCACACGCATCGAAATAAAGAATTCTGTGCTTGAATAGTCTTAGTTTTTCTTGCAGAAGAATCACTTTTGTGACATTGTGCAGTCTGCCTGTGAGACACTACTGAGTTTAATCAAAATATATAATATATAATAAAATGACTTTAACAGTCTCTCATGTTCTTGCAGAGGAATTTTGGACCACTTCACAACATTGCTTCGGTTCATTACAATTTGCAGGCATTCGTTTATGCAAAGCTCTCTTAAGAGTCTAAATATTTGCAAAATATCTATTAATTAATCATAATTTGTTCCAAAGTTCCAGTTAAGAGACAGTTTTCCAGACGTATTTAAAGCCTAGTCCTAGATTCAAAGGGAAATTAAATTAAGATCGCCGCAAAGTCTAAGACTAGACTTGATCCGTGTCTGGGAGACTGAACCAAAGAGCGCACAGTTATATATGCTTACTGTTATGCTGCCTGATAGTAATGCATTTATCAGGAAACATTAAATAATTCAGCTAAGCTGCTGAACTGGCAGCGTGTCAGTATCCACGATTAGACATGTTTCTTCCATCTATTGAAAACTGTAGAGAGTAAATATCAGCCACTGATGAAATAGAAGTGAAACAAAATGAATGTTGCTTCCATTTTAATCATAACAAAGACTAGGAGGCTGCTTTATTGACAGTGCCAGAATCTTCAACCTCTGAAAATGGAGGCAGGCTGCATTCTCATAATATTAAAGCTCCGTTGTTGTTCAGGGACCTCCAGGTTAATAGGAATGCACACTGCACTCACAGTGAGATTTAAAAGAGTGACGGTCTGTATTGTGTGAGTGTGAATCAGTTTGTGAAATGCTTCTGCAATGACAGAGTCTGCTTAAGTCTAATTAAGGCCTGAAAATGCTCAGCCATCTCCACCATTGATCGCCACATTTACACGTAAGATAAATTCATTCAAAAAAATTCAAAAAATCTAAATCTGACTGCTCAAACCACACTTTTCAACCTTATTTCAATATGCATAATATATTTTAACATTTAGCAATAAATTAGCTTTTTCTTGTTAACTGTCTTCAGATGTCTTTAAGTCTACTTGCTCAGATACTAATGACCTGTATAAAGTCGTACCTTTCCCCACCACACTGAGGTGCACCACTTTGCTGACAACGTCGTTGTACTCGTAGTTTTCGTAGGAGAGGATGCGGTTGAAAAAGCACCGGTAAGTGCCCGAGTCATTGAAGGTGACATTTAACAGGTATATGGACGCATCTTGAATGTCTCTGCTCCTTTTGCTTCCGTTCCAGTCGACACGAGCCTCAAACTGGTCACTCTCAATGGTGGGGCCATCCTCATTGTAGGTGTACATCTGGACGACACAGAGATCATTTAAGGTTGTGTTCATTACCAGTTACATATTCTTATGCAACACCTTTGCATGAGTGACGGTTAAAATTAATCTTTCATTATTTATGTTATTCTGGGCCTTGGTGTAGCCGCTCAGTTTGTTTCCCCCCTTAAAGAGAACTTATTTCTGATTGGCTGTCCCCCCCTAAACAGAAGATCGGAACAGTTGTGGGTGGAGCTTCTGTTCTCACAGCTAATACCAGGTGTCTGAGATGACTCTATTGGGATATACACACTCCATGACATCACACAGAGCCAAGGGTAGAAGAAACTGTCAGAAACAGAGCATTTGGCTCACAGGTGTTACTTTTGAAAACGCTGAAACTTTGGCGGTGTCTAATATGAACATCCACCAATGAGCTATTATGTTATTTAGGCTACGATGTATTATTATTATTATTATTATTTTGGAAATGTGTTTCATATCTCTTGAAAATCAAGGATTTAGTGTAAAAACTGTCAGTAACTCGTAAACATTTATTGCTAAATGTTTGTTAAACCCTTGAATTAGAGCAGAAAGTCTACACTTCAGCTGTACCCTGATTGTTTGATTTCAAATTGGAAGCAACAATGAAAAAAATATGTCCAGGTTCATGAGTAAAAAACATACTCCATTTTTTAGATTTTCAGTTAATTGGTTAAGTAAACACACTTGACAGCTCCAAATGGATATCATGTGAGAGGAAAATACCTCGTTACCATATTGTAGATGGATGTGTTGCCTCCGATTTAAATTTGTCTACACCCCCAGTCACCCCATATGAAACACACTTTCCCCTGAAACTGTTCAGGCATATTTTTGTAAATTATAAAACGACCGTTCAGACACTACTATACTGAAATACATCCACGGCTACATTAACACAGCATGCACTGCGGCATCAAACAGAGAATCCAGCACAAGGTCAGCAGAGCTCTCTCTGACACTTTGATGACTTCAGTGGAGTAAAATGTTCCAATTGATTCCCATCTGAAGCTCATGACGGTCTCATCACTGGGTGCTATTATGTGACTGAGGACCGTACTGTAGGTGTCTATGTGCGAGTAAGTGAGAGCGACAGGAAGGAGGAGAGCTTTGGTGTGCACTATATATAAGTGCATATATAAATAGCTCAAATCCTGAGAGAAGTAGCCCACAAGTTTGATTTTATGGATGCTTGCATGACTAAGACTTCCTGCTCCAAACCTCCCATATAGTCAGCAGTGCTGCTTGTTGTGTACAAAGCAGAATTTAAGGTCCAGCAGAGGTAGCGGCTTCGCTGTGTGTCATTGACATAAATGTATTTTTCAAGGGATTTTGCAGAAATTGCAACAAGCATAAATAGCACCATAGTTCTGTAAAGATATTATTAAATTGGCCAAAAAGGATTGGGTTAATTAGAATTTAGGTATTATTTTATAGATAACCTCTTCATAAATCCAGTTAATTTACCAACACGAGGAGCTATTACACATACATACATCAGAAACATCAGAAATCTTTTTGGTGCAACACCGGCCCACTTGTTGACGTGTATGTCATCCAGTTCAGCGATGCACAGTGAGGATCTTGGAAGACTAAAATTTGTTTTAATCTCCATCATCAAAACTGCAATTAGGAAATGAGAGCTCTTTTCCTGAAGGATATTGCTTCTCCTTCAAATGTACTGAAATCGTTTTGTGTGATAGTAACTGGAAGAAGCTCTGGCTTTTGCAGTTATTTTCTTCTACTTTATTAACAAGGTGAAAGAAGCATCCTTTAAAGTGCTCCACTGGTTTTATCCTACCGAAAGTGTCCTTAAAAAGACTCAAACCTGACATTATGTAATCTTACATGAGTTTGTCTTTCAGTTATTTTAGCTTTACCTCTACTCCTGCCTACTGAAACAGCATGTTTACGTTTATGTAAGTGATTCCCGATTGGTTTGGAAAGATATTTTATTTGGACTCCATCAAGACAATAACGCAAACTCTTGTGAATTTCAGATTAATCTGATTTTTTTTAATTCTGTGCCAAATTTCAGATTCACAAATGTAAGTTTCTAAACTGAAAACGAATGCAGTTCCACAATCATATTCCTACTGTCGTCTCCCCTGAAAATATATTGAACAGTGTTTATTTTATATAAATAAAGCAGCAAGTTACTTCTATACTTTGTTCCTTCTTCTAATAAATGTTTTTTTTTTTTTTAAAAAAGATGGGAGGAAACCCAGATCTGCAGGGCCATAAATCCCACTTCATGGAAACACTCACCAGAAAAAAGTCAGCCTCCCCTTTTGGCCTGAAGTACCATTCGACGCTGGCTTCACCTCTCACCTCACTCCTTCTTTTGCAGGAGATGCAGCCCAGTTTAAAACCCTTGCCTGCTACAGCTTCAGTGTCCGAGTCCACCTCTGCACAGGCCCCGTGACACTGGTACACTGTTTACAAGAAAAGAAGAGATGTCATCAGCCTGGGTTAACAAGGTGTCATAGCAAAACACTGCCAGGAATCCCGCCCACTCACCAAACAGCGTGCAGAGGAAGGAAAATAGCAGAAAACGTAGTAGTGCCATAACTCCAGATGTTTTATCGAAGGAGGGGCCTCAAAAAGTACAACCCTAAAATGGTTCTTGAAGCTTTCACGGAGCCTAGTGACACTCACGCACTGAGCACCTCCGAGTTTGCAATAGCAGGATGGATATTTGCAAATGTTTTCTTGTAGATTTCAGGAAGCTTATCTGTATTGTTTGTTTTTTTTAAGTGCAGGCTGATGTCATGTGTTGGTGACAACTAGCAGCTAAACATGCATTGTAAAGTGCAAACCGTATACGCGTAAATGTAATGTCCCGTGGAACCACTCAGGTCTTTGGCTCAAGCCGGCAACAGTTTCCAGAATTCTGGTTGCAGAATTTATTGCCACAAATTATTGCTCCTTTTGAGACAGTTCCCCCAATTTACACACCCACTGGCCTCCCGCATCCACGCGGTGACCTTTTCTGCTATCAATAATCAAATAGCTTATGAAACGATCCAGATATCTGTTAACTCACAGTGCTCCCCAGATCCGCACCCTGAGGTTATGATTTTTTTTTCCTGAGGTCCTTTTAATATGAGATGCAGAGAGCAATCAGTAGACCTCCCTGGGGCATGCTCCGCTCTAAATGTTGGAAAATTACAGAGAGTATAGACGCTTACGAGGTTAAAATGAATGTGTTCAAGAGTGCAACATGCCAGCTACTGAATAAACGTCAACAATACATTTACATGCCAGTGCATTTATAATCAATTTGCATGCTCTACGGCAGGAAACAAATGGCTACCTTTTACAGGGTACACGCTACCAGTATTTAATAGAGACCAGTCTAATGGTCTAATGGTAATTATCCTTAATCGGATCAATGAAATCAGAGCCACTGTCCTGATCAGGCCTCCTCTCCTCGAGCAGAGTCGTCTCTCCTGGAAAAAATATAGAAAAATACTGTCCTCTCCTGCGATGGCAGCTATATATATATTTTTTTGTATAATTTCAGCTATCTAATGACCCCGTGCTCGGAGAAAAGATGTTTCGTTCGCGTTGGCATTGCAGGTCAAACTGCGTGAGCGCACACGCAGGCATATAAGCCAGACACGCAATTAAAAAAAACACACACACAACCCTCAAATAAATCCGTCCAGTGCTCAGTTAACGTTGTTTTTTCCTGCGCCACAGCGGCACCTCTGTTGAGAGGCTGTTGCTGCAGATGCACTGCGGTAAAAACAGCCAAGCGTGTGTGAGACAGGGCAGGTGCTGCATGTGACAGCTGTTTGAGCCTCTTCTGTACGGTTTTTTAAACTGATGCTCATTTAACCCTGCCTCAAACCTGCTGCAGGGATCCCGGTGTGCGTTGGAAGCAAATTAAATGGAAAATGATAAATAAGAAAACGAGAACAGGGCGAGATGGCCCTTTAATTTAACTCCATGTTGATTCATACAGGGCATCAGAGAGCTTCCACTTTCTGGACTTCTTGTTTTATAGGGGGCGCTAATGGGAGGTGACTCAAAAAATCCAGTTAAAATTACAGTAGGCTACAGTGAAGGAATTTTTCGTGAAATTATTTTAATGTATTTCCCAGTGTTTATTACACATTGAGTTTTACCATTAGATATTTGTGGAAACTTAAAAAAATTATAATAATTTTGATGTTTGATGTCTGTGGTCCCCACATGCTTCAAAAGATCCACCATCATCCCTGTGCCCAAGAACAGCAAACCCTCATCCCTGAACGATTACCGGCCAGTTGCACTGACCTCGGTAGTAATGAAGGTGTTTGAGAGGCTGCTGAAGAACATCATCTCCTCCTCCATCCCAGACACCACAGATCCGCTGCAGTTCGCCTACAGATCCAACAGATCCACAGAGGATGCCATCGCCCACGTCCTACACACCACTCTCAGCCACGTGGACAAGAAACAGGGTAACTATGTGCGAATGCTGTTTGTTGATTACAGTTCAGCGTTTAACGCAATAGTGCCCTGCAGACTGTTCACAAAGCTCAGGGATCTGGGACTTAACAGCCGTCTGTGTGCATGGGTGTTTGACTTCCTCACTGGCAGAACTCAGGTGGTGAGGGTGGGCAGGTGCTTCTCCAACAGCATCACCATCAACACAGGAGCACCTCAGGGATGTGTCCTCTCGCCACTGCTCTACTCCCTCTACACTTCAGACTGTGTGGCCACCCATGGCTCCAACACCATTGTGAAGTTTGCTGACGACACAGTGGTGTTGGGTGCCATCTCCAACAACGATGAGGCGGCCTACATGGATGAAGTGAAGAATCTGGCATCGTGGTGCCAGGACAACCACCTCCAGCTGAACGTCTGCAAGACCAAGGAGCTGGTGGTGGACTTCAGAAGGGGTCAGCACAGAGACTACAAGCCCATTATCATCAATGGAGCTCCAGTGGAGAGGGTGCAGTCCTTCAAGTATCTTGGTGTCCACATCTCCTCAGACCTGACATGGGCTGCCCACATTCAGGTCCAGACCAAAAAGGCTAGGCAGCGCCTGTATCACCTACGACAACTGAGGAAGTTTAGGGTCCCTCCAAAGATCCTCAGGATTTTCTATACAGGCGCTGTGGAGAGCATCCTCACACAGAACATGACACCGTGGTTCGGGAACAGCTGTGTGAAGGACCAAAAAGCTCTCCAGAGAGTGATCCGTACAGCAGAATGCTGCTGCAGGATTGCTCTCCCCCTGCTTCAGGACACACCAGGAGATGCCGGACTAGAGCAGCGCAGATACTGAAGGACCCGTCCCATCCTGGCAACAAACTGTTCCAACTTCTGCAATCTGGTAGAAGGTTCCGCATCTTCCGGGCAAGGACAGAGAGACTCAAGAGGAGCTTCTATCCCCAAGCCATCCGTGCCCTAAACACACACACCCGCGCTCTCACATCATCTATAATTGACTGAGACAGGACTCTCTTCCAGACACTCTAAACCAAGGCACAATGTACATTCCAAATTCCTTTAATTTTAATGTTTATATTGTCTATCCTGTAAAATAGTCAGATGTCTATTCATATTAATGTACAGAATTCACCTGCTTGCTGCTACTACTGCACATTCACCCAGTGTATATACTATATATATATATATATATATATATATATATATATATATATATATAAAAAATGTTCTTCCTCTACACCCCCCCAATTTTTGCACATGTCGAGGAGCGTGTCAGGCTACATTTCACTGTGTGTTATACTTGTATAACTATGCATGTGACAAATAAAGAACCTTGAACCTTGAACTTTATTTAGGTGCAAGGGGTGGGTGGGGGTATTTCATTTTCATTTTATCTTTTGCATTTTTAAAAGTGTAAACTTCATTGAGGAAAATTTGAAATTTTTATGATATTTTGTTTGGAGATAAACGTTGGCGGTTTTATTTATTTTCACAGCACTATGAGCCGCTTTACTGCATCCGCCATTTTACTTTTGGGCATGAATCCACCAGTAGCTGAGAATTTCTAGCAACTAACCTGATGGCAGCGTCCCGTTCAACCACCACAACCATCACACATGTTGTTTTCTGTTGCGGTTTAACTTTTCTTCCACTGTTTATTTAACGCTTGTAGAAACGTGTGTCTTAGCAAAATGCTAGCTTTTGGGCAGCATAAGCTTCTCTGTGAGGACTAACTAAAGGACAGGAACATCGTTTTATTTCAGTACAGGCCCATTATCGATGAGATATGCGAAAATTAAATTACACATTGACCGTTTTGTCTAGAAGCTGTTGTTTTATCCGTGTTGCACTGTCAGCTAATTGAATATCTCCGGAGCGCCCCCTGCTGGGCCTCCAGCTGGATTGCAGCCAGTTTCTCGGGGATTGGGCTCTGTCAATACATGTAACAATGGGTCTGTCAGTAACGTTTAATAATTGTCCATGCAGCTATTGTTTATTCAGCGGCAGGTGAATCAACAGGTTAACGTGTGATGGCGTTTCGTGACAGTTCTAACCGACGTTTACACTAAACACCCACTCACACCGTATGAGGATGCTGCTTAGTCAACTGGCTATAAGCAGCAGCTGCGCCTGCGGGCAGGCTGCCGTTAGTCTCGTTTTATTAGCGTGATTTTTTTGAGATGGCGGTTAGCATGTGGAGTTTACCAGTGACGTTTTGCTGCAAATAGTCAGCGAGGCTCCATGTAAAACAACAAAATCTCGGCTCATCGAAGGTAAAGTCATTAAACTAACGTTTACTGGGCTAACTGTTGACTGGCTAATGTAGCTAAAAGCTAGCTTAACCCAGGGAATATAAACAATGAACCAAAAACTAAGGAGCGAATGTCTTCAGCCCTTCATCGTGTGAGTGCCGCCTTTAAAAGTAGATGGTGAAATAGTAGAGCATCGACGTGAGCAGTAATCACCAGGTGGTAAATTATTCGGGATGAACACAGGTGGTTATTAATAAATCAGCCCTATTTATCCCATATTCGGGAAATGCTATCGTTACAGCACTTAAATTGAACATTAAAGATAACACCCGGATTATCTGGCAGATGGCTTTCTGGTAGGCGGATGTATTGAATTATAGAGTGTGATGGCATGTGGAAGGGAAGATTTTGTATATCTCTCCTTGTGGCAGTGTATCTGAGGCAGGCTCTGCTGTCTGTTTAGTAAGTGTTGCAGAGGGTGGTCAAGATTATCTATGATGGATAGCAGACTGTTCAGTGGCCTCGTCTCGACCACAGCTCTTTCATAAGTGTCGTGTGTGCAGCCAGTCACAGAGCCAGCCTGTCTGATCAGTTTATTCAGTATGTTGGAGTCACCAGCTCCCCAGCAGACTTCAGCAAAGTCTAAAATTGGGTGATCTGCAGCATTTTGTTGGATGCTTTGAAGGATCTCAGTTTCTTTAGGAAATAGAGTCTCCTATTACCCTTCTTGTATACAATCTGTGTTGGTTTTCCTGATTTGGATGCCTGGAGTAGCCCTCTACTTCAACACCTTGTCCCAGGATAGGTCTTGGCTATGTAGCTGCCCTCTTCCTTCTGAAGTTAGTCACCGTAACTGTGGTCTTATTCACATTCAGAGGTAGACAATTCCTCCTAGACTACTTCACCGGTGGGCCCAGGCAAGTCTCTGGTGTGAGGGAGCTAGTCAATAGTTGTTAAGCCCTGATAGTGTTGAGTTCTTCGGTACAGGAACCAAACAGCATATTTTCCATAACACTGATATTAGCAGCGTTTTACCTGACATTTGAGGTAAAATGATGAGGTAAAATTGGTCTTCATGAAATTACTCGTAAGCAATTAAAGATCAATCAGAGGATAATAGATTAATGTACCAGCTGATCTTTTCTGCGGTGAATGTTATCAGCCTTCTTTTGTGGAAACCAGACAGTGTTATTGCATATTTTAATGGCGTAACAAAACATATATTAGTCTATAATGCATTATATGTATAAGTGTGGATTAGAAAAATAATAACTACATGTGTAGTAAAATATGAGAAAACAACTGACAACTTTTGTGCCTTTCCTCTAGGTTTCTCTGACCATGGATCCGACCTGCAGTGGGTCTGTGGCTCCGGCCGGTTTGACGGTCCAGGTGTGCTTCCCAGGCGCCAGAGCAGCTGTTTTGGACAATCTGAACCGGCAGCGGGAGGAAGGCAGGCTGTGCGATCTCTCCATCCAGGTGCAAGGTCAAGTGTTCAGGGCTCACCGCTGTGTCCTCGCTGCATCCTCACCTTACTTTCATGATCAGGTAGGGCAGAGCATATTAATGCAGGGTTGAAGTTGTTGGGATTTACTGTCTGATGTTGCACTCCAGTAATATAGCACTATTAGAATACCTAAAATCATCTCTGCATGTAGAGTGGGTGACAAGAGACGAAGGGAGAGACACCACTTCACAGCCTTTATGAGCATATCACCCACATGTTTTCTACTCCACATTTTGAGCTTTAATATTTACATTTTGGCCACAGCTGGCAAACATGTTTAAAAGCTGTATTATTAACTGTTGGAGTGCAATCCACTGAAAAAGATACCTGCTAATTAATACGTAGTAACATAAGCTGATGGTTATGATAAAATACTTGAATTTCACTCGCCAAAACTGAAGCAGAAAATCCTTGGGTAGTCTGTACCTCACAGTAGCTCAGATAATTTCATCAAACAGCACAAACATGGTGGAAATGTCCACATCAGTGACTCCAGTTAGCGGAAACCTAGCTTTTGTATAAAAAGCAGGTGTCTTAAGCCTCCCTTATAGTTTCTTTAGCTGTTTTTCTATGTTTAAAATGGATAACAAACTGAGCAACAGTTTGTTTTTGTAAAGGCACTGGGTTTGTAAAACACTGGCAGAAAACCTGTTTATGTGTATATTTTAGTCCAGATGTCAAAGTGTGTCTTTGTTTCTGTCTCTTCACAGGTGTTACTGAAAAATGTTACAACTGTCTCCCTGCCCTCAGTCATGGACCCAGTTGCCTTTGAGAGCGTCCTGAGTTCTGCATACACTGGCCAGCTGAGCATCGTGCATGACGATATCGTCAACTATGTCACCGTGGCCAGTTTCCTCCAGATGTGGCACATCGTGGACAAATGCACCGAGATCCTGAAGAGGCCTCGGTCCTTAGCAGAGGGCGCCTCTGGGGAGGCTGCCGCCGCAGCTCACCCCGGCTCTGCATCTCGCCAGCAGTCCCCGAGCAGCACGGAGTGCCTGTATGCAGAAAGGGAGGGAAGGAGGAGGGAGAAGAAGCCAGATTCACTGCCTCCTTTGGCTACATGGAGACGCCCACAGCAGTTCTCAAGATGGGGACGCCCTCGACCCTCGTCAGCCCAGCACTTGGCTGATTCACAGCTGGACAGCCTTCCTGGCTATGTGGAGACTGATTACACCAGCTGCGAGGAGACATGGGTATCGTGCAATGCTAAGACGAGTCACTTTACTCATGACGGACCTGGACACAATGCCCGGCACCATGGGGGGTTTTTGGGTGCTGAGGCTTTAAAGCAGAAAGTCAGATTTCAACAGCGGGGGGCACCACAGACCTCTGATCGACCACTCGATAAGAATAGAGAGAGTGGGGATGGTGATGAGACGCAGGATAAGAGGAGGAGTGAGAGAAGAGAGATTGAGGCGGATGAAGGAGTAGGAGAAGAGACGGGGAAGAAGGAAGGCTTTGCACAAATGGGACACTGTGGTAAGATGGACAAATATGAACAGCATTAAATAATCCTTTTTAGACACTATTTGTTATTAGGATTTTTACTTTTCTTGAACAGCAGTTTTTTTCCAAATATAAAGAAATTTGCAGCTTTTGTGGGGATGATTTGGACTGACAGCAGTGCCCTGACATTTACTGTAAATGTTACTGAAAGTTAATATGTTTATATATTATAAAATAAATACAAGAATTTAAATATTTTATTTATTGGTTTCAATTTAGTGAAATTCTGATTTACGTCAGCAGTGGATATAAATATAAATAATGTTGAATCTGACCAGATAGCTGGGTCATATATTCTTTCTCTTTGTGCATTTTCCCAGTGAATTTAATAAACTGTGCTTTTGTTCCTTCTTGTCTTCAGCAGACTTTCACTCAGTTTCAAATGAAAATGACGAAGCTGGACATGTTGCAGGGAAGCAGAGTGCAGACGTGATGAAGCAAAGAGATTTGGTAGGAAGCGATCCAGCCACAGACCTGCCCAGTCTTCATGGTTGCCAAACAGGTGACGCAGTTCCAGACCCTTCCTGCCCGTCCTCAGCGAGGCTTCAGTGGCAAACAGGTGCCTGGTCTCAGCAAGAGCAGAGGCCTCAGGAAGGAGAGGGCGGCAGCTGCAGTAAAGATGAGGATGATGAAGAGGAGGATGTGGATTTTGAATGTTTCACAGAAGCGACCTATAGGAGAGGCACTTACGATGAGATTGAAGATGGCACAGGACAGGTTTCCCAGCGGCCTTTGGTCCCCGTGTCTCCTGACTTTACAGTGGCGGGCGCGGAGGTGAATTGGCAGGGTGGCTCTTTGACCCCTACCTCCAGTCGCCATTTGTCCTCATCTTCTGCTGCATTTCCACCGCCCCCTTCACCTCCAACCCCATCTTCATCATCCTCAGTGTCCCTCGCTGCTGCGCCCTACACGGGCAAAGTACACTTCTGCCACTGTGGGAAAGCCTACACCCTGAAGAGTATGCGTGACCGGCATGTGAAGATGCAGCACCTCAATTTACGGCCCTTTGGGTGTCCTGTTTGCACAAAGTCCTTCAAAATGAAGCACCATCTCACTAAGCACCTTAAAACCCACGGAGGGCTGCGGCCCTATGAATGCAGCCTCTGTGGGAAGAAAGTCATTTGGAGAGACAGCTTCCTGAGACATCAGGCCCGATGTGAGAGACTTGCTTCCAGCTCCTCGGCGAACAGCAACAGTGCAAGCGCAGCAGCAGATATGGATGATGGCTACAGTTATGGATTTGATGAAGGGGAAGCCTTTCTCCCCACTGGAGGACAGGTGAAAGTTGAGGAAGTGGATTTTCATAAGGAGATAGAGGATGGGATGGGTGGGCTTTTGGGTAGTGTTTCTGGGATAGTTGCTGAGCTAAGAACCCAGACGCAAAACTTGGACCCTGGCAGTCACGTTTTTAAAGAGGAGGCCAGCGAGAGCTTTACCTGAAATTAAACGTTTATGTGGAAAACGGTGATTTAAAGCACTTACTGTAAAGTTTGAAGAAGGATTTTGCTTAAATTGCCATGAAATGTCATCCGATCTTCACACAATCTGAATAAACGAAGAACACAAGCAGTTATACTTTTCATTCTTTTATTTATGAAACATTGAGCAATCACTCAGTGCTGGATGGAAAGAATAAGCGAACCTTTGTGCTAATGAGTTCTCAGAAAAGCTGCTTGGAGTCAGGTGTTCCAATTAAGGCAATGAGATTTGACTTGTGGGATGTAGAGGCACTTATCCCTATAAACAAATGTGTACACAGTCTGATTACTTACAAAGCCTTTTCTGAAATTTATATAAAGTGGAAATATAGGACAGGCACTACTCTTTTTTTTTTCCAAAGGCCACAGAGACCACAATATATCTGCAAACAATATATCTACACTTACTAAAATAATTAAAAGATATACAGAAAACTTTTGAATAACAAATAGTGTTAATGGAAGGATTTTGCTAAGTAAATAAGTTTGCAAAAGACCAGATGGATGTTCCAAAACAGTTCTGTAATAATTTTCTGAGCACAGTTGAGACAAAAGTCAGTCTTACCATCCACCAACTGGATGCTTTGCAGGCATTGAGAGAGTAAATACGTTTATAGCGGCAGTTCTAAATCTGATGCTTAGAAGAGTTTGGGAAGATGCAGTAAAACAGGAAATATTATTGGCCTCAATGCTGTTAATGTTTGTCCAACTAAATAAATTCAATAGTTTACTTACCGTTTTAGAATAAACACTGTGGGATTACTCAATGTGTTCAATAAAGACATGAAAAGTAAAACTGATATTTTCCGAGTTTGATCAGATAATTAGTAATCAGTTAAAGTGTTGGTGATCCCAAAGGATTTGTCAGCTTTCTGCTGTATGTACATAAACACTTTAAAAGATGGAAATGTATAACGCAACAAATCTTTGAGCCACTGCTTCAGTTTTGTCCATTACATTATTTACAGGCCATGGTTATTTTGAAAAACATGAGAAAAAAAAAATTCTAATTTCAAGTGATCCTTTTTCATTTTGCAGCGTCACATAGGCTCAGTTTTTGTTTAGTGATGCTTAAAACTCTACCAAGCAGTGTTGTGAATGTATTTCTCGCATTTTGCACATAAATTATTTGCCATTGACCTTTAACACAAGGATAAAAATGCTTTTTTCCCGTGCCATGCTGATGTCACTTATGTGAAGAAAAAAAAATCATGGTAATAAAAGTAGTTTTGTTTCCTGGTTTTGGTGATCTGTGATCATTTTAAAACATATCACTGAGGCTCATTTTAATATTGTGTGTTATTTTAGAGCACTGAGGCCATTTTTAAATATTTTGTTAAATGACTTCTCAAGAAAGAAACTTAAAATCAATGGTGATGAGATTACAGCTTTATCTAGCAGTTGCTGACAAAGCCAGTCAGTGTATTGGCACCTGAGAGGCTAACACTGGGCTCCCGAATAGCTTGTTAGATTTATATGAAGTTTAGCATCTTTTCCAGGTTGAAACAGGTGACTTTGGGTTTCTAGTAGATAAGTGTGATCGTCTTCCCTGTGAGACGAGCTCTACCAGTTACATTTAGGCTTGCAGGGTGTGAACACTGATTTATAATTTTTCCATTTTAGGCTAACACAGTGGATTTTAAATCAAGCTATTAAGATATGATTGAGGTGGAGACTATCAGTTTAAATTCAAGTGGTTCAACAAAAGCAATATATAACTGGGAAAGGCAGTTGACTTAAAAAAAAAAAAGTAATTCCGGTGACTGGAGTCGATTTTGTTAATTTCTTCTGTTGTATTTGGGAACCATTTATTTTTGCTATCAGTATGAGGTCCTTAGAGATGTTGATGTAAGTGAAGGAGGCTATGATTAGACTTAAAAAAAACAAAATGAACACCAGAGGGAGACATTATTTTAGGAGTGACCAGTCGACTGTTTGGTACTTTTCTAAAACGAAAGAATGCAGTAAACACCAATAAATCCACAACTAAAGTGGATTCTTGCAGTTTCTTTCATCGGTTAAGAAAAATCCCTTCCTAGTGGAAATTTGACCAACATAAACAAATCTTACATTTTTGAGGAGTTAGAAATGTTTTTAGATGAATAGCCTCTTATCTAAAAGTATTTGAAAAGTACTGTATATGCGGCATTTTCCCACTGGTCAATATTAAAAGATTTTTAAGCAACATTCCACACTGCTGTGTGTTTTTGGAGGACATAAAACACTGAGGTTTAAAGAAACATTGCAGATAATTTTAGAACCCTTAGGCTGATTTGAAACAATCTGGAATTCATGTTTTAAACAATGCTGAGATTGTCGTAGAGCACTAGTGTGTAGATAGTGGTGGCCATTCTAGAACAACGGTGTGCAACATTCCAGAATGCAGAAGTTGATTTTTAAGCATTCATGGCCATTCTAGAACACAGATGCTAATGTGAAACATTCTAGAACTCTGAGACTGATTCTAAACTTACTAGAGCACGGCACATTCTAGAACACAGGTGTCGAACTTGAGGCCTTGAGGCCCGGAGTTGGACACCCCTGTTCTAGAATGTATGTTTTAAACAATGCTGAAGTGCTGTGTATATTGGTGATCATTCTAGAACAACAGTGTGCAACATTCTAAACGTTGATGGTCATTCTAGAACATTTTAGAAACATTTTAGAAACATTCTAGAACACTGAGGCTGATCTGAAACATACTAGAATGTTTTTTTTTTAACAATGCTACAAGTTTATTGAACACTAGTTTTTCATTGTAGCTAATTGTAGAAGACTAATGCATGAATAATGCTTCATTGGGAAATCTACAATGTTAACCCTTCACTGTAACCTTCCATGTAGCCTGATGTGCACCACCTGATGTGCACCTCCTGAAAAAAATAACTACACATCGGGTTGATGCAGGCTGCCTCGACTTCAATGGCATGGAAATGTGGTGGACGGCTAAAAGGAGTTTCTGATTACGACGTAAGTTAGGATGCAGCTTTCCTGCAGAAGTCTAAATCGAGCTTTAGGCTCATCTTAAAACCTGGGTCATTTATGGTCATTCTCATAACAGTCTCAATAACTGTTTGTTGGCTCTTAGTCACCTGCTGAGTTGTGTGCATAAGAACATATTGCTTTTTTTATAGTGGAGAAATTCTGAAATTCAAATTTCAGTAAACAGGTGCTGCTTTTGGATATAGTATTTGCCCCATTAGAACACATTTAGAATGCTGCCTTGCAGCACAATGACGGGGCACAAGAGGTCTCTGTAGCTCAACACTGCATCAAGCCATTCTAGTCAAAAACTACACTATCTGTGATAACATGATCTAGAGATGCCAGTGAATGGGACTGCTGATTAATATATTTGGGTGTTTTCAGAAGGGATAGTCTATAGAAATAGCAAACATGAGGTCCTGACCATCAAAGAAAGAAATGACATAACACAGAAAATACACATTTTTGGCTTGCAGAGCCCTATAGCTTAGAGAGAAATGTTACTGCAGTACAGTTAAAAATCATTTTATAGTAATGTTTTGTCACATTAGACACTTGTATGGCTGGATTAACTGTGAAGATGAACTGGCTGAGTGTACAGTTTGCTCTTTATATGAGTGCTCAAATGTGCGTGACGTAACATGGATTATAGACCTCTGAGCCAATTGTTGAATTATTCAGAGAATAAGCAGTTCAGTGATTATTCTGCTTTTAGAGGCAGTAGTCCATGAAAAGTTCTATCTCACCGTTATTTCTAATGATGAGAAACACTGTTTTTCCCACTTCTCAGTATTGACAAGGGAGTCTAACGAGGATGACTCATCCTTGTTTAGTGTTTAATTAAATGTAGGACAGAGTGTCCTGCTTGATGTAGTTGAGATCTTGTTTTTTTCACTCTGCAAAAGACTTTGATATTGGGATTATCGTCTGACGTAGACGACTGGCCTCGAGAGAATATTTCAGCAGTGTTTGGGAGCTTTTTATGGCATGGATCATCGCTGAGTTACAACAGGGGCTTATCAGTTTACATTTTTTTCCTCTCAGTTTTTGAGCTGCTAGGTCAAACTATAAGCCTTCTAAGCTGCAAGAAGGTAACAGGGTCAAATTTTGTAATTTTTTAAAACAATTTGGCAATTCAACAAAGACTCTTAATGGGTAAAATATTGAAAATTTATGAAGTATGGTTACAAATCTTCCAGTAGAAGGCTATTACTTACCTTAAATGAGCTTAAATGAGCAGAAATGTAATTTTCTTTTTCTTTCATAGTACTAGAAATTTATATTTCTTTATTTATTTGAGTTTATTTAAGACGTTAGAATATATAACTTCATAATAACGGGAAGCGGTGCAAGAAGAAATCTTATAAGCCTGCCCTTTGTACAAATGAATAGTTTAACATAAGGTATTTCACAATTGCACAATGCCTCTATGCATACTTGCAAATGTACCTCAGCATCAACACACATACAACACATACACATACAGAGCACACTATATTTCATACATTCATGTGCTCAAGGACAAAATCGAAACAAAATAGGAAGTAAGCATGATAAATTGGAACGGAACCAATGAACAGCTCATTTTCTACATTATTATTAGGGACACTTTGTGTACATTATCTTTGTGTAGTGTGTCTGTGTGAACTATTGTGTTGTTTGTTTACATTAAACTAATGATTAATTTAATATGTGTGATGTGAGGCACGATAACTTACAGCGAATGCAGCAGCAAGCATGCCAATGGTACTAAAACAGTCATTTCTGTTCTGAGCCTGTCATTTTCCACGTCTCTGTGTCAAATTGCTTATGTCTCATGCTTTGTGTTTTATTTTGATAGTCCTTGTCTCATGTCAGTGTATCTAGTTTTGCGTCCCCTTGTCTCTTTATGTCTGATTAGTTCCAGCTGTGTTTCCACCTGTTCCCCGTCGTCTCGTTATCCTGCCTGTGTATTTTAGCCCTCAGTCTTCCCCTGTTTGTTGTCACGTCATACTGTCAGTGCTAAGTGCTGTGTGTGAGTCTTCGGCGCTCCTAGTATTCTCCAAGTTCTCTGTTGTAGTGTACTTCCCTAGGTTTTATGTTTCTGGTTTCGTTTTCTTGTAATCAGTGTAGAGTTTTTCCGGGAAATAGAGCTGCCGTTTTAATTTTACTTTTCCGTGTGCCAAGTCCTGGATTTGGGTCCTCATCCTGCCTGCCACACAGCGAAACATGACACTATACAATATTTTATACTGTTTTTTGCATTACTTAAATGGAAAAAGGCATAAAGCTTTAGAAGTGCAGCTATTTTTATGGTCTGTTCAACCTTAAGAATATAGACTGTATATAGGTGGTTATGTTTTTCTTCAAGAACGTAACCACCGTGACATCATCATATGATTTGATTTGATTTGATTTGATTGATTAGCATTTAAATATCTCAGTGAAGACAGAACAAAGATCTACCACAAAGCAAGAAAGCATGAGACAAGGCTAATCAAAAGGTATTGGCTGAAGCATTTGCTTATTACGCCAAGCCTTTTAACAAAAGATCCTTTTGCATGCAGCTCCTGTACACAGGGCTCGAAGCAAATAATAAAACAATAAAACATATGGTTATTATAGTCCTAATGTGAGGCCCTGTTCTGAGAATTTGTTGCTGTTCCTAACTTCATGAGGAGTGAGAGCTCGGTCTGACTGAGACACCAATAAACAGCAGATACTCTCATACACCAGCGACTTATCATGCATAAGGTAAACATGCCTTAAAGCAGGGGTGGGGAACTCCAGGCCTCAAGGGCCGGTGTCCTGCAGGTTTTAGATCTCACCCTGGGTCATCACACCTGAATCAAATGATTAGTTCATTATAGGCCTCTGGAGAGCTTCAAGACAACTTCAGGAGGTAATTTAGCCATTGAAATCAGCTGTGTTGCACTAAGGATACATCTAAAACTTGCAGGACACCGGCCCTCGAGGCCTGGAGTTGAACACCCCTGCTCTAAAGCGTCTTGTGTTTTATCCTCCTCCTAAACTCTAGCAGAGACTATATTTCACATATATTTGAAACTACTGACTGAGAAGAAGCTCATCGGGAAAGTTTTTAACTGAGTTCAAAATAATCTAAAAACCATTTTCTCATCACTTTCTATGAAATCAAACCTTATTAAAAGGAAAAGAAAAAACAGTTTTAAGGACTTCTGGCTTGATCTTTATGACTAAAGTCCATCTTTTACATACAGTCTATGCATTCGACTAGTTGTGTCCACTTGTTTTCAGGCATTTTAAGCCTAGCAGACTGTCCCCTTACCACAGACGTGAAAGTGTTATTATCTGGTTAACGTTCAGCAGGAACGCTAGCGTGCACATTCGTTGTCACATTTTTTGCTCAGAGCTCATTTGAATCATATGTTTGGTAAATCATAACAATTAAAATGCAGCAAAGACAAGGGAATGATCTGATTTTAAAACATTTAATAACTCTTAAATGTGAAAAAAGTAAAGGTGTTTATTGCAAGTTAGGCTGTACATTACAAACAGGAAATTTACATTAAGAGGAAACACAACACTTATTTAAGTATCAGTTCCTATTCCCGTAGCACCACCACACATTAGCCATCTCATCTTTACAGTGCTTTTGACCATTCAGTTAAAGTGAACATACAAACATCAAGTAGAAATAAGAGTGGCAGTGTAATTTATTACAAACAAAAAAAAAAAAAATCACAAAATATTTGTCAGAACACATGAATCCAACATCCTGTCCTACAGTACTGTGCTCCTCGTGCCAACTTGCTGCTTCATCCTTAAACCTTTTGAACCACTTGCAAATTAACCATCAGCTATAAAACATGTCAGCCATCCTCTGGAAAAACACAAATCACCATAAAACTTAAATGACGACAGAACAGATAAAGAAAATCACTAAATGAGGCAAAAGCTACAGAAAAGACAACAGAATAGTTTTAGCACATTTCTCAGGTGTGAAACAGTGCATTCGAAAGGGCATTTTTATCTTGTTTTGATAGAGTTGGGAAGCATCAATATCATACATGGTGATTAATTACACTGAGGCAAAGAAAACTTATGCAGTGGTGTTAAAAACAATATTAGAGTCTACTCCACTACTTCTATAGGTTTCCAGTTGCATTTTACAAACGTGTGGCTTTGTGACATGCTCAAGCAGAAACGGGACCACCCTCTGTCACGATTTCACATGTGAAAGTTTGTTTGGCTTGTGTGTCGTGTGAGCTGTGTGTTTCTAGGAAGCAGCGAGATCCATAAAGCATCAATCGTGTACAAAATGCAGACGACAGCAGACATAGAAGAAACAAACACCTGCCATGAACAAACCTCAGACAGCAGACACTAGCACCATCAAACAATGATTTTTATGGTAGGAGACTTTACTAAAAGCATGACTGAACCTCTTACAAACAGCTAAATAATTCCTCAGAAGTAGGATTAAAAATAAAAAGAGGATTTTTACACTAATGTTGTGTCTCTGTCTACAGATAAAGGAGGATCGTGTTAGTTTGTTAACATCTCTTGAGGTCGTGAGTCTGCCGCAGGCGTATCTGTCTCTTCTTTTGGTCTCGTCAGTGTCGGATCTGCGGTTTGGTCCTCAGTGGAGAGCTTAGAAGATGGTGCTCCAGCGTTTAGAGGGTGCACGGGACTTGCCTTCTCCCTGGAGAGAAGAAGAAGTGGACATGAGGAGGTTGAGAAAAACATTAGTTTTCCTGCCGCAGCCACAGATAAGAGCAATCTGGGAAGATATTTGGTTAAAACAGTGTTGAAAGTTCATGAACGAGGTGATTGTCAAAAAAAACGTTGCATTTAGTGGCGCTGATCCACACTGAAAATAAAGCCTCAAAAACATCGAGGTAGATGGCATTGGATGAATTTGGGCTTACATGTAAAAGTGAAAATGTGGCTCTAAAGCTTGTTAGTTTATTATGATGACAGGCTGCAGTAAAAGCATGATGATGAAATGATCGTATTTACATCCTACTCACTGATCTCTGACGAGAACATCACTGTTGCATTTGAGCAAACACAAACAGGAAGCAGTGATCGTGAAATCCAGGTTTACAGGCAGAAAGGGGGAATTCTGGGTAACGCAAAGAGGCAAACGTTCTGCGAGCTCACCAGGTTGAAGAGTCTGGACAGCGTGCTTTGGTCTCTGCGCCTTCTGACTGGTGACTTTGTGCTCTCGGCACGCGGTGACGTGGCCTAGAAAAAGATGCCTTATAAGCACAGGTGGAGAACTGGAACCAGCTCCAGAATCCAGCATTGCCTCACTGCATAACCTTTAAGCAATTCATTTTACATGGACGGCCTTTTCCTCTCCATGAGATTAAAGATATTTTCCCCCAGACAATCAGAGATATCAAACTACTTCAACAAAATGCCAAACACACAAAAAAACTACTTAACATTTTGTTACAAAGGGCGCCGTTTTTGCTGTTGCTGCACAAAAAACACATAACCACCCGTAATATGACTGCAAACCTTCTTTTTAATGATCTCCATCCTCTTTAAATGCATTAGGATGGACTCCTTGGTATTTGGGTTTGTGCTTTCATTGTGTTTGGCTATGAGTTGAATTTCCTTCTTTGATATTTAAAGTGAATTGGTGTGCAAAATAACAAAGTGCAGGTATGTGGTTTCTCTGCAACAGCAAAGAAGAAAGTTGTCTTTGATCTGTTATTGTGAGTAGACATGAAAGGAGAGAAATATGAATGTGTGACTGGACCAGATTTCACCTAACAGTAACCTTTAGGGGAAAGAAGATGGATGACAAGGAGAAGATGGGGTCCATGAGAAGAGACACTGACACAAAGGGTGTAAGTGGCTGATCAAATGACACACAAAGAGTTGTCCACAGTGGCTGGACAGATAAGAAGACACAAAGGAGGTGGCAGACCAGAACAGATGGATCGGTGAGTCATCTCTGGAGAAGTTGATGAAGGTGTTACAGAGAACTAGAGGTGTGAAAGAGGAGAGGGGGGGGAGAGGTCCTAAGAAAAAAGCGTTTACCGGCTGTGGTTCATAAATAGTTGAGCGATTTCAAAGTCATCCAGAAGCAGTGAGTCGCTCTGGATTGAAGCAAAGAAGGGAGGGAAATTGAAGTGTAATGAACTTATCAATAAGTCAATAACTGTATCAATAATTTCCAAGCAGCAAGTCAATGAATGAAATCGATTTTCTGTGGCATTCATCCAGGCTGATCTGCTGTAACTGTGCCTTTCAGGCCTTGTGTGTGAATGCTGGTGAATCAGGACGTGAATGCGACTTGATTCATCGCGCTCCGGTATAAAATGTATTTCTCTTCAGGGAGGAAAGCAGTGAAACACAAAGTAGGTTAGGAAACAGGTGCACTGCAGACAAAGGACATGTTGCAAAGAAGAGGTTGACAGACAGATTTAAATGGGATGATTGCAGACGCACAGAGCGGCGCAGTCAGCAGTGGGGCTTTTGTATAATTTGAGATGGATCGAGTGACGTACCAAACCCAAGACGTCTCTCCACTGGACATAAAAAAGAAACAGATAACGACATGGTGAGATGAGCAACAGTAAGATTATGATGCCACCTGCACTGGTCTCAGATTAGCTTTGTGGTAGCAGACAAGTCGATGTGAAAACTCTGATTTTATCCAGTCCCTCCATGATCTCCACTGCTATGATCTAGCTTTTAAAAATGTTTCGGTAAAGGTTCCTAAAAAAAAACACGAAGAAACTGAAAATGGATGCACATATAAAAAAAAGAGAAAAGGTTTCGTTTCCTGTCCAGTTATCTCATGATCCTTGATAATGTATTTATCCAGTACCAGAGTGGGAATCTGCATTTTAGAGGAATATGTGACCCTTATAAAGAAATTGCTTTGCAATAATAAGACAAATATAAGAATACAGATAGATCCCCACACAGAGGATTACTAATAATCTAGTAAACATCAGCATAAATAAGATGACTTGCTATGATATTTTTTTTTCCAGATATTCATTCAATAAACGTATGAACTATAACCTTAATATTACATAATGGCACCATCATCAGGTCACAGTCTTGGTTTGCTCAGTTATAACCAATTATCTATTTGTCTCACTAAAATCAGCCTCAGCTTTAGTTTATGTTACCATGATAACACCAGGATAGCAACCATGGTGATGTGTGAAATTAGGTACACATTACATTTTAGCTTTCATTAACCCTTCAAAGCCCAAACCGTGTTTATGAACCCTTCTGACAAATATTAAAAAATACATTAAATATCATTTTTGTGCAGTTTATTGCTGGCAGTTTGGAAAAAGAAAAACAATAAGTGGGTTACAGTTAAAGAAAATCTCGCTGGTGATGCAGAGGTCTCTATCTATTATGATCTTATTATCTGATATTTTCTTATTTATGGCTTATAGTGCTGTCTGTGATTATATCAGCTTTTTCCTTTGTAGGACATTTAGATAATCTCTGTGAACACAGGTGAACTCTGTTTCATCCATTTGTTTATGGGTGAAAGACCCACAGTGCACATTTAGATCCACAGGACACTTCATGGCTCTCCAGTGATTTTGTAACCATTACATGAAGGCACCTTCAGCAAAATGCTGAAAATGAGTAAAGTGAATTTCCACAATAAGATGTGAGATGCAATTAGCAGAAATTGTGGTGGGAAATTTGCAGTCATGACAGTATCAGTAAAGTAACCACTGAGACAGATTTTAGGTCAAATATCCAAATCTCATTTTTAGGCTTCTCTAAATAAAGAACTTTGATTCTGCTGCTTTTATAGCAGAGTGTATTTATATCGGCAACAGTTGAGTATTGATTTCAGTTTTACTTCTTTGAAGTCTGGGTGCATGTGCAGTTGGTGCATTCAAGACACAAAAAATGAATTACGTTAAAAAATAAAAATAAAGTCAGGACTGTAGATGTCCTCATAGACCTTCATTATCTAACACTAAAATTTGTATCTCTCAGGCCTGAGCAGACCCTAGCAGACTGACAGTAAGCATAATCGATGCCTGCAAAGTGCAAAATTCTTGATGTAATATCCAACAGTAAAATCTGCTAAATTGGCTAATTTTAGCTTGCGGTTTTGTATCTCCACTTTTTAAGATAGTATTAACAAGATTTCTGAAATAAACTCAATTTTGGATTAAATATTACCCAAAATAAGTGACTGAGTCCATAGACTCAGGAGGAAAGTGTTTGCAGAGGTCAAAAAGGGAGTTTTCACATAAACTTGTATAGGACCTGAATCGTTTTTGCTTCTACAACTGTCGCCATCTTGTGGTCTTCGGATAGAATGCAAGTTTTAGGTACTTCCCCTTTTGAGGTTAGCATAAAACATGAATGTAGCTTCCTATCTAAGTGACAACCAATCAGAAGAGGTTTTGATAAAAAAAAAAAGGTGTGGCCTTAGAGGGAAATGAGCTTAAACAGCTTAAGACAGAGGAATGAACTGAGGGGCTTTTGTAACATTCAGTTTATCTTACTATATAATGTCTTTGTCTCTATATTGATCCCTTCTCTTTCTTCTCCTTCACTTCACCCCCCTAAAGACTGCAGCATATGGCTGCTCCTCCCTGAGCCTGGCTCTGCTGGAGTCCTCTTCCTGTTAAATGGCAGTTCTTTCTTCCCACTGATGCCAAGCGCTTGCTCACAGGGGTTCATCTGACTGTTAGGCTTTCCTCTTTAAAATGATTGGATCTCTATTTAACTATAAAAAGGTGAGGTGATTGTTTTGACTTTGTTTTGGCACTTCATCAACAAAATTGAATTTAAACCTGAAATGATAAAGAGTGATTATTTTAACCTTTGATTGCTGCAAAAACACTTTATCTTCATCCTGTGGTTAAACCTTTGGAATAATTAAAAACAGATATGGGTAAAGTGGGACTCACCCTGGATTTAGGACGAGGAGAGGAAACCTGAGGAACACCAAGCAACAACAACAGCAACAACAACAACAAGAGAGTGACTGATTGTTCAGAGCAAAAAAAACAAAAACAAAAACAGAGCAACAAACTCAGATATGAAATAAACAAAAAGTGCTGAGCTGCTGATTGAAATTTCCCCAAAATCTTTTTTAACAATATGCAAATGAAGGAGTCATGCGCGCGCTAATCACTGAGATAGGTGAGGAAAAACAATTTAACCAGCTGTTTTTAAAAAACAAAACAAAAACATTGCCACACTGTTGATGCCAAGAGTTAGAGCCAAAGAAAATACTGGAGGAAATTTGTTTTTTCCGCATTATGAGTTATGCAGTTTTTGGCAATTTCAGGGGATTACATCAAACAAATTTAACTGAATGACGCTCGGCGGGGTTAGCGTGACCCAGCAACAAAAAATAGCTTTTATAAAGGTAAGTAAAACATGTATGGAATGGCATGAATAACGTGTGCGTGCAAGTGGAACTTACAAAGCTCCTGAAGAAATGCACAACAGCATTTTCATTAGTCCGACGGCGGGAAGAGGACTGCTGGGGTGAGGCGGCCAGATGACCCCGGAAAGACCCCTGAGAAGATAAGCAGAGGTCAAGTAACTGCATATATTTGTTTAACACATGTTCATCTGACTGTATGAAACATTCATTTTTCTGCAGTGTCTTCATGATAGAACAGATTGGGATGAGCTCACTTTCTCTGATGAAAGTCAGCACCATGCAGCTGCAGAATTATAGCTTTGATATTTCCTAATTGTTGTCAGATCTCAGTGACAGAGAGGAAATTATCAAGATGATGTTTTTAAGACTGATGATACAGATTAAACCTCATATATGCAAATCAATTTTTAATGATTTTGTAAATGTTCAAGGTTCAAGGGTTCAATAAACACTCCTTTTAGAAAAAAATTGAGTGTTCTGGGAATTAAAGACTTTAAAGTTTTAAAGGCAAAAGCAATGAAGACAATGAGAGGAGATGTATCCCTGATGGTCATCTAAGGCGAGCTGTGAGATCAGAAGCAACCCCTACATATTGCTGTAAGCCTCTGTTTATGTGGGAAGCCAATCAGAGGAAGGTTTCTGCCTCTATGACAGTTATTGTATTTTTTTTTACTTGGTCTTATATTTAATGAATGCAAAGAAGTCCGAATAAAGAAGCGAGATATGTGCAGGCACGCATCTCTTTGCTTTCTGTTGTTTTCTGTCTGTCTTGCAAATGAGTCACAGAAAGGCTGAAATACAAGAGTGAAACACACAAACAATAAAATTCAAGAAATCTCTGAGATCTGGCGTCCTTGCGCTCTGCCTACTCAGAATAACAGCCTCAGATAGCAGATGAAAGCAGTTTGGAAGCAGCAGAAGGGCCCCTCCCATCACATACTGTTGAATCTTGAAATCTGAAAGGGGTTTTGTCTGATGTTTTCTATCTGCTGCAGCTCATGGTCAGACAGATATTACTGACTAAATTTACATGCATCCACATTGAGGCCTGTTTTTTCCTTCACAAGATCTCAATGGGACTGTATTAGAGCCTTTATATTAGATTCTTTGCAGCATTTTGCAAGATAACAAGAAAAACAAAATAAAACAGTGCATCGGGGCAAAGCTACCAAAGCAACTGGATGGATTTTTGAGTTACTCATACCCTCCAAAAAATATATATATATATATATTTTTTAAAAAAGCTGAAGATGGGAGGCAAAAAAAAAATCCACAGCCCACAGTACATACAGTAATTTTGAGTGTGAGCTTTTACATAGTGCAGTACTCAGTGAAACATCACAGAGATGGTGTCTGACATACAAAACAACCTCAGTGCTTTAGGACACTGACGCTTAAATAAGTGGATTTTAATTAACAGATAAGGTCTGCAGGTGAATGTGAAGTACAAGCAGTAAAACCAAAGAAATCTCAACTCTGCTCAAGAAAATTCAAAATTGCTTAAATATTTAAAAGCAAACTGTCATAATATAAACTGCAGAAGTGAATTATCACCTCCCCTAACCTCTAATCATCCACAAAGTCTCACTTTAGTTTATGAGGACATTTCTTTTTAATATTTCACTTTTTAAGATAAAAACACAAGTTATTAATCATATTAATTGCATTATTATTGTAACCACATTATTATTTATATGTAAAAATTAATATATGCATGAATTGGCTTACAGACCACAGCTTGGCACAAAGTATCTAATTAACTAAGTAAAAGTTTAAAACTGGGTTAAGCTGAGGATGAAACTGTCCTTTTAAATGGATGGATGCTCACCTTGCTCCTCTTCTTTTTGTTTCCTCCAAAGAATTTGCTAATCTGATCCATCAGACCGGGGTTCTTCTTTTTCCTCCCGAGCCCGAAAGCGCTCTGCCCTGAGGTGCTCGCTGTAGCCATGCTAGCTGCTGCTGCTGTTGGTGGCGTTGACCTCTCTGTTTACTCAGTAGTCCTCTTCCAAGCTATTCCAAAGCTCACAGTGCCAAAACCCGTCTCTGCTGCTCCTTCAGGGTGGTTTGCAGCCCATCTGACGCTCAGGGGCTGTCTTTGAAGGTGTCATCCCCTTGGCCCAAGGGCACCATGGGACATACTGAGGGTCAGGTTGGTGAGGGTGGGGGGGTTTGCATTGGTGATGTCCATGGTTCTGGCTCAGCTCCAGGCATTCTTTGGAGCTTCAGTGGCTGTGTCAGTCACTGCCGCCCTCCGCATGGGCCCGGCCATTGTTCCTCTCCCCATCTGCCTCACCCCGGCCGCAGGGACAACAAGGGTTATCTCTGAGTCTGAACTCACACCCTGATGCAAAGCAGCCCGAAGCACTGTGGGGCCATTGTTGCATCGGCCCCATATATCTTCTTCATGCATTGTGTTTGAATTGGATGTACAGTCACCAGATTAAGAAAAGGAAAGACTATGGTGTGAAAGAGACAAAAACCTGTGAACACAGGCCAATTATCTGTCTGCACAGTAATAAAATAAACTTGAGGTGACTTTGCACATTGCATTTGCTCCGTTTCGGTGTCTTTAAGCCAAAGCCATTGAAGAGCTCCAGTTATTTCAGTTTATGACTAACAGGAGAACAAGATCTGTGCCATGGACTTGAAAACTGCAGCTTTATGCTTTAATGCCAATAAAAGTACAAATGCACCAAGTTTAAATCTGCAAAAAAATAAATAAAAGGTAGCTGCCTTGAAAGCATCTGCAGCTTATTGATGATTGAGCAAACTGCATTTGCTCCTGAAGACCTTGGAGTGAATATTTTTGTTAGCCGTCAGTGTTTCACAGAACGATCCATGGCTGTTTAGCAGTGTAGAGTGTAAATTTATTTTCTCATTGTACCACTTAACAACATTACAAGGAGTCCTGCATGTGTTGTTTCACCCAGAGCGGCTGCGGCGGTCGGCAGACAAAGCACGATCTGTTGAGCAGCGAGCTGTGTTAGAAAACACCCATGCAGCATCAGAATATTAATATTTTGCAACAGATGTCTTTTTGTTGTTGATTGTTTCTTATTTCAAGTCAAGCAGAAATGTTTATAGAAAACAAACAGGTTAAACTGGAAAAACATGGCTTAAATTCATATGTGTTCATATCGCACAACATAAAGCAAGTGAAAAGTGGGGGTTTTGGCCACGTTACTGAAGTGGAAGTTTTATAGGAACAGTCTCCATATTTTTAATAACAATGTTTTAGTGTTTTAATATAAATAGTAAGACATTCTTTCAAGCTTCTGAACATTTTCTAAACTTTGTATCCAATTCAGATTCAGATACTAAGCCAGAGATGCAAATAACACACACATATGGCTAATGATTGAACCACCAATGACATGCATGTCTAACATACCACTGTGGGAGGCAACTGGTATGCAAACATGCAAACTTCACAAAGAAGCAGGTTCAAACCCAGAGCCATCTAACCGCTGCAACACCATGCCATCCATTTTTAAACTCTGAACTAATTTTCCGAGTAATTCATGTGCCAACCTTGGGAGCCCCATTGGCTGATACACGCATGCAGGTAAATCACACATTAACCTCAGCAGCTGAGATCTATAGGCTATTGGTTCCTGCCTTTTCAATCATCTACAATCTAATCAAAACCACCATCTGCAGATCACTTGCACACAACAAACATTTGTATATTTCAATAAAAACCTCTATTATGGTAATCACAGATAAAAAGACATGTACATAGTGCATCTGTGGATACCAATGACAAACCAAGCCAGTTGCATATCCAGTGGGTTGCAGAGGCAGGCCTCTAAATAACTTGGATGTTGAATGAATGGCCGAGCTTGATGAGTGGGTGAGCTGTCATGTGGCCTGATAATGAAGAGATCCTGCTGGCTTCTCAGTTTCCACCAACAGTCTTATTTTTAGCTTTTCTTTATCATGTGATCACAAATTTTAGTTAACACGTTTTTAGTATTTATATTTTACTTATTGACTAAACTCTAAATATTATGTACCACAAATATATATTTGTGGTACATAATGGTCTATTTAGTGTTGACTGTTGTGAGCTGCCTGGCTTGCGCACTTTTTGGTTTTACTTTTAAGTAATATGTGTACGCGGTGTGCTAAACGTGGAAATAAGATTAAAAAAAATCTTGTTCTGCTTGATGGGCATATAATTTTGAAACAAACAAGCTCTGAACTGTTTCTCCTCACTCGTGCTGTCATATTGTTGTGAATCATTACAGGATAATTTGTTTTGGGATTCATTTCTCTTTCCTGCTGACATCAGAGGCTGAATGTCTGCAGACAGTTTCAGTCTGGGATGTTAGGGCTTGTTTTCTTTTCCTGCTTTCACCCAAATTCAAAAAATCTAATCATGAAAGTTTCAGCCTTACAGCAGTATTTCTATTTATTTATCTTTCATCTCAGTCCCTGTTTTGCAGCAGACTGACTGTTATCATGTATATATAAGAAAGAACTTGAGAAATCTGACAATCCCCTATGAGCAACACTTGGCAAACGTTGGGAGGAAGAACTCCCTTTTGACAGGAACAAACCTCCAGCAGAGTCAGGATCACGGAGAGGCAACCACTGGTCGAAACTGGTTTTGGGGTGAAGGGAAAGCGTAGACAGAAAATCAAATTAAGTAACATTTTCTTTAGCAAGTAACACATTTGTAACTATTCCAGCAAGATTTATGACTTGCTGAGTTTGTTGTATTTGAACATTTTTATTCTTTTATTGACCCTATATTAGCTACATCCTAGGTAGCTGTTTCTGGGGTCTTTCAGCTTATAAAACTAAAATAAACACATTGAAATAAAGAGAATTGAAAGTAAGCATGAAAGTTAAATACCAACACTTGAAATTTGACTATATTTTGCATATCTTATATATCTGAAAATTAAAGTTTATTTAACAATAATAATTTAACTCTGACATGAATGTTCAGGTTTGGATCTTGTTGATTGCATCATATGTGACATGGATCTTGTCAGTGACCATTGAAAGTTTTTTATTCAAATCAAACCAAAGTTTGAAAAAATGAAAGATACATTTCAAACTTCATTATTGTTTTTCCCCCCCTTTTTTTTTAGAATGTGAGTTTCATTTTTAATTGTTTACCTTTGGGTTTGAATCATGTTTATTGCTCCGAACTCACTGAGCCTCGTCTCAAGTGGAGTTCGAGTTGCATTCCAACTAATGCTAAACTGGCAAATAACGATGATGAGCATGGTGCAAAAACAAGGTTGACAATGGCATCCAGAGTCTGGAGCCCACTTGATGATGACTTGACCTTTAGATGCAGAAGGGAACATTGCTGCCTGTCAACCTGTAGGTATAATGAAATGTTATGCTGGTCTTTGAGTACAAAGTGAACTATTCTTGGAAGGTTTGCAGATGCATATACTGTCATATTTTGTTACTTTTGTTGAAAGTGAATGGCTCAATAAATCAACCAAAAAATAAAGCCCTTAAATTGATGATGTAAATCTGTCAGATTTAGCTACTAGCTAATTTTGATCTGCAGTCCCAGGCAGGTTGTTTTTAGGTTTTTAGGTTTTCATGGCTTGCTTACAGATTCTTTCGATTCATTGTGATGTGGTTTCATTTGTCTGTGTCCAACTAATGAGACAAAAGGTCATAAGAGAGAAAAGTTTTGAGGCCTCAGTCGTTAAATTGTTCCCAACAAGCCTAAAATTTCCCAAACCAAATTTGACTATTCACAACTTTAAAAAAAAATGTAAATTCTGGATCTATTATTATACCTAAATATTTATATTTATCACCTGATACTGACTGATGATGATAGTAACTGACAGTCTTGTCCCTATTACTAATTACATCTGAATCACTATTTCAGGACCGTGAAAAAAAAACACAGTTTAGCTGAAATTAAGATGCAAACATGAATTTGGCAGGCAGTTAGTTACATTGATCAGTGTAAATGACAGTTCTTCAGCAGCCTGGTTCTTGGTTTTAGCATGTAGCACATGTAGCACACAATGACATATATCTGGCAATATCAGTAGGTGGACAAAATACAAGTCAGCCATTAATTTACAAATAAATGTAAAGCAGATGTTGCTATTGTTGATTATGCAAAGCTAGCTGAATAGCCCCTTGCAGCTAACTGTCCAATAAAACACCAGTTGTCAAACAAAACTTCAAAATCATTTACGACTAATCGCACAACTCTAAAGTGAACTTGTTATGATTTCTTCTTACATTTTCTGTTACATATAAATTGTTACAATGATGCATACCTCAGATTAAGCATGGCCGAATTTAAAATAATGGGATCAGCGTGTAGACAAGTATAGCCTGTGAGCTCAAAGCTCAGACGGCTCTGAACTCTCAGTTTCAGAAAGATTTTTCTACTCCTTGGTCTTGGTGATGTCGGTAAGAATGGAAATCCTAAATACACCCACTTACTCCTCAAACCGTTTGGTTTACAGATTGTCAGAATAATAACGGAAAAAGTTAAAATGGCTTTTTTCAGTATGTATTCAGTAAGTGTAGTACATCCTTTTTTCCTTTTTAAAGTACAAACTTTAAATTTAAGCCACATATGTGCAGAAGGTGCAAAGAGGAGAGATTATTTGTTGATATCAGTTTAATCCATAAATCTGATTAGACTGCCACCATATTTAGGGCTAAAGTTGGCTGTTTTGGGCACTCACAGCTCAGTTGAGCCTCTCACAAATGTTGTGTGGATCAAATGTCATGATAAACCTGACATCTGGCCAGTGTAAGATGGATTTGTGGCTAATGTGAGTCACCCTGAGTCAACTCTGTTAGTCATGGTAAAATGTAACCTGCAGATGTAAGCTAAATTTTGGCTGAACAGTCACTACTTTTTGGGAAGTTGCTTGCTTTGTACATTTGCTAATCCAAAATGACGCATTAGTTGAAAATGTGATGTCTTTCATTAATATCACTCATCGCTTACATACAGGTTTTCCTCCTGATATAAAAGCTAGTGGAAACTTTTGAACTCTTGCAGCTCTAAATGTTGCTCATTCACTTAAAACGGTGACTCAGGAAATCTCTAGACTCGTAAAAACGTAGAAATGTGAGGCCTTTATCTGAACTCATCCGCTGAGAAATCTCGAATAAGTGGGTGAACGTGCCCTGATATCACATACCACTGCCCGGGCAACATGGCTGCCCAGTTTCCTGTACAGAGAATCTAAAATGGGGACATGGGAGACGTGTTTGTCCACTCTGAGCTGTACACTGTGTTGTTTGTCCTGCAAAAAACGATATCAGTGCAGCACCCACAGGCCTGTCAGAGGTAGGGTGCAGGAATGCAGAGAGTGGGCTGACCACACTGCTTGTGCTCTCGTGTCCAGAAGAGTCTTGGATTTGTTCCTGGGAATGGATGGCTGAGGACGGAGCGAGGACAAACAATAGCAGCCATGGAAGAGAGCTGTGGGACACAAACACGGGAGATATCCTTGAACCCCAGCAGGAATGCTGATCTAAACCAAGTCACCCACTCAGAGCGAGCAGCCGAATATCTATCTGCTACTGGAGAGAGGAAGAAAGACGGCCTCTGTTCCATCACATGTACTGTAGAAGAACGCATGAAAAAGTCTGCCTTGTTTTACATTATTAAATTAAAACTGTTTTTATGACTTTTGCAACCTTGCAGATGCGGGAGTCAGCCTGAGAGGTTCCCAGAATTAGTCTGACATTGTCACCATTTTAAAGGCTTGAGGTCACTTGAGTTATAATTTGGTAAAGATGAGCTTAAATTGAATTTTGGTTATTTTCTGGCACAGTTTAATGAAAAGACCAACCCTGCCACCCAGAGAGGGATCCTGCTGTTTGTGAGTCTCTTCAAGACATAAAAAGACAAATCACAGGGTCATAAACACTGTTTATGCTTGCTTTGTGTCATGGTCCTGGGCCATGTGGGCCCAGTATTCTTAGTTCCTTGTATTTTTGTATTTCGTTCCTTATTTAGGCCATGTTTTCTGAGTTGCCCTGTTGTGTTGTTCCCTAAGTGTTTTCCCTTCATGGCTTTTACCCCCTGTGTGCCCCTCTGTGTATCTGTGAGCCCTCGTCTCTCCTTATGTTTTATTCCATGTTTCCCCTGCCCATTATGTCTAAGTTCTCCCCGTGCTCTCTCTCCCCCCTGTGTGCCCTCTATGTATTTATGAGCCCTCGTCTCCCTTTGTGGTTGTTTCATGTTTCCCCAGCCCGTTATGTCTGTGTTTTCCCCGTGCTCTCTCTCCTCCTGTCTGAACCTCTGTGCCTGTACATGTCATGTTCAGTTCACCCCGCCCTGTCTCGTTATGATTATCAGTGTCACCTGTGTTCCCCGTGTGTGCCCACTTTCCTCGTTTATCCTCTGTGTATTTCTGTCTGAGTCTCCCTCTGTTCGGCGTCGCGTTCTCCCTCATGTTGTGTGTAATTCTCCCCGTGGTTCGGTTCCTTGTACAGCTCATGCTTTAGTTTTCCCAGTTTTAGGTTATTTTGTATTACTTCTCGTGGCCAGCAATAAAGCTGTGTTTTTTGAGTTTATCCCCGTGTCTGTGAGTCTGCATCTTGGGTCCTTCTCCTGCCTGCCACACAGCAAACCATGACACTTTGTACATTGGTTGTTGCAGGTAGATTCCAGTGGAGGGCACATCAGAGATCCCAGTCATTAGAAACCACACTTGAAACCATATTATTTTGGAAAAACGGGTTTTGATTTATAAAGGTACTCAGCAAAATAGTTGCCTGAAGACTGGTGGACAAAATACACCATCATCACCGTTTCCCCTCATTTTTTAAGTAGACTGACTTTTTTTCTCCCGTATTTTTGCAGGTTTTCTGTTCACTTTTTGCAATTTTGTCAAGTATATTTGTCCTTGTGCAGTAGCAATGGCTCACTGTATGTTTTAGTCTTGAAGTTTGTCTTTTTTTTAAAGAAAAGAAACAATCTGGCATGTTTATTGCTGCTGATGCGCCTTCTGAACATGTCAAAAGCCCATATTTGTATTAAAGTATTTGAAGTGTGACACTAACCCTCTTATTCTGAGGGCAGCAATTTCTGGGGTGATGGGCGCTAGATGTGTGAAATTAAAAATGTGATGGTCTAAATCTGTGACTCAAAGTTAACCAAGATATTAAATGTGCCTCATCATTGCTACAACTCAAGAAAATCTTAATAATGGAAATATAATTAATTACAAATAGCAAATCCAAAGATGGGATTCCTGAAAAAATAAACAGAACAAAAGAGCCACCCACACATTGAGCCACTGGATCAGGCTTCTCGCCTTAATATTATTATTAATAAATATTGAAACAGAACCAAAATAAAACAGGATAGCTGTTAACTGTTAACTAATAAAGAAAATGACAAATTAACAGTAAAATCAGACCAATGCTAGTGGTGGTGAGGAGAGGGAGAGGAAGAAACAACCATCATGCTGCACCTTGTCTAGCTTTCTGTGAGTGCAGGTGAGTCTTCTGCAGTAGAGTGCAGAGCGTATCGGCAGTAGGAATAAATGACACAGGAGGCCAGTTTAGTAAGGACAGAAGAAAAACAACAGCAGGACGAAATAGCCCAGGACATTGAGGCTCGTGTAAGGAAAAGCGTTATTATTTCTTTAGACTGGTTTAATGTGAGACCAGTGTAAAATTTAACTTATCCTGGAAAGTGTTTATGTTGTGAGGAAACTATAACTACAAACGATATTTACTGGTGATTCGGAAAGCATGCTAGTTAAAAGAACATGCTATTAGAAAGCTGCTATTATTAATGCCATGTGCTTTTTTGTTGCTTGGCCTGTTGTATGGCTGATGTGTTCATTGGGTTCAGTATAAGATCGTGATTAATTTCCATTTATGCTTGTACATTATACTGGGAAAAGAGGGGTCAGCAATATGATTTTCTTGAAGTCTTAAAAAGCATCAAACCAATCACTAATAAAAGAGGCAGTATTTGTGTCCTCTTGAACTGGATCACGGACACGGCCCCATCTAAGACTCAATGGCATTGGACAGTATTGGAATATGTGTCACTAGATTTCCTAACATGCAAGCTACATAATAGGGACAAAAAGTTTCATAAAATATGGGACCCATTTATGGCGTATGTCGGTTTGGATATTTCTGCTATTTTCTCACGGGCCTTGGTATAATGCAAGCAGATCACTGCTATTTTACATATATGTATTGTTAATCGTATCTCACAATCAAAATATCTGGATTTTCCACTTATTTCTTTGTATTCATAAGCCGGGTTGCCTGTCTCTTTGTTTTGTTTTGTCTGTTTTGTTTCATTCTGCTATGTTATTGTTGTTGTTGTTTTGTTTGTTGTTGTTGTTGTTTTGGTTATTTGTTTGTTTGTTTAATCTTGGTGTCAGTGTAAAGTTTAAAACTCAATAAACACACAGTTTAAAAAAAAAAAGAAGCAGTATTAACAAAACAAAAGATTTTTATTTGATAAATGCATTCTCATCTCAGAGCATCAAATCCTGACATTTTTAAGATGCCACTGCATTGCTTATAAATATTTATATGTTGTGATGGTTGCCTTGGAAATTGAAACTGAGAGATAACAGTCTTGTTTTAGACATCTACTTAGACATCTACTTTATCACAGTAGATGTCTTTCTGAAAGTGCTGTAACTAAGTTTAAGAATTTAATCCAACCACTGCTATCGTCGTCAATGCCCTGTACCAACATAGAGCAGACAAGCTACCTGAACGCTACTCCAACAGAGGTCGATCATCTTGTTAATAATTTTACCTCCTCACTACCTACGACTCTGGATACTGTAGCTCCGGTGAAAACTAAGGCCTCAAATCAGAAGTACCTGACTCTGTGGTATAATTCTCAAACACGTAGCCTAAAGCAAGGCAAGGCAAGGCAAGGCAAATTTATTTGTATAGCACAATTCAACAACAAGGTGATTCAAAGTGCTTTACAGAGACATTAGAAACAAAAACAAATAAAAAGCATGATTTAAAATTGATTAAAACAAGCAAACAAACAAACAAACTAAACACACACATTTCACACCTGTTCGCGCGATCTGAACCCTTATCGTAAGGGGAGCTACCAGTCCTTCTGTGGACGAGCTAAAGCAGATGACTCGTAAGCTGGAGACGAAATGCCGTTTCACAAATTTAGAAGATCATCATTTAGCCTGGAGAAATAGTTTGTTGCTTTATAAGAAAGCCCTCCGCAAAGCCAGAACATCTTACTATTCATCACTGATTGAAGAAAATAAGAACAACCCCAGGTTCCTCTTCAGCGCTGTAGCCAGGCTGACAAAAGGTCAGAGTACTGTTGAGCCAACCATCCCTTTAACGTTAACTAGTAATGACTTCATGAACTTCTTCACAAATAAAATTTTTATCATTAGAGAAACAAATTACCAATAATCATATCACAGATGTAATATTATCTACAGCTACTTTTAGTACCATTGATGTTCATTTAGACACTTTTTCTCCAATTGATCTTTCTGAGTTAACTTCAATAATTACTTCCTCCAAAGCATAAACATGTCTTTTAGACCCCATTCCTACAAAACTGCTCAAAGAAGTCCTGCCATTAATTAATGCTTCAACCTTAAATATGATCAACCTATCTCTAATAATAGGCTATGTACCACAGGCCTTCAAGCTGGCTGTAGTTAAACCTTTACTCAAAAAGCCATCTCTAGACCCAGCAGTCTTAGCTAATTATAGGCCAATCTCCAACCTTCCTTTCATATCAAAAATCCTTGAAAGAGTAGTTGTCAAACAGCTAATAGATCATCTGCAGAGGAATGGTTTATTTGAAGAGTTTCAGTCAGGTTTCAGAGCTCATCACAGCACAGAAACAGCTTTAGTGAAGGTTACAAATGATCTTTTTATGAATTCATCTCTGTGCTTGTCCTGCTAGACCTTAGTGCAGCGTTCGATACTGTTGACCATAATATCCTATTAGAGCGATTAGAACATGCTGTAGGTATTACAGTTACTGTGCTGCAGTGGTTTGTATCATATCTATCTAATAGACTCCAATTTATTCATGTAAATGTTGAGTCCTCTTCACACACTGAGGTTAATTATGGAGTTCCACAGGGTTCAATGCTAGGACCAATTCTGTTTACATTATACATGCTTCCCCTAGGCAGCATCATTAGAAGTCATAGCATACATTTTCACTGCTATGCTGATGACACCCAGCTCTATCTATCTATGAAGCCAGATAACACACACCAATTAGTTAAACTGCAGGAATGTCTTAAAGACATAAATACCTGGATGACCACTAACTTTCTGCTTCTTAATTCAGATAAAACTGAGGTTATTTTACTCGACCCTCAAAATCGTAAAAATATGGCATCTAAGCAGATTCTTACTCTGGATGGCATTACCTTGGCCTCCAGTAACGCTGTGAGGAACCTTGGAGTCATTTTTGACCAAGACATGTCCTTCAACGCACATATTAAACAAATATGTAAGACTGCTTTCTTCCATTTGCGCAACATCTCTAAAATTAGAAATATCCTGTCTCAGAGTGATGCTGAAAAACTAGTTCATGCATTTATTACTTCCAGGCTGGACTACTGTAATTCATTATTATCAGGATGCCCTAAAAACTCCCTGAAAAGCCTTCAGTTAATCCAAAATGCTGCAGCAAGAGTGCTGACAGGGACTAGAAAGAGAGAGCATATTTCTCCTGTTTTGGCTTCCCTTCATTGGCTTCCTGTTAAATCCAGAATGGAATTCAAAATCCTGCTCCTCACATACAAGGTCTTAAATAACCAGGCCCCATCTTATCTTAATGACCTTGTAGTACCATATCACCTTATTAGAGCACTTCGCTCTCGCACTGCAGGTCTACTTGTTGTTCCTAGAGTATTTAAAAGTAGAATGGGAGGGAGAGCCTTCAGTTTTCAGGGCCCTCTTCTGTGGAACCAGCTTCCAGTTTGGATTCAGGAGACAGACACTATCTCTACTTTTAAGATTAGGCTTAAAACTTTCCTTTTTGCTAAAGCATATAGTTAGGGCTGGACCAGGTGACCCTGAATCCTCCCTTAGTTATGCTGCAATAGACGTAGGCTGCAATAGACTGTTGATGTGATTTGGCGCTATATAAATAAAATTGAATTGAATTGTATTGTTTTGAAGAGCAGAAAATGTCTGCATTAAGAGGCAGTAAAGCAGGTGGAGGCACATATAAACACTCAGAGAGGGCAACGCTTCCCGAAGGGCAAGTGCTATATAAAACTTTGATGTTTTATGATGTCTTTATTACAACACGCTGTCATCAGCCTGCTTTTATAGCAACACACTGATGTTTGACCTTTGACCTATGTCCTTCAAAGATTACATACTAAAATTACACATTTTATTATCTTTAACCATATGATTGGAGCAGAATGGGCTGAAGCCTTTGGCTTTAATAAGTTTTTAAAACTTCAGACTTTAAGATATACAAATACAGTGTAATTGTGCAAAACCCTGGCATCATTGTAACATATAAAAAATAAAATGTGTAGTCTCTCCGTGCCCTTTCATGTGACAGAGTACCTGATATAGTTTTGTGAAATTGTTTCTCAAGGTCAGCTTTGACCCTGGACACTAACATTGATGGTTGAGGTCAAAGCCAACCTAGGTACTAATATCCCCTAAGGTCTAGTATGTTTTTGTAAATAGAATAGAATAGAATAGATATATACAGACTAGATGAATATATACAAACATGAGAAAGGCACACATTTAGAGCAAAGTTTTTGGAAGTAATGCAAAGGACTTGGTCTTAGTATTGAGTCTGTATGTGATTGTGGGTTACTGTGGGTGTGACTGTGTGAAAAAGTAATTAGCACTATTGTTAAATCATGAATTAACTGGATTAATCTCATTTTTTGGGAAGCTAAGTTCACCTGTTTACTGGCAGACTTGTTGGATCAAGAAATCACTTAAATAGAAATTGTCTGATAAAACTGAAGCAGGCTAAAAGATCTCAAAAAGCAACACATGATGATATAAATTAAAGAAACAGCTGGGGAACAAAGTCACCGACATCTATCAGTTGGGAAAGGATTACAAAGCCATTTCTAAGGCTTTGCGACTCCAGTAAATCACAGTCAGAGCCATTATCCACAAATAGAGAAAACAGTAACGAACCTTCACTGGGGTGGCCGATATACCGAAATTACTTCAAGAGCGCATCAGTGACTCATCCAGGAGGTCACAAAAGGAACCAGAGAAACATCTAAAGAACTGCAGGCCTCACTGGTCCAAAACAGTAAGGTTTTGGAGTGGCCAAGTCAAAGTCAAAACTTAAATCTTATTGAAACCCTTTGGAATGACCTTAAATAAGCTGTTTAAGTTTAAGTCCCTTCTTGTGTACAAACTTCCTGCAGAGGTCTGAAATTACTTTTTTACACAGGGTCAGGTAGGTTTGGATAAATATTTCCCTTAATAAATGAAATCACCATTTAAGAACTGTCTTTAAATGAAACCCCAAGCGCTCCTTAAAGAGTGTTTATATTGAATTGGAAGTGACAGACCCGCCTTAGTGTTGCTATAAACTGTTGTGTCACGGTACTTATGTTTGCTGTAAAGCACGTCTTGCCTGATGCCAGCTGCTTTGACAGAACGGCAGAATTAGACATCCTAGAAATGAGATGGATCTATGTTTTGTTCTCAAATAAGTCTTTGAAGATTTAAATTAGTCTGAAATTACTTTCTTTTCATTTCTCTTTAATCTGAGGAAGACAATAGCTGTGGTAGAAAAAGGAAGAAAGGAGATGTTACTCTGTCTCATTTAAACTGTGATCCACTAATAAGCCCCGAGAGTGAAAAGCCTTTGTGCTGCTGCGTCTCTTCGTCACCCTGGATGACCTCTTCGTATCGAGTGGCTTCCCTGTAGATGCACATAGATGACACCATAGCTTTGAGGCTCGGCAGCTGATGTCTCCATTTAGCAGACACTTGGCTGAAAAAGAAAGAAAAAACACTTTAAAGTAAATATAATTGTGTTTCATTTTACATCTAGTGTTTCATAATTCAAGATTTAGTCCTTTAAGTCAATTATCACTAAAGGAATAATGATTTGCTGATTTTTCTGAGGCAGTTTGTCTCTTTTCTGTCTTTGAACATTTCTATTGTTTGAGCTAATTGGATCAGCTGTAAGATATGCTCCCCCCCCCCATCGCAGTGCGTCCTTGCAGCAATCCTTTTGGCTGGTAAACAACTCAATGCAAATGTCTTGGTGGTTGAAAGCCAATGATTCCATCAACATTTGGCAGGAGCCACAGCGCAGGGCTCCAGCATAAAGCGATCATTTGTTTAGCGACTCAACAATATCGTGCTCTCTTGTTTCAAACCGAAGGCTGGAGGATATTTTTGAGCCACCGCCGCTAGCTGCACACGAAGGGGATTTTTGCAACCAGAGACAAAGTAGAAATAGAAGAGAAGTCTGTGTTGGAAATGTTTCTTTTGCAGGTTTTCTGTCTTAAATATCACAGCCAGCCCCTGTTTTTGCAGCCATTGAAATATAATCACTTAATTTCTTTATTTATGTTTTGGTGATACTGTTTTCCCAGTAAATGTTTCATGTTTATGTCACCTAAAATTTGTTTAAATATTGCTACGTGTTGCCTTACAATATTTCATCTCTCTTCCTTCTGCCTTACCCCACACACAGATAAAGTTCATGCACACTGCTTTGTATTTATTGGAGCCACTGATGTGTTAAAAACATCTGTGCTGGGTAAAGACGGCCTGTTATGCACCTAGTTTCCCCCACAGAGAGCAGGTGACCATTCGGCTGGTTTTCAGTAAATCTCCATCTTTGCATTCATTATGAAAACAGTGAGTCTGTCTCTCAGTGCTGCATGCTGATCACATAAAAGAAACTCTGACATTTGTGTACACATCAGCGATGTATTCCAGTTTACTCCACTCTGTGGGAGTGTGACAGAAACATGTTGGTAGGCAGCGAAGGTCACTGAAAACAACAAGACACTTCACAGGAGTGGACGAACTGCAAACTGTGTAATACATTTCTCAGTTTTATCTTTCTGATGTAATCAACAGAATTGATCAATCTATCACTGGTCTGCTTTTGTCCCATTTAACGCATTCATGAGATTGGCAGGGCCTGAAAGAAGCGCAGCCATGTTGTTATCATAATAATACTGTGGCAATATTTTCCACTTCCGTGCCAAAAAAGATTTTACAGATTTCACTCATTGTGCCTGCGATGGCTCAAGTGGGCCAGCTGCCTGCTGTTTCCATTCATTTCAAAACAACATGCAAACTGCATCTGCAGGATCCTAACATCTGTCACGGACTTATGGTTTTACTAAAACATATTCAGGTGTTCAGTGAATAGATTTAAAAATATCATGGTTTAGAAATAAGACAGGAAAAATCTCCTTTTTCTTACCCTCAGCTGTAGCTTGAGCCACAGAAGAGAAGAAACCCAGCTGATAAAGTCATCTTGGACAATTCAGCAGTCTGTCACAGGGCTAACACAGAGACAGGCAACCATTCGCACCTTTAAAATCACCATTCACATGGATCTCTTTAGACTATAGAGAACAAACAGACTTTGCAGGAATCCTTCCTTCAGCTGCAGCCATGAATTCCTGAATGCTGAAATATAGCAAGTTGTTCATTTCTGGTTCTTACATGGGTAACTGTTTACTGTGTTCAGCATTACCTGGAATCCTAATTCAGAGTAAACACAGATTCAACACCACATTTGAATGCATCTCTTCTCTTTTATTTTTTACTTGCTTTGTTTTGGATTCACTGCCAGTAAAAACACACAACCCTGTCGTTACTTTTGAAAAGACTGCGGGAAGGTTTTGTTTCCTGAAACCAAGCAGGAATAATGTGAACCTAATACCACTTTTGAAACCTCTCAATTCTGAAGGTTTCTCTCCCTTCAGTGAATCCCCATGCTGCTTTCCCTCATGTTTTACTTTCAACTGTTATCCTTCTCCCTCTTCATCTTCGCAGCCTCCTTTAACAGCAGAACTCCTGCTGCTTGTTCCAGCATCTCCAACTTGTAGCTACCAATAGCTGAAAGAAAAGTTCTATGTGCCTCTTATTTTGCTTTATCTTCCCTGGAGATGTGTCTTGTTTGTTTTCTTTTGTCTGATACAAGTTCTTTTGGTGTTGTGACTTTCATGCATTTACTTTTGAATTTCCTTTGTTTCATTCACTTCAGTACTTGTTTGTGACAGTGCTGTGCAGATGAAAGTCCAATTTGAAAAGTGTGGTTCAGACATTTGGTCAAACCTACAGCTCAAGTGCACATCAGACATAAGAGACATGTTATGTCTGATCTAACTCCCAAAGTACCATACCCTCAGCCATATTAAAGAACAAGTCGTGCCTTCACACCTGCAAGTCTTCATGTTTATCATCCATCTGAAGCCATATTTGAAATTTAGAACTAGTAACTTCAGATGGCACGATCTTAAAACAGCATGTTCCCAGCAGCAATTAATAGTTTATTTTAACACTTCTTGTTGTTTCCTGCTGTGTGCTGCATGTACAGTAAACACTATGGAAATGAGCATGCTCAACTTTGATCTGTGTTTACTCCAGCAGTGCATCTCAATGACCAGAAGCAGCACGCTGTGGTCATGCTGAGCGGTTCTCACGTGGGTCTTGGTGTGTTTCTGTGATCGTGATTAAATTTGCACAGGTTCCTGACACTGGATGCAAAATAATCTGAGCCAACAAGGGCTTAAAAAAGACATTTCCTCTGGCTCCAGATAAATCAACAGGACTGTTTGACTTTGCACTTGACAGTGGCACTCATGATTGCTGAGGCAAACCTCGATCACTCCCTCTGCTGCTGGTGTGAGGAACTGTGACTCTGATGAATATTTATTTTGCTTTACTTAAGTGTCAGAATGTGTTAATTTAATTAAATGGTAAGATTTACTATGACCCTTCTCAGAGGCTCAAGAAAAAGAAAAAAAAAAGAATTAAAGAATATCTTTCTCATATCAGCCTACCACACTGCATTCTGCTTTATCGCTAATATAAAATTTAGTACTCATCACTCCTTCCTGAATAATGAGGTTGGATAAGGTAAACCACTGAAAAAACAGAGTCCAGATCAGGGTGCCAAATGCTGTTTTATCAGAACTAGGATGGTATAGTACATTAAGATGTTTTGTGAAATGCACTGGACGCCGGTGTCTGCAGGGATTTTTTTCATTATTAGGTTTTAAAAATATGCTGCTGAGCAATTAGATACCATCAATTAATTGGCTACTTTGTAAAAGTCTTTGCAAAAAACAGTTCATTGTATGTGAGCCTTGCTTAAGACGATCAGTGGTAAATCTGCTTTTTGCAGCAGAAGAATTTATACATGCATCATCAGATTTTTAGTCTAAGGACCTTGGAAAGAAAAGCATCTGTTGCTTGAAGATCTTTCACCTCTCATCTGAGAAGCTTCAGTTCTTCAGTTCTTCAGGCAAATGGCCGTCCCTTCCTGAGCCTGGTTCTGCCGGAGGTTTCTTCCTTTTAAAAAAGAGTTTTTCCTTCCCACTGTTGCCAAAGTGCTTGCTCATAGGTGTTCATGTGATTGGTGTTTTTTTCCTCTGTGTGTATTATTGTAGGTTCTTCCTTAAAATATAAAACACCTTGAGGTGATTGTTGTTGTGATTTGGCGCTTTATAAATGAAATTCAATTGAATTGGTTGCTGGAGGCTGCTGGCTGGCACTAAATGAAATTAGTCAAAGAGGTCGCTGCACTGAAAACCTGCTCTCATCATTCGCAGATTGTTGTCATCTTTAGTTTGCATGGAAGACACTGATTTGTCAGTAAACACTTGTCATCTTCTTGATCTTCTTGAGAATGTTCACCTTCAAGGTAGTAGTTGAGCCTTGCCACTGAAACCAAGACATTTCAAAAGGCACGATTTTTACTTTGAAGGTGAACGGTCTCTGTTCCCAGTTTATGCTGCATTTTTCACAGTTTCACTGCCCCTTAGCAAGTAGTTGGCCAGTGTTTTGTCATGATTTGACATCTTTACAAGCTACGGGCAACCACACAAATTTGAAACCAATGCACTGGCAAGGAGGTTTTTGGTGTAGTCCTGTATACTTCTTCGCAACAGCGAGCCACTTTCCATCCAGTCAGAGTATTGTCTCTAGCATCTAATTACTGTGGTTCTGGTCTTACGCCTGCATGACTGAGGCTTTAGCATGTGACTGACTCACGACTTTTTGCTGTGGACGCATTGATACGGAGCTGTATTATAACATATAGAAAAACAGCTGCACAGATGATTTTTGTGACTGTTTTGAAAACTCAAAAGTGCCTTTTAATACCCACCAGGGGGCAATACCTGTGACTGCAAAAACCTTTGGCCTTATAAAAATCCGACAGAAAGTTGCCTTTGTAAACACTTTCCTGATGCATTTATGGGCTCATTCACTCATTCCAATAAAAATGTAGTTCATTTTGTAAATTATGATCATTATAAGGGCCAACTGTTATGTTGTATTATGTGATGCATGTGTTGGGTAAATATACTGTAACCAGCAAGGGAAATTAAAAAACCTGTGAACCAATTCAGGAGTGAAAATCGAGGTCAAACACACTCGCCCGATGTATTCTAGGGACCTTATTACCACCACCATGTAAGCCTCTTAATGTGGACAATGTGGATCTTTAAAACAGGACTGTTTTCAGCAGTTTTCATTCAGCACCTCATTTTGTTGCAAAGACCGTGGTCAAAGAAACCCTTAATTGTGAGATGTAGGTGGCTTCTGACAAAACTGCACTGAGACAAAAACATGTTGCATCTTTCATGATATAAAACCACTATTTAGATTGTTTTGTTTTGTTTTTGCTGTTAAAGCCTTGAAAATAGCTCACATCTCCTTTTTTCAATTTATTCAGCTAGAGCTCACCATCCCATACATGCTCAACCTCTGACATCCAAAAGAATATGACACATTCAGACCATCCGCTGACATAGTCATCACCTAAAAAGAATGACCTCAAGCTTTGATTGAAGACTTTAAAGCTCTACTACCTAATGTCTTTTTTATTACGCTCATAATCGTCTTTATGTAGGGTTTTTTATTTGCACACATGCACAACAGCATGAAACTAGATAATAAAAACAAAACGGATGTGACAGGAGATAACATGTACTCTCACGTATCCACAACTGAGCGCTATATTATCTGAGGGATGTTTCGTTTTCTCTATAAGAGGATGCTTTATTTAGTCATTCCACAAGAAGAAGAAAAAATCAGTACTGAAGAAAAAAAGCTGAGTTTTTATTTTATTCCCTGAGAAAAAAACAGTCTTATCTTACTGAAAATTGATGTTAGTTTGAGGAGGAAGGCTAGCATTTTGACATCATCATCCTCTGCATCTTCAGGGACTCAGAAAGACCTATCATTATCCAGAAAAGAAAATGAAGGCAAAACAAAACCCAACAAACACTGTGGTCTTTGAAAAGTAAATCACCAAAATGACAACCTGAGGCTCCCAACTAGTTAGCAGGAGAAGTAAGCTTGTTTCAAATTATTGGTATAAATGGATGTGCTGTTGCTGTGGTCTCCTCTCATGGCTCAGTGTCATGGAAACAACAGGTCTGACTCCAAGCTGAGGTGAAGGGCTAAGCACCTGAGAGGGCAAGCAGCAGAGTCGAAAGCAGCTTATCTCCTTATGTCTCTAACAAGGTTGGTAAAGAAAATCACAGAGGTGGGAGGGGAGACGATGTTGTATAAGATCATGGTATCGCTGTGAGATAAAGCTGCGGCAGATGCTGAAAGTAGGACTTCATGCATCACACCTTAATGATTGTGCCCTTTAGGACTCCATTACTCCTGCACTGAAACAAAGGCTCACATGGTTTGTTTGTGACGTCCCTTCTTTACAGATTTCACACAATGTCACAAATTAGTGTCACAGTACTTCAAAGAAAACAAATTTATTTCAAATATAGCTGAGGATATATGAGACATTACACAAAAAAATCCACCTCCAATAAACACAAAGCAATAATTTTGAGCAAAATGCAACCGAAATATATGAAATCAAATGTTTATTTATTCAAATAATTATTCATTAAGGAAAATATGCTGGGTGTCACCTGAGTCTGACACAGAGAGAGAGACACTCACATTCACAGCTATAGCCAGTTAAGATTAATCAGTTAACCAGACAAGCTCTATTATCTGAGGGAAGAAGCTGGAGCACCTGGAGAAAAGCCTCTTAAGCACTTGGAGAATATGTAAGCTTGACACTGTAACGCCCCCTGATGGGTTTGAACCATCTTGCTCTATGGCAACAGTGCCAGTTCCTTTTCACCGCACTGCCCTAAACAATCCATGTAACACTTGGAGGACTGATCATCTTGGGAAATATGATTATGTGTTGTTCTGAACTATAACATCCATCCAACTGTAATTAAAAGAAATTCTCTTGCTGTTTTGTAGTGGTCACATCTTCTTACCTCTCTGATCTTTGAATTTTGCACACTCCCATTCGATCCCTGCGATCTACTGAACAAACGCTAGCTATCTTGAAAAAACAAACAAACAGAGGAGGTCGCATTTTTGCACTGACTGAAACAACTTCTCCTTCACATCAGGATCTCCCCAACATTAGAACAGTTTTTAAAATCAATTTGAAAAACATTTTTGGGGGTTTTTTTTACTTTTAAAACAGACTGAGTTTTTCTTTTATTTACTTTTGAACAGTTCGACTTTATTCATGTTTGCATGTTTTATGTTTTCTTTTTTCAATTTTTTTTTGTGTTGTTTATAAATGTGCTTACAAGTAAATTTGACTTGACTTGTTGTTGTGGTGTTTAAGTCTCAATCAGAGTTACTTTTTGTGCTTGGAACACATGTGTTATGACCCCTCTGAGGTCTACAATGACTTACACCTCAGGGCCACGGTCATGGCTTTGCTGATTTCTGGATCTGTTTGGCTGATGATTGAAAGTGCAGCAGTGGGTATATCACATCACCATATTAATGGTGTTTACCTCTAAGGGTCATTATGAAATACCTCTTTAAAGGGAACCTGTTATGGTCAGTTTTCACCACTGTATTTTTGTTCTTGGATTGGGCTGGAAGCTTTGAAACATTCGCAGTTTAAAAAATACAACTTATAGAAATTTTACTGGTACTCGGTGCAGCCCCTCAGTTAGTCTTCTCCCTGGACAAAAGGCATTTTAACCCTAACCCTCTTGATGACAACCCTAAACAGAGGTAGGTAGAATGGTCGCCTCATGATCGGAAGGTTGGGGGTTTGAATCCACCAAACGGCTACCCTGAGGTTCCCTTGAGAAAGGTACCGTCTCTACACACTGCTCCCTGGACACTGGATTGGTAGCTGCCCACCGCTTCACTGAGTGAATGGGTTGAATGCAAAGGACCACAAAGTTTCCCACATGTGGGATTTAAAATTTAAAAAACTATCTTCTTGAAGGCCAAAAAGCAAATGTTTAGAAGAAAATGTGGATAGTTTATAATGCATATCAATTATATTGATTTTTTGTTTCAAGACTACAAAGACTGGGAAGAAGAGTTTAATAAGTACAAACATTATGTAATCTTTTTATTATATACTTCCAATGTACAGCACTTTGTGTCAGCTGTGGGTGTTTTAAAGTGCTTTGTAAATAAAGGTGATGATGATGTAATCTGATTACCTATGGTTGGAGTTAGAGTTGAGCTTCTCACTGGTGATAATTTAGATCACAGAGGGTTAAAACAGCTACTTTAAATTTTTACTTAATTTACCAATACTGAAAACACTAATAAAAAGTATTTGTTATTGGTATCAACTGGAAGTTTTAAAAAGAGGTTTTTGTAAACACTTAGAAAAAGGAAGTTCTTTGTATTTTTTTTAATATAGAGAAAATTCCTCCCAAAACCCAATGACTTTGGGAGTTAGATCAATGTTAGATTAGTTGGTGATTCTAAATTAGCAGCAGGTAGATGAATGAACGGTTCATTTAAAAATTAGACCCCAGACTTATGATGTAAATGTTTGTCTTTCTTTTATTGGACTATCTAATTTAATAAGTAAATATGTTATAATAACTTTTATTTCTCCTGATTTATTTGTATGGTTAGGTTAATAAAACAAACAAAACAAAACATTAACTATAAACATTGTTAAAAGACTTTATTTAGTTTTAAATGCACAGTATTTTTTGGGTGACTGTGGCTCAGGTGGTTGGGAAGCGCATCTGAATCTGGAAGGTCGCCGGTTCGATCCCCGGGCTCTCTGTCCTGGTCGTTGTGTCCTTGGGCAAGACACTTTACCCTACCGCCTACTGGTGTTGGCCAGAGGGGCCAATGGTGCGATATGGCAGCCTCGCTTCTGTCAGTCTGCCCCAGGGCAGCTGTGCATTCACACACTGCCTCCACCAGTGTGTGAATGAGTAGTGGCATTGTAAAGCGCTTTGGGTGCCTTAAAAAGTGCTATATAAATCCATTGGTATTTTTATAAAGTAAAAACAATTTAGATATAGTAGACATCTAAACTGGACTTGCTTTGCAGGTTGACAGGAGATGAACTGAAGAATGTAACAACACGCTTTGCATTTTACAGCTTTTCCGAGGCTTCAGTATCACTTTCTTTTTCCCAGCAGAGAAAGGGATAACATCTCAGTCGCTGGAGTAAGGAGTCACCATGGAAACTTGGGGCTGCTTCAGGACACGAGCTGAGCAACCAATTACAAAACATCTGCCATGCTCCCAAAAGTATAATAAAACCCCTTAATAAAAAAAAACCATAATGACTACCACTGATGGTGAGAAAATGCTAAGTGGGAGAATTGGTCACAAACATTTGTCTTCATCTTCATCATCTGCCGCCATCATTAACATCAGTATCGCTGCCATCAACGATAACAATCCTGAGATGTTTGAGACTAAAGGAGTAAAGTTTCTGTGTTTTAGCAACATAACACCAGTAAATGAACCAAACATGTAAACAATAACAGCCTCAGTCAATCAACTGAGGATAAGATATCATCAGCCTCTGTTCTCAGGTTACATAGCATGTGCATCATCTCTGTCGTCATATCCAGATGGTATCCCTCTAAGCAGATTTGGCTGATACTCACATGCTTGTATAATGATAATAAGCTGCTTGGAGACCTGCTCAGAGTAGATCAATAAGTGAAGACAGTCGACGATCAATGAAAACCCTTTTTCTAGCGCAGTCTGTGCTCTTTTCTGTGTTTTTTTTTTTCCACATTTTTATTCATCATTTAAAAACAACAACAACAAAAAACTTAAACCAACTAGTGATTTGTTGAATTTTCATTAATTTGAGGATCTTTTTTTCTTCTGGTGGTCAGTCTCACCGTACAGTGTGCACATTCTCGTGGTGTTCTGCTTTTGATACAGTGATGATGATTATTTTATGTATTGTTGACAATATCTTGACAACTTTATGATGGCGTCACAGATGAAATTAACCTCCTAGTACCTGGCGTCCACATATGTGGACATCACATTTTTGGTTATTTAGACCAAAATACTCAATTTTGCTCTACAAGGGCCTAATATCCATTTACGAGGACATTATACTGCTACTGTTCTATCAAAATTTTAAACGAATATCCTCATATGTGGCTCTCATTTTTCTTAAAAACAAAAATAAGGTCAAAAAACAAATCTGGTAATTCTTTGTTTTTACATTCATCGGGCCCCAATTAGCCAAAATATCAAAAAGAAATTAAAAATGCATGCCGTGGAAGAGTTCGGGTCTTAGGAGGTTAATGTTAGTTCATTGTGCCCACAGGATGAATCCTGGGTATTTTCAGGCCTAACCTCCAGGATTACTAGCAAATTAGATTTGATCTTTATTGTGGAGTGCTAAAGTGCTAAAGTCATGTCCTCTACTTGGTTGTCTGAGTGCTTGTAACTGGCTACAATATCATAGACCAGTCATAGTCTGTATATTTAAAGTCCCCACTCTCACCCACACACTCCTGCATTTCTTTTCTCTCTCGCTGCCTCCTAACATGCCTTCCCCCTTTCATTTTCCATTATCTTCAACCAACAGTACCAACATCCTGTTGGCCAGCAGCACTGGAGCCAGTCGTTAACCTTGACATCTACCAATCCATTATGGAAATCTTCTTTATGATTCCATTTATCCAGGCTTGGGACTGTCACTGGGAGTATATGTGTCCTGTTCATTGTTGGGTTGTTATTGGCTATTGGACATTTTGAGCATTTTATTATCACAGTGTTCAGCTTGCTTAAATTAATGTCCCAACAGCCTTCATAGCTAATGGCAAAAGTGAGCTGATCTCCATTGGTTCCAGTGGTAAAATCCTAAAGTTCAGTGCTTTAAAAAACATGCTTAGAACAAACAGTTTGGATAGCTTTACCTTTCACAACAACAATTATTTGCTAGTAGATGGTCAAATAAATCAACCATTTGTTAACTGGTAGATCTTAATGTGCAGCTTTACTTAACAGTTGTGCTGCAGCTGATAGCTTTCTGCTAGGCTTCATTTGCCATCAAGGGACCTTTTTACCATGTTTCCCATGTTTGTGCTTTCTGGATTACTGTTTATGGGATTATCTGAAAAATAACATGGCTTGCTGTTTGGAACAGTCAGATTTCTATTCTTAAATTTTGCACCATGACTTTGCATTACACCTGTATAGTTTATGGATGCATGAGGTAGCTATCAAAGCTGAGGTGACATCTTATTCACCAAAATCACTTCTGGCTATGAAAAAACAAAACGATACTATCAAAACAAAACAAAACAAGCCCCAGAAAAAACAAATAAAATACAAAACTAAACAAACCCCTTATATTGAGGCTGTGTCATTCGTGGATTGATGATGTCACAGCACATATGTCCATCTTTTACATACAGTCTATGCTAGCTAACTACAGTATGTCCTTCATTGCACTGGTAAAGCTCCAAGAAAGACAAGTCAGATCCTGCATCCCTATAAAAAGCTGTTTGGTAAATGTTCTGAAACTGTTACAAATAGTACACGCTAACATAGATAAACTATTCATCTCCTTTTTGAAGTCATACCAACTGCTTATAAGCAAGGATTACAAATCAGATACTTTATTAAGATTTTACAAATGATAATGACAAAAATATTTAATTAAACCTCTGTTTTATTTTGTTTTTTACTTTTGACTGTTTCTATTACATTGTAACATGAGTTATCTTCTGTCAATGGACACTTCATAAAAGTATAAAGAAAAAAGGAATAAGGAATCTATGAAAAGACTTAAAAAGTCTCAGAGCAGCATAATAAATTGTCATGCTATGAAAATACCTAAATCCATTTATTTTTGCTTGAAGTGAGCTTCTGGGGGAGATAATACATGCCATATTTACAAATAAAGTACTTATGTATGCATGTATATGATCTATTTCCTCTCATATAGCATATTCCATGTGCCAGCATGTGTTATTTTTGGATTTTCCTGGTTTAATAAAGTGGTACTGAATACTTCTGGATGTGGCTTGTTAACGTGAATTCTTAAAGCAGTCACCTGGTTTCTTTTTAGTTCTGGTTCACTGGCTATATGCCGCTGAAAAGTGAAAAAGGTATTGGTGCGTACAGTATGGTGACGTTTCTCGGGAAGGCAGGCAGGTGGGGAGGGGGTCAACCTGCAAATACATGAGCTCTGTCCTGTCTTTACTCTAGAGGAAATCTATCTTCAGCTTGAGCCTCATAGAGGTTATCCATCCTTCGTAAAAACATGTAACTTTTCTTCACTGCTGGAAAATCATGGAGCTACAGGTGGAAAACCAAAGTCAGCCTTTCGCCACCAACACCATGAGGCTGCCAGCTAAAATCATCCTGGAAATGGGAGTAGATAACTTTATTTCTCTTCTAATATTTGGACTCATTTTCATTCTTGGTGTGCTTGGGAACACACTGGTCATAACCGTGCTGGCGCGCAGTAAACCCGGACAACCGAGGAGCACAACCAACATATTCATCCTCAACCTGAGCGTGGCTGACCTGTCCTACCTCCTCTTCTGCGTCCCTTTCCAGTCCACCATCTACATGCTGCCTACGTGGGTGCTCGGAGCGTTCATTTGCAAGTTTATCCACTATTTCTTCACCGTGTCTATGCTGGTCAGTATTTTCACTCTGTCAGCAATGTCCGTGGACCGTTACGTGGCCATCGTCCACGCTAGAAAATCCTCCTCGATCCGGGTGGAGAGGCATGCCATGCTCGGAGTGGTGCTGATCTGGACACTGTCCGTGGTCATGGCAGCTCCCGTTGCGCACTACCAGAGCATCGTGGAGAGGGAGAACAACAACACCTTCTGCTGGGAGGTCTGGCCGGAACACCAGAGGAAAGTCTACGTGATGTGCACCTTTGTGGTTGGATACCTTCTGCCTCTCACTTTGATATCTGTGTGCTATGCAAAGGTGAGCGCGCACGAACCAGAGTCAACATGTGACCATGAATATACAGTGTAATAACGAATTTTCAAAGTGTTGAAGAAATTAATGCGTTAACTTGTTATTCTCTCTTTTATAGTGTAAAAAATATTTATTTTAACAACAATGGATTGGTTTGTAAAAAAGGTTTAAGTCGTCCTTCAACATCTGCCCAGATGTCTTTCTGAAAATAAATAAACGTGAAATAATTTGGCTGCTCCTTGAAAACATTCACATGTGCGTTTTGTGTTTTCAGGTTTTAAATCATCTGCACAAAAAGCTCAAGAATGTCTCAAAAAAATCCGAGCTCTCCAAAAAGAAGGTTGGTGGAAGCAATTTTCTTTTGCTTCTGATTTCTCACTAAATTAGGAGTCGTGATTGAACAGTTCGCTGGCTGAGAGGTTAATGTGCTCATTAGGTGCAGATAAAAATGCCTGCACTCTTGAACTCCATTTACAGCACTTATATGTCAGCATAAAAATCTAGATTAAATTACCCAGTGGGGTTCTGGTGATGCTGTGAAGTGTCATTTTATTGCATTTGGCTCAAAACTCGGCACTGAGCTATCCACTAACAATTTTTTTCCAATCATTTATACCACCTTGCTTCCAAAAAAAGTAAATGTATAAAATCTAAATAAAACAATGTGCAAATTTTCTGCATTTATTCAGAAATCTTTTGGTCTTTAGATGACACTGCACTAAAAAACTGACACAAATATTCAATTTACTGCATTGGCTCAGCAACACTTTTGGTGAAACAAACATGTGTGGAAGACTGGAACTACCAAAGAATTTAGCAATAAAATGTAAAATTTAAAAAAAACGATTGAATAAAGATATAAAAGAAAAAATAAAGAAAAAAATATATGTCTGAAGTCTCGATATGTCTCACAGCTGATAGATTAGTCAGTGCCTGTGTTTAATTTGGTATTATATCTCATGCAATTAATGGGTGGCTCCATAGTGGTCACCACATTCACCTAACATGCAAAAGATCCTTAATTTGAGACTGTGAGAAGTGGCAAACCCGTGCAAGCATTGCATCAGGAAGAGAATCAAGCGTGTGGATCCATCTGCTGTAATGACCAGAATAGGGGAGCAGGTGAAAGATGCTTTGCTGTCTGATGCATTTAAAGACATATTTTTATTAAGTTATTTGTTTATTTATGTTTGATTTTGGCAGTATTGGTCCACCATAATGTGCAGTGAGGCAAACTAGAAAACTTTCTTGTGGTTTGACCAATAAAAATTTTAAATAGTTTTTGGACGTCACGAGGAGAGAGACCAAACAGCTTGTCAGAGTTCAAAGACAGCATTCCTGATAGTTCACATGGCATGGATAACATCTGTGAAGGCACCATTATTGCTAAATGATACACAACGCTAGGACAACAGCTTCCATCCTGAAGCCTTATCTCAGCGAAAAAATGCCAAACTGTGTTTTGGGAATATTCCAACAGAATTGCTTCTGAGTATAAGAGTTAGGGTTTTAAAGTGCCTGCAGTAAAGACCTGACAATATATAGTAAAGCATATAAACTCTACAGAGTGTTGTTAGAAGAAGAGGTGATTAGGATCAAGTTTAAAATGAACAGATGTTTTTCAAAAGCAATGGCACTTTTGATTGGTTGCACTTGTAAACTTTTAAATAAGTACAGGGTTTAAATGTCTAATAAATATATTTTATTTACATTTTACACATGTTCCAACTTTTTTGGAAACGTGTTCATACCCTTATGTGACACGTGACCTGTGATCATCTCTTTTCCACAGACTGCTCAGACTGTCCTCGTGGTGGTTGTTGTCTTCTGTCTGTCCTGGCTGCCTCATCACATCGTCCACCTGTGGGTGGAGTTTGGCTCCTTCCCTCTGAACCAGGCCTCCTTCGTGTTCAGGATGGTGGCTCACTGCTTGGCCTACAGCAACTCCTCCGTTAATCCCATCATCTATGCCTTCCTGTCTGAGAACTTCAGGAACTCGTATAAGCAGGTTTTCTGGTGCCGGGCGCCCAGTGAGTGTCCTCTGAATGAAAACAGAGACCCCCGCAGCAGAATGGAGACGGCACCTTCTACTAATATCAGCGTGTCTTATAAAGGTCACGACTCTCAGATCAGTAAAATGCTTTGATGACACTGGCGGTGCATCCTGAGTACAGCCTGCCGGATAATGGATTTTTTTAAAGGCTGAAACTACTGATATGAAAGTTTAACCAAATCCAGAGTTTCATATATCGACTGATATTTGTATTTTGAAAGACTTTAAAGAGCATGTTTGATTTGGGCCTTCATTCCTCAATGTGGCACATTTGCATATCTCATGTATACACAAGAAGTAACAATTTTAAATGTCAGGAAATATCAACCCATTTCCTGCTCAAACAGATTACAAGAGGAGGAAAAAAATCTGTGTAATATATATAGTCTGTATATAAAATATGAACATGACTAAATGTCACCCACTGATTTGTGAAATCTCATTTTGAAGACTTGTTGTAAGTATCGTGACTGTCAGTGTCTATGATGCCAGAAGTGAGTATACGTTTGTACAGGATGGTGAAGAGTGAAGTTATCAGGTAACGCTAGCAAGATTAGCATCAATGCACTGGTGATTTGCACAGAGAATGATTATTGCTAATTGGTACTAATTAACCAAAATACAAATATAATACTAAAACTTCACTCAACACAACAACAGCATGGGTTTCTCTGACTGGTTATTTGCATAATTAAAAGTGCTTTAATTCAAGTTAAATGTGCTGAGTTATAAAATAAGATTCTCATTACATTATCGAGATCAAAGCTATATTTCATACCACTCTTTAACCTTTTGTTTTCTTTACTACCACTGAACATTTTGAACATGGGAGTTTATGGGGACTGAATCACTTCTGGACTTAGCATCAATAATACAGGGTGTATCTAAAATAATCATTCAATTTCAAAAGGCTATATTTTTTTTAAGTAATGGATATAGAAACTTGCATGGTTGAATATAAAGTTTTACATACCAAACTTACAATGTTCACAAGTGCCCAAAGTGTCCTGATAGTCAAACTTGTTCCGTACGCTTGTGAGGATGTCACTGCAGCCACTGCTGTTGTTATGATGTCTACTGGCAACTGTGTGAAACTCACAAATCTCCTCTTTCTATCAGTGTGTGTTTCGATTGTTACTGGTGAACAAAGATTAAAGCACCATGAAACGATGCTTTTTGATACACCCACAAATTTAGGAACTACGTTTTTGGCACTTCCTATTGGCTTAATTTTCAGCCCCAGAGATGGCTGCCTGGTGAATATTTACCAGGATCAGTCAAAAGGTGTTGGACAGAAGCTTCTAGATATTGCTGGAAGATCCAGTGATAATTGTTATTTTGCCCAGCTTTAGATGATTAGTTTACAATTTAACTCTGTCTGCCTAATGGAATGTACATACTGTACAGTCTATACCAGAGATATATGCGCGTAAGTGATAACGGTAAATGGACTGGTTCTTGTATAGCGCTTTTCTACTCTCACTGAGCACCCAAAGTGCTTTATACAACTCATGCATTCACCCAATCACTTCGCATTCACACTCTGATGGATGCATCGGAGGGCAACATGGGGTTAATATCTTGCCGAAGGATATGTGGCATGTAGACTGAAACTGGAATTGAACCACCGACCTTCTGGTGAGTAGGTGACCTGCTCTACCGCCTGAGCTACAGCCACTGCAATTGCAATAATGCATCATTTAAATCACATTGTAGATAACCGTTCTGCTCTCAAAGATCAAAGGTGAAGGTTAAATATAGTCTCACCTGAGCTGCCACAGACCTTAAGTTTCTCTGTAATCTGTGGCTTCCTGTGTGTTTTGAATGGATTATCCAGTGTGTGTGTGTGTGTGTGTGTGTGTTGTCTACCTGTTGTGTAGTCTGTTTTTGTTTAGAGGGAACTTAAAGGCAGTGTCTTTGTGTGAAGCGTTTTCACTGAATGTGCGGAAACTATGTGCACCAACTGCAAGCAAAGAAATGTCTAAAACCAAAATGTGTAAGTGTACAGTATGTGTGTTCAAGTTGTACAAAGACATGAATAATTTATGTTACAAACCAATAAACTCTTTTTAATAGCTCATGTGTGCATGAAACATGTTTGATGTTATGACTTTGCTCTGATATAACCAGAGCAGCACTGAGCCTGCTTACCTGGCTTCTTTATTGCACAGATTGCATGCTGTTTCCTGTTTATCCCCTGGGCTGAATTTGATTAACTTTTGCAAACAGGTAACTGTGCATGCTCCTTTCTGCAGTATTGTCTGCCCTCTGCAGGCATTATTACACTGAAAACTGGGGCAGTGCAGACTCAAGTGCTGTCTTAGAAAAGAGATAAAAAGCATTTGCACACAAATACAAACAATGCACACAGTTTCATTTCATTTCATAAAAACATCATGTGGTCGACTGCTCCTATAAACAACTGAATGAAACATTCACTTTATAAGGTTGATCAATAATTTTTTTTTTCCCTGTCCCGTTTGGCTCTTTTGCCATCAGAATTGTTGTCTAAAGGCAAAGAAAGATGCCCAACGGATTTACTTTACCAAACTGACCATCCCAGCCTTGCCATAATGGTCCATTTGATTCACCTTTTATTGTGTATTTTATTTTCACTTGTTGAATACGGGACAGACTTGACTTGGGGAAAGAAGGGGAAAAAGAAAGAGGGAAAGAGAAACAGCTGAGAAGAGGGACGGGGGAGAAGGGCAAAAGACAAAAACCAACAGAATGGGCAGAAAAAAAGAAAAAAAAAAGAGAAAAAAAAAGAGAAAAAAAATGCATATATCGATCACCTGGATCACCTGTTGACAAAGAAAAAAGAAAACAAGCAGAAGAGAACAAGAGTAATAGAATAAACAACATCACAATGATATATGGGAATATGACAGTAAATACTAAATGTTAAACATTATTGTGCAGCACATAAGATCAACAGAACACAGTGTGCTTTGAGGTAGGAGCCAAAAAGGGTGTAGTTTGTGGGTGTGATCACCCGTGTGTACACCTGTGAGCATGGACGCGCTTGTTTTTTTAAAAGGTTGGTTCATGTAATGATCTGCTAGAGGGTGTGGGGAGCCGCTGCCCCGTCCTCCAGGGCATGAAGCAGGTATGGAGGAGATCAAAACTCCAGACATCCAGAGGCCCCCAGAACACAAGAGACCAAGGAAGACCAACAGAGGGGCAGCTGCGCCACTGTCCCAGAAAGAGCTGAGGAGAGTCCCAGATGAGGGCTCACTCAGCAGCCGCGGAGCAGAAGCCAGGGGGAGTTGCAGTGACGCGCCCGTGAGCTCCGCCGGCAGCCAGCTGTGCCTGAGTGACCGAGCCCCAGGCTGAGAGGCCGGGGGCACCCCACCTCCGAAGTGGCCCGAGCGAGCCCCAGGCTCCAGGCCCCGATAAGCGGCCGCCAAGGAGTGAGCCGGTGTGTACCTGGACGCCCACCCCCAGACATAAAGAACCACCAACGCACCGATGTCTGAGGGAGTCCGCCACTGGCAGGGGAAGTGGTGGTGGGGGGGAGATAGGCCTCCAAACCTTGGCGGGCCTGAGATGTCCCCAGAGAGGTGGCGTCTGATACCCAACCTGACATATAGACACAGACATACAGGCACACACATATACAAACATCCATTCCCACCCTCATGCTCTCATATGCACTTATTCCACACTCAACCAACGTGGAGACAGACATAAAGAGACGCTGTACACACGATCACACTCCCCAAGCGTACTCTACGAACCGGGTCTAGGTACCCTTGCCCCTGGAGGGGGGAACTGCACCCAGACCCAGGTGGTGTTACCCTTTTCCCTGCGGTGGTGGGAGGCAGACCGCCCCGACTCCGCAGCAGCAGGGAGGCCCCACACTCCAGACCGCAGGTTGATCAATAATAAATACAAAATTACTTTTTATAATTACAAATTTAAAAAAAAACCATTGCTATCAGTATTTAGTACATCATTTACTTTTGTACAGTTTTGTGGCTCCACGGTGTCGTTAACACATTTACTTGGTAACCAAAAGGTTTCCTATTTGATTCTTTTGATTCCTATAATTTTGAGGTACTTTTACTGTAATTGATCTCCACTCTGAGTCACTTTTGGTTCAGTCTTTTTCTAACTGTGCTGTCATGAACTTTGTTTGTTTTTTACAGTATCTCGGAGCATTGGCGGGTCTGACCTTGGCTTGAATTTGTTGGACCTAAATTGCGGGACTGTGTTAATGCTGAATGCTTCAGACCAGCAAAGTGCAAACACTTCTGCTTTTTTAGTGGTGGTCACACTTGCTGATCTTCAATCAAGCACTTGATTAGCAGCACCTGACTGCGACTTACCCATGTAATTCTCATAAATACGAACACGAAATGATAAATTTTATTCCTTCTTTCATGATTTGATATTCTTTACTGTGGTGTTATTCCTGAAGATAACCTAGAACATAAAGTATACAGACCCAAAGCATCCTGTCTGATGACTCATTTCACTTTAATCATTTTTTTCATAATGGACTATGTTATGTAATATGCTCAAATGATGCTCATCTTATTTTCCATTAGCTGGAAACTGAGTTAAAGGCGCAACGTCACAGTGAGGGAGGATGATGAAGAGCTGGTTTAACTGCAGGTCCCTCAGTTATGTGAAGAAAAAATATATATATATATCAGTCTCATGCCCTGAAGAAAATGACTGCATCTGAGGTCTAAAAAATATGAGGATGAAAGGACACGTTAGTAAAGGAAAATGTAAGAAAACCGATTTTCCTGATGTTAATTAAAAAGCTGTTTTAACCTCAGTTGAACAGCAGAGGTCAGGCTTACACAGGTGTTGATATTCAAGCCTCTCTTTCTCTGCTCTGTTTAATTTGCATCTTCTGCAAAAGAAGTTTAAATGTTTAAACTGTTTAAAGTTTATATTTCTGGATTGTTAAAGAGCAAATTTAAAAAATTTGGGATAACAAATAATAATTTAAGAATTTCAATCAATCAGATTATTTTGGTGGGTACTTGTATTTTCTCCTTTCTCCTCCATCTAAATTAACTTTAATTTCTCTGCTGGTTGGAAATTCATTTCTAGATCGTGTATGCTAATCAGTTCTGTTTCCTGAAGCTTCTCCCATTTGTCATTTCCCCTCTGTGGCAGCTGACTCCTCTATCCCTCCCCTGAGACTCCCACCCAGCCTATTGAATGTGTCATAAATAATATGGGCTAATTAGATATGAATTGATCGTCTATAGGTCGCAGGCATTTTCATCCATCACTCTAAAAGCTGTTTAACAATAGATTACCTCCAAATAATCCTCCATGGAGCAGGTGAATGGGGCGGTGGGCCATTACAGCCTTGTTTAGTACGGGTCGCAGTTGGAGTCATAATTCTCCCGAATAATAAATATTGCCTTAGTCTGCTCTTTCACTGCTGTAGGTGGTGTTTTAATACAGAGGAGGATATGAATCATTTCACGATTTCACCAGAGGGTTTTAGGCTCAAGCTTAAAAATTTGTGATCATTTCCCTGCTTTTAAAAAAAATGTTTTTGTGGATTTTTAAAATTATCGTTATTATTTTTTACTCCTGTTAGCTTCAAATTCTGGATTTTGGTCCTGTTTTATCTCACTGATACATTTTATTGTATAAGATTATGCTCCAGAGAGAACATTAATCAGTGTACAAAAGAGCCTTAATGTGTCTTGATGAATGATTAGCAAACCTGTGTAAGTACCTATGGAAAAATAAACTCTATAGATCAGAAAACACCAAAGCTAACAGTGGGTATAGTGGTTAAGTTTATAGACTGTATATAAAAGATGGGGACAGCAACACCAATGTGCCTTAAAGCTGCATTCTGACTCCTCTTCTTGCACGCTGAAGTCCTGGAGTAGACACATCTCTGGGGAAAAGCTGGGTATGATTTGGTGTGCAGCTACTCTCAAGATGTTAAATCGTAGTCATACTGACATGTACTGCCAATATCCCACATTTTGTTAAAACGCCTATGTGTTTGTAGCTCTGAGTATTCCAGTGTTTATAACACATTTTAACCAATACTATTGCCCAAAGAACTGCACATCGGTTGTGATTTTCTTGGGTATTTATGTTTAATGCTCATCAGCAGATGCTAAAAGGCTAAGCATAGATGGTGAATTCTACTTTTAAGGAAAAGGTTCATTTGCAGATGTTAACCTGTCATGCAGTGTCGCAGAGTTGCTATGGCAGCTGCCACTTGTTGTATATTATAGGATTAAATATGAGCTTTTCACATAGTCATTGCACAATGCATGGTATTAAATAATTGTTTTTCTTTTAGTATTTGATGCTCTCCTTTTATATTGATCTCCCAGTAGCTTTCTACATTAATTTTATGATGTGTAGAAGTGTTGTAGAGATGCATGTGGATGTTTTTCAGCAGAGCTGTGAACTACATTACTCTGAATTAACCAATATCACCTTGCAAAAACACAGGCATGCTGTATTTCAAACCCTTAAGAGTAAGAGACTGAGAGCTTGCCCTTGTTATTGAATACCCCACTGCTGAAAGGTCTTATGATCTGGTGCTGAAATGTTTATTTGAGTAAAAACTTCTCGTGAAAGCAGTTTTTAGGATATAAATATCTCATCCAGTGCTGTGGCAGACCTGAAGTTTGATCTCTATCTACCTGTCCTGGACTTTTCAGTTTTCCCACTTTGGCCGATGAAAAGATGCGGCGCTCCGGGTTGAAGACGACCGCGGCAGGCCTGGCTGTCACCCTCTCTGATTAATGGCCCTGCTGAAACATGTCCAGTCACATTAGAGCCCCATGTATCTCCCAGAGTCCACACAGGCCTGGCTCTTTGTTCTGATGGGAAATGGTGTCAGCCGCTCACTGCTGCTCGCCCAGAAACAGATAAAGATTTACTGTCATCAGAGGCCAGATTAAAGCGCACAAACGCAGACATTGATTTCTGAGAGGGAGAGAAGAGGAGAGGTGGGGAAAAAAACCTACACATTTTGGGGAGGAAACTCATTCCAGGGCCAGCGGAGATATGATCAGCTTATTTGGGAGGTGGATAATATGGAGCCCTCTCCCAGAATGAACTTTGAAAGAAGTAAATTGTAAATATTGATTTCTGAAATGAACTGTCAATCTCACTCGGCGAGATTATTCCTATCATCTTGTTGAGAGGGGGCCAATGAATTCAAAACTGCGGACAAAGAGAGGGGCCTGCTGGATTTCTGTTAGGGGGCACTCAAAAGGGCTTTATTCGCTTAGTAATGGTTGTTCAGTTTCATCAGATAACAGCTGAGATCTCATCGGTGCTGAAAAATAAAATGAAGTGTGACTTCAGGTCCTGATTGCTGCTCCTGTCCACAAGGACGTCATCAGAGAGGAGCTCTAATAAACTCTTTCCTTTGTGAATCTGTGGCACATTGTCCCAAATCTAGATCAACTCAGTGTTTCTGTACAACAAAACACTTCTACTGATTACGCTGGAGTTGATATGAGACAGATTATAGAGAAGAATGATTGTAAGGATCCAAGACAGGAAAACAAAAACACGCTGTTCTGTTTTATACTGATGAAACAAAATCATTATTGCAGTACATCCCCGTTTTCCCCCATATTGCTGCATATACACACTTCCTGGTTTCTATTTTTGAAGTCTGAGATATTCTGAGCCTTCGGAGAATCAAATGAATTGATTTTGAAATATGGTGATGAAGTCTCATAAGCATACGTCTGTTTAAAGCCTTAAGCAGCAATAAGCAATAATCACTTTAAATCCATCAGACTACTGTGACGCTTCCAAACATCCCCAAATTTCACCTGAAAAGCCAAACTGAATAATCTCCGGCTCTGCGGATAGGAGACATTTTAAACAGTCCAGAGTCCAAATTGAATAATCTAATTGAATACAGACAGTTTGAGTTTTACCCAATCAAAATTATGAATCAGAAAGTAAATAATAGCCTTAAAACTGTGACTCAGTGACGCCGATTTTATCAAATCCGCTTTAAAAATTCTCAACTAAATTTGATTACACAAAAAATAGATTCAAAGTAAATATTACATCAATTTCAGTCATGGTACTAGTCGGTGGCCTCTCCATTGAATATGTCATGCTTGGAAACCTTCAAAAGTGGTGCTAGTACAGGGGGCTCCAGGTATCAACTGTTTACTATAGTTTCAAACTGACCGAATCTTAATGTGCACATTTATGAAAGCTGAAGTGTCAAAAATGTAACAGAGTAACAGAACTCTATGTTTCCCTTCATGAACAGAAGGAAAAGCTGTGTAAAACTGAGCATAGTGTTAATTCAGCTTTGAGGTTCAGGATTCTCCACAACCTCAGCAGGTCAGCAGGTGTCGTCCACACAATCTCATTGAAGGGAAGATATATTCATGCTTCTTTACCCAGCTTGCAGGGCCAACTGCAAGCTGCTTTGCAACCCTGTAATAAAATGTATATGATTCTCAAAAGTTTCATTCCACATCAAGTACATCAACTTTGGGTACTTTAAAAATATTTTTGAATACACGTTATGTGCACTATTAAGCTGCTTAAGTGGGATTGTAACTTTTACTGAAGAAAAAGGTACTTTTCTCTTTGCAAAACAAGTCTCCTACACACAGTGTTATGTTTAAATCCTTGCATAGCCAACACCACTACTTAAATAACTAATCTCAAATAGGACACAGAGTTGCACATGAGCCCGAAAATTGTGATTTATATTAAACATACGCAGAAACTAGCTGCAGAGCTACATGACTGAGTTACAAATACGTGAAGAGGTGGGAGTACTAGAGAATAGTATTTTCCTTCCTGTATATATGCTCTATTTTGTGCATATGTATGCATATGCTCAAAATGATCAATTAACCAATAAAAGCTTGCTTCACTAATGTTATTTCAGATTAAACATTCTGATTCGTCTTTAGTCCCCTCTGTGCCATTTCCTTTAAAAACACATGGAAGTGCAGTGAAGGGGCATTAAGGTCTCGGAACATAGTGACACCACCAAAAATAAAAGACTGTATATAGAACTAAAATCTTCTTTTAGTGGGCCCGACTGAAAGGGTAGCAACAAGTAAAGTGCTGGTAGATTGTTCCCAGGCTACTACTGAAAGCGTCAGAGAGGCAGAGTTACAGCTTTGCACTTTGCATTTAAGCTGAAAAACTTTGTTGTATTTCTAGTTGCAAGTGCAACTTTTGACTATCCAATAAAATCACTGCTGCCTGATCTTTAAGTCCACAACACACTACGAGCTTATTTCTAAAAGCCAGTTGGACAAGGTTCCTTTTTTTCTATTCTTTTTTATCACCTTCACTAGTCACTTTATTGCCAAACAGATAAATGTTTTTGTTATTATCGTAGTTATTACTGAATTATGAATGCTATTCTTATTTCTCCTCATTTCAGTTGTTTTGCATATAAACTCTCACTAGGTGGCAGTGCACTTCTATGCATGCAAATCATTTGGAGTTTCCCTGTGCTGTGTTTGCACTCGGTGTTTGAAGAGATAAATCAGTGAGGATTTGCACCACCTCTCTGTGCATCTGTTGCTGTTTGATGCAGTTGATTCTTCTGCCTTTGTGCTCCTTCGCCCCTTCGCCTTCTTCATCAGAGCAGCACCTTCGCGCAGACCCCCACCCCTTCAATTAGACTGAGAGCTCTTTGAGTTAAAGTAAAACTAATGATGCTCATTTTCAGCAGCACACCACAGCAGTTTGGTCACCATTTCTGGCATTCATGATTTGATTTTGATGAAATGGGCTCAAATGTTTCGTTTTTGGGTAAGAAAGCAAAACGTGTTTAGCTCCAGTGATTCTCGTTTAGTTGTTCACTTCTATTTGCACTTCCCATACACATTAAAGCATTTTTATCCATATGGTTCAGAGGGAGTGGACTAATCGCTCTGATCACTTTTTTCCATTATGCTTAATTGATTTAACGCATAGTGCCAGATCCCCCCCGACCCCCGTCTCATTTTGACAAATGAGTGTCAGAGGCCAGCGGCTCTCAGCAGCTGTGTGTGTTCCTATCAAAACCAGCCTCGTAATGCAAGGACAGCGCCTGCAGCACTTAGTGTCCTTTAATTGCCATTTACATAGTAGGCTAATCATTATTTTTTATGTCCTCTATTAACCACTATCACCACTATCTCTGCTCTCTCTGGACTGAAACAATAAGCTGTTTGTCAGAAGTGATGCTCTGATGGATGGGTCACTGATGGAGGAAATGATACTGAGGGGAAAGACAAGCACATTCAGTTATATTTAGATAAAACACATTTTCATTATTTAAAAACAATGAAACAATAAATGAATGAATGAATCCAATTCATTCATTCATTAAAACCAGATCAGCCCTTATACAACTACAACTTTAAATAACAAATATACTGGTTATTTATATACTGAGTTTAGAAAAATTGGCAACACGTGATGTCTGCAAGTTGCTTGTTTTGTCCAACCAAAAGTCTAAAAACCTAAATGTGATCAATTAATACATTTATAAAAAAAAACTGCTTGACCTGAAAGTCATGTTGATCCAATTTAACCCTCTACTTCTTTAACTAATACCTTCAGCAGTGTTATTGTAGGGTCTACCTTGCAATATAAAGCGCCTTGTTGTGAGCTGGCGCTGTATAAATAAAATTGAGCTGAATTGAAACTGAATTTGATGCTCTGTCTTTGGTTTCATAATGTGGAGTGTGGGGTCCAAAGAAGACTTTTCTTTGTTTAGGTTCTGTCATTGATGAAAGATCAGAAGAGGCCTGAAGGCTGAAAACCATTTAGCATTTCATAAAAAAAAAACATGTAAAGCAGTCTCAAAAGAGACATTTGGAACAAGCAGGGATGACACTACATTTAGAAATAAATGAACGGAGGATTTAAATGCCTCCCAAAAAGTCCCATTATCCCTTTATATTTAGTATACTGTCAACCCAAAGGGCAATATCACCCACTTAATTAACTGACTGCGGTCATGACATTTTAAATTTTTCTAACAAACAAAACCAAACTGCAGCACAATTTATTCTCATTCTTTCACAATCATAATCTCATTCTTTTTTGATATTATTGTCTTCACTAGGAAGAGAGCAGGAGAATGAGGAGCAGTGGCCTGCAGGAATGCTGAAGCCATTTTTTGCAGAATTATATGCTCGAGTCTGGTGCTGACAACATATTTTTGACAAAATAAACTCATAATAGCCTTTCAGCATATTATAATTGAAGTGGTCTAAAAATTAACTACCCTCCTGCATTTATTCCTTTCTGACCACTGGTGTAATTTATTGAATGGACAATGGGAGAAAAGATTTGAATCCATAGACTGTATATAAAGATGGACATAGTTAATGTGACATCGCCACATGGTTAATGAAGTCCTGACCATAGTTCAAAAAATCAACTTCATGCTTAATTGAGTATCACCTGAAAGAAGTGACTCAGCTGATATAAACTCATCAGGAAAGTGTACTGGATGTCACAGAGGGAGTCGCCCCCTGCTGGCCAAGGCATTTCTGTGTTGGTTTCAATTTTCAGATCCAAAGCTACATCCATCTTTTATAACGTCTGTGTTCGAATCGACTGGTGGGAGGGGCTAAGAACAGCTGAACTTCTTTTGCCTTTTCCTGATTTCATCCTACTGCAGCTTCAAAATAGACCCGTGTATAAAAATTCAAACCTTTTGTGGTCTGTCTGGTCAATGTTTTGAAAAAAAAAAACCCAACAACCTGAAAACCACTTGGTTATATTATGTTAATCAAAAGTACTTTGTTAGGTTTAGGCAACAAAAACAAATTAAGCTTAAGCTTAAGAAAAGGTTGTGGTTTGGGTTAAAACATTTTATCTTTATCAACAGTAATCCTGCTCATCGGGAGTGACCAATCACTGTGACTCATAATCCAGTGCAGAACACACATCAAAGGACACTTTGGATACAGTGCCTCAAGTAATGTCAGTTATGTCTTTAGATCTAAAGGCTACATGTCTTAAAATTACAAAAAATAAATATATGCTGGTGTGGAATGAGAGGTGAACTAACCAGAACTCACTTCAGGCTTTGGGTTATAGTTGCTGTTATTTGCAACAGTTGACTTTCACTTAATGTAATTTTGACAAAATAAAAAATGTGCCAATAAATAATAATTTTATGAATTATTAATAAAATCTTCATCAGCTCACGTTATTTAAACGAAACAGTCCCGTTCGGTTTTTCTCCAAATACAGAGTTTGGGTCAAGGTTAGGGTTAGGTGGTCATTATGATTGTAGGCCATGACTTAGACATCACAGAGTTAAAGTGCCTATTTTGAGTCTGCAAAGTGGACCTGTAATTTCAACTAAGATGATAATGAAATTAATATACTATAAATGTTAACCAAAACAGATGTGCGTCAAGCGGTTGAAACATCAAGTATTTGATTGCAAGATGATATTCATATATAATTTTTTTCTTTAAAATCTTAATCTAAAAGGCTACAAAGTAACTGAACCTTTAGCTGTCAGATACATGTAAAACTCCACAGTACCTGGACATGTAGTGGGGTAGAGGTATAAAACATAAAAGAGAAAGTTCAAATGTATGTAATTCTACCCTACGAGCAGTACTTAAAACTCCACCACTAAACTAAATTTCCTCTCTGTCTGATCAGAGTTTGTATTTGCACTTTCAGAGCTGTTTGATTCTCACTCTAAACTTTGACGAGCCGCGCTCTGTGCCAGACCTGAACCCCGGTTTATCTGCCTTTCCACGCATCACAGAGTAATAATGACAAATCGGGGCGATGTTTGCTAATGATTAGTGGAGATTGTTTCAGCTCACTTGTAAAAGCCATGTTTAAGAGCTATATTTATTGTTCCATTTGCACATTTTGTGAGTGTGTTTAAGAGAGGACTAATCGTTATTAATTAGGGTCATTGTTCTACTGTGTGTGTGAGTGAGGATGGGAGTGTGTTTGTACTTGCATGCCCGTGTTTATGCATGTGTCTGTTCCCTTTGTATGCAGATGTGTTTGTGCGTCTGTCAGTGCACGTGCATACGTGTGTGCATGTCTATGTGTGTCTGTGTGTATGTGCGTGTTTTGCCTGAAGCCATACTCAGCAAGCTGTGACAAAGGTCCATTACCTTGTCTGATCACAACGGCCTGTGATCTATTAGCATCATCTAAAAGCTACATTAGGATGAAGTGGAGACACTCATAAAGAGAACGCTCTGATCAGCCCTTTTAATGGGTTCACTGGTTTTACATGGAACCTCTCTGGCTTATTCCCCCAGGTTTGTAGGTTAATGCATTTTCAAGTACCCACCAGACAACACTCAATTGACAATGAGGCGTATATATGAGCTATTCAATCCAAAATGAGTGAGGATCCACCAGTGAATTCAGATGGAAAGTGAATTCTCTTTCTGCTGATGTGCAAACCAAATGAAACAGCAGGAAAAAGGTATAAATGAATGTATAATTGTACATGAGCCCCCTTCAAGATTTCTTAGTTATACATTTGTCATACGTAACTATTTCAGATTGTGAAACTTTAATATTAGACAAGGATAACCAAATGAATAAAAAAAAACATTTTTCAAATGATGATTTTATTTATTAATTTGTTCAAACCAAACATTCCCTATGATTGTGATTAACCAGAAGCGCTGATTCAAGAAATCACTTAAATAGAACCTGCCTGACAAAAGAGGATGAAAGATCTCATAATGGCACGATCTGAAGAAACAGCTAAGAAGCAACATCATTGATAACTGTTAGTTGGGAAAGGATTACAAAGCCATTTCTAAGGCTTTGGGACTCCAGTGAACCACAGTGAGAGCCATTATCCACCAATGGAGTAAATTTGGAACAGTGGTGAGCCTTCCCAGGGGTGACCAATCTGCCAAAATTATTCCAAGAGCGCGTCAACAACTCATCCATGAGGTCAAAAGTTTAGGTCAGAATTCATGATTTAACAACAAGAAAGAGACGGGGCAAAAAATAGCATCCATGGGGAAGAAAATCAGGGCCAAAAAGAACAAAACGGTTAAAATTTTTGGAGGTTTGAGTCTCTTTACATCTGCTGTAAACTAACAAAGCATTTCTTACAAAGAACATCATCCCAACAGTCAAGCATGGTGGTGGTAGTGTGATGGTCTGAGGCTGCTTTGCTGCTTCAGGACCTGGACAGTTTAAGTTCATGATGGAATCATGAATTCTGCTCTCAAAGTCCAGGGAACAGTTCATGGCCTGAAACTCAAGCACCCTTAGCTTACGTTTTGGAGTGGCCTAGTCAATCTGTGGACGAGTCTTTGCTCCCAATCAACTGTTAAACAGCCGTTCATGCTTGAAATAAAGAATTCTGGAAAGAAGAGAGGCAAAAATTCCTCCACAATGATGTGAACAAGATGATTTCAAACATTTAAGTTTAACAAATATGAAAATAATAAGAAATCAAGAAGTGGGCAAATAGTTTATCACAATACTCTATGATCTACTTAAATTTCCTCTGCCAAAACTTTTAAATGAAATGCATGTCATTGTATGGTTGGTGGTTTGGTCTGTTTACTTCCTGTTTTCCTGTATCACAATCCGAAATAATGGTAATGGGTCCTAACATGGTCCTAACATGGTCAATCTTACTACAGGAGTTCACAAATTAAAGGTAAAAAAAAAAGTAAACTATAAGCTACAGTTAAAAATTACACTACGGTTAAAAAAAATACTTCTCACAACACAGATAAGCCATTATTTGAAATATGTGAATTTTTCTGTAAATTGAAATTGGGCTGAAAAAAAGTTCTATCAGTTCAAAGATTACAGATTAACAAATACAAGATACACAAGTAGTATTTCCTGTATTTGCAATAGCTGACAGTTTAAAGCATTTCAAATTATTTGCTTACTTTTCATGTCTCTTATCTCCCTGCTGCTTTCTTACATACATAAATGTGATTTCCATCAATTTTAGCACTAGCGACACAGTAGCAGCTTATTATCAGCTATATTTAAGATATAAATATCAATAGTGAGTTAATAATGAATACACAATACTGTTGCACAGGTGGCATCCCATCACTTACCACTCTGGAATTCACTGAGCCCCAGAAAGTCACAAATGTTTGTAGAAGCAGTCTGCATACCTTGATTTTATACACCTGGGACCATGGAAGTGACTGGAACACCTGAATTCAATGATTGGATGAGCGAATACTTTTGGCAATATAGTGGTTATACAGTCATGTGGCCTAAAAAAAGTTCCGACAGGACTATAAGCACACCCTTACTGCTTCCATAGGGATCAAAGGCTAAGTAACAGCCCGATGTGCTAATCAAATGCACTTGATTAAGTGGTCATCAGCACCTCTAGTAAACCAGAAGGTTTGGCAGTTCAGGAGTGTGTCAATGCAACAATATTCTTAGGAGTGGATGCAACCTTCTGCACCCTAAAGGCAGAGCAAGGTCAAAAAACCCACAAGTTGCATCTGAGACTCTACAGGCTTACAGTGGGTTTACAGTTAGAATTTCAATGTTAAAGTTCCTGCACAAAGGAGCGAACCTCTTCTCCATACAAAGAACACGGCAGCATATTTTAAGTTCGTAAAATTCCATCTGGAACAATGTCTTCTTGACAAACAAAGCCAAAGTCGAGGTGTTGGTCATAATGCACAGAGGCATTTTTGGAGAGAACTAAACCCAGCATATCAGCACAAACGCTCCATACCAGCTGTCAAACATGGTGGTGGAGGGTTCATGATTTGGCCTTGTTCTGCAGTCACAGGACCTGGGAATCTTGCAGTCATTGAGTTGACCATGGTCCCCTGCAAACCATTTGTTGCAAAGGACCAGTCAAAGTCCAGACTTTAACCTGAAATCGTGGGGTGTGAGTATAAGAGAGCTCACATAGTCACAAAAGGTTATTTTTATTTGACCTGTTAAGTTAGTACTGTATATATTGAAGGTTACTTTTATTAGTTATTGATTGCACTCAGTAGTCCTACTGGTCTCTTTGTCTTTTAGCCCCAAGTGTGTAGTTTACTGGATAACTGTCGCTGTGTATGTTCGCTGATGAACTGTGGCAATTTACATTTCTTTGTATTTATTGACTTGTTTATGTCATCTCATCTAAATGCCTAAGAAGTGGTACCTCTGTTTTTGATTTGTTAATAGTATAAACTCAATAGAAGTGCCGTCCGTTGCCTACTGATACGCATGTATGCATGGTGTTAATTAGTCAGGCCAATCCTGATTGGCTTTTGTCATGACTATGGCAAAATGAGAATGTGGAAATGCTGCGATTATGAACTTATGAAAGAATGAAATTTAATAATAATATTGATAAATCTTTCAGCAGTAACCAAGAAAGAGTGCAGGACCTCAGTGTAAGGAGTTCAACGAATTTGCAGAAAACAACAGCACACAAAACACGATACTGATTCATTTAACCGATTGCTTTAATAGATTTCAATAAATATTGCAGTAATATCACTTTCAGGATTTCTTTTGACCACACCAATAGCGAAGTGAAAGGCGTGATGTCGTGACCATCCAGTAGCTCCATAATCTGCTTTTCTTTGTTTGTGTCTTTGTCTTTGCCACCTTCTTTCTTCCAGGTACTTGCAGTATGAGATGAGGCTCATTGGCCAAATTTCTCCTAAAAACGATGCTCTTCAATTTATTAGCACTGACAGGTTAGAAAAAAAAGGTCAGCTAAAAAGAAGCTAAAATGAATAAATCATATTCACTTACTTCAAAGGTTTTATAGTGTCATTTGTGGAGCTTTGGGCCTGAATGTAAATGAGACCCACAGACTAATGCATGAGGTCTGACAGACATAAAAGAAATGTTATTAAGAGAGAACAACGCTGAAATCAATAGAGTGAACTTGAAACACGCTGGAATACATTTGCAACAATGTGATAATTAGTGCACCGAGCTCATATCTGCAGCCTGAAATCCCTTCATTATTGTCTGCATCATTTCTGAGATCTTTTTCAAAACTATAATGGTCGGATGAGTCTTCAGATGAGAGATGAGATGAGTTCTGTTGCGGTGCATAAACGGTTTTGTTTTTGATATGCAGAGAGGGAGCATTGAGGCCTGCTAGCGTTACAAAGCTCACAGCAGCAGCCTTATTGTGTGTGAAATTATCATAAACTCGTGCTACCTTCAGAGTCCTGAAAGATCAGGCTTTGAGCAGTCGCTAAGAGCTTCACTTTATGGGAAATGCAAATGGCTGTGTCTGCAAATTGGATTCTCATAAAAATAAAATAGAAGAAGTGTTGAAAAACTGGCACACACTTTGACACCAATAAAAGATGACAGTCTGCATGGGGAAACTAACAGCTCAGGCTACACGGTACAGCTCGGCTACAACGGTATCAACAAACATTTGAAAACTGTAAAACCTGAGAAGCTTTATGTATTACTACGTGTTCTCCATTAAGACCTGCCTCGGCTGAGGAGAGGCCAGCGAGCGGCTGGCATCTTCTGCTGATTGATATACTACAGCGAACCATATGGACACTGTGTTAATCGAATGAAGGAGACATCTGTGAGATGATTTATGATTTTGTTGTGATTTGTAAGCGGTGGGTTTTATCAATGACATCATCAGCATTACTCAACTCTTTTCCTGTGATGCCAACACATTTCCTAATTAATGAAGAAGGACAAGCGGCAGACTATAAAGAAAAGACCAAAAAAGAACAAGTCTTTACAGTAAGCAGGAACATGAAGTGATATTTTATTTTTGTCTCTTAGCTTAAATTATTTTGTTAAATCCAAGTAACTGGGAGCAATGAAGGGTATAATGTAATATGCATTTTCAAGTTTAAAAAAGAGAGTAGATTAGCCATATATTTGGCATGCATTTAGCTCAAAATTAATGTGAAGTGCAACGGAAAGAGAAAGCAGGGAGGGCATATCAAAGGAATGGAAAAGGAAAGAATTTTTAAAAAAGAAGAAAGAGGATGGATAAGAGAAAGCCAGGGACACAGCTGGACACACTTACAGTACTAATCACTAATAGTTTAGGAACAAAAGGAAAGGAAAGGAAAGGAAAGGAAAGGAAAGGAAAGGAAAGGAAAGGAAAGGAAAAGAAAAGGAAGGAAAGGAAAGGAAAGGAAACAAGCATTAGAAAGACCAGGGCACAGCTGGACATAGTTACAGCACTGTACAGTAATAGTTAGGGAACAAGAAAGTGGAAGTAAAAACAAGAAAGGAAAGGAAACAATTAATACAATGCAGTTTAGCATCAAATAAGGATGAAAATGGAGTAAGAATGAAAGTAAACTGAATGAACACAAAGATAATGGAATTTGTTTTGGGAAAAAAAAGGCAGGAATGCAGGAAACAGGAATTCAAAGAAGAATCAGGAAGGGACAAAAGAAAGGAAAGAAAAGGAAGGATCTCATACAAATCTGCTGACCCTTAAAAATGACAAGCTGTTAGCCATGCTGTGACCCAGCTGTCAGGAGAACAGCTCTCCTGGTTTATCCTGAACACCTCCTCACCATTCATCTCCAGCTGGGACACTGTCACCTCAACTTCACCCAGCGGTAATCTGACGATTGGACGATCGGAGGGGAAGAAACCTCCCCCCTCTGCCTCTTTGACCTTTGAATTATTTATTTGGTCAGCTGAAATGATGGATGACGCCTAAGCTACAAACTTCTATCCAATTATCCATTTGGATTGATTTAATATTATGAACTATTCTGTTATTAATTTGGGTAAGCATGCACTACACAAGTGACAAAAAATGTGCCATAAACTGATACCTCTAATCTTTTGGAGAGAAAAAAAAATCTAACAGTGGTAGTTTCTTAATTTATTTTACAACATGACCATCTAAGGTTGTATGAAGCTTTCTTATTAAAATCTTGGGGGGGGGGGGAAATGTCAGTTTGCAGTGTATTGGGCACAGAAATGTGTCGAATTCTGTGATAGAAGAATTTCACAACAGGTCATCACAGTGGGATTTGTATCTCGTTCCGCTAAAAACCACTACTATGGACTTTTTCATGAAAAAATCCAGGCTATTCAAAGTGATATTTTCCTAATTTATCGTAAAATTTGCTAAACTCGTGTAATCGTGTAAGGTTGTATAAAGTGTTGATGTTTAAATGTTATAAAGTGTTCTTGTTACGCCTCAGATCTCTTCACTTTCTAAAAACAAACTACGCCCTGTACAGGGAGTGCAGAATTATTAGGCAAATGAGTATTTTGTCCACATCATCATCTTCATGCATGTTGTCTTACTCCAAGCTGTATAGGCTCGAAAGCCTACTACCAATTAAGCATATTAGGTGATGTGCATCTCTGTAATGAGAAGGGGTGTGGTCTAATGACATCAACACCCTATATCAGGTGTGCATAATTATTAGGCAACTTCCTTTCCATTGGCAAAATGGGTCAAAAGAAGGACTTGACAGGCTCAGAAAAGTCAAAAATAGTGAGATATCTTGCAGAGGGATGCAGCAGTCTCAAAATTGCAAAGCTTCTGAAGCGTGATCATCGAACAATCAAGCGTTTCATTCAAAATAGTCAACAGGGTCGCAAGAAGCGTGTGGAAAAACCAAGGCGCAAAATAACTGCCCATGAACTGAGAAAAGTCAAGCGTGCAGCTGCCAAGATGCCACTTGCCACCAGTTTGGCCATATTTCAGAGCTGCAACATCACTGGAGTGCCCAAAAGCACAAGGTGTGCAATACTCAGAGACATGGCCAAGGTAAGAAAGGCTGAAAGACGACCACCACTGAACAAGACACACAAGCTGAAACGTCAAGACTGGGCCAAGAAATATCTCAAGACTGATTTTTCTAAGGTTTTATGGACTGATGAAATGAGAGTGAGTCTTGATGGGCCAGATGGATGGGCCCGTGGCTGGATTGGTAAAGGGCAGAGAGCTCCAGTCCGACTCAGACGCCAGCAAGGTGGAGGTGGAGTACTGGTTTGGGCTGGTATCATCAAAGATGAGCTTGTGGGGCCTTTTCGGGTTGAGGATGGAGTCAAGCTCAACTCCCAGTCCTACTGCCAGTTTCTGGAAGACACCTTCTTCAAGCAGTGGTACAGGAAGAAGTCTGCATCCTTCAAGAAAAACATGATTTTCATGCAGGACAATGCTCCATCACACGCGTCCAAGTACTCCACAGCGTGGCTGGCAAGAAAGGGTATAAAAGAAGAAAAACTAATGACATGGCCTCCTTGTTCACCTGATCTGAACCCCATTGAGAACCTGTGGTCCATCATCAAATGTGAGATTTACAAGGAGGGAAAACAGTACACCTCTCTGAACAGTGTCTGGGAGGCTGTGGTTGCTGCTGCACGCAATGTTGATGGTGAACAGATCAAAACACTGACAGAATCATGGATGGCAGGCTTTTGAGTGTCCTTGCAAAGAAAGGTGGCTATATTGGTCGCTGATTTGTTTTTGAATGTCAGAAATGTATATTTGTGAATGTGGAGATGTTATATTGGTTTCACTGGTAAAAATAAATAATTGAAATGGGTATATATTTGTTTTTTGTTAAGTTGTCTAATAATTATGCACAGTAATAGTCACCTGCACACACAGATATCCCCCTAAAATAGCTAAAACTAAAAACAAACTAAAAACTACTTCCAAAAACATTCAGCTTTGATATTAATGAGTTTTTTGGGTTCATTGAGAACATGGTTGTTGTTCAATAATAAAATTATTCCTCAAAAATACAATTTGCCTAATAATTCTGCACTCCCTGTATGTACATTCAACGCGATTTTCCTACATTTTATTTTAATTATAACTGGGATAAGATTGTATATAGTTGTATAAAGTGTTGTTCAATGTGTGGTATGTGGGGCATATTGCACACTTACAAATTATCTGAAAAATGCTTGTATCTAAGGGTGCATAAATTCAATTACATTTCAAATTAAGTGCAGCTCCTTTACTGTGGAGTTACGTGACTTTATCTTTCATAAATTTTGCAAACTCAAAATAAAAAAATTGCCTCCCTGAAGTTGATTTCCTGTATATTTAATCTTCTTTTGAGGCGACAAGTTGGCAAGCATTACAGATTTTACACTGTACAACTGAATTAAATTCTAACAGAGAGAATAAAGCCATGATGATGAAACTACCTCGAAAACTGGATATTAAACTGAGAGGATATCCTGGTTAAAAGTTAATTGCAGCAATTCCAGTTGAATAGTTTTCTCCTTTGTTCAGCGTAACACATTTATTTTCACTGTCTCCTTTGAAGGCAGCAGCAATTTGTCAAACAAGTGTCAAAGCAAATCACCAGTATAATTGTAGTCTTGGCGATTGCAAAGCATATTTTACTACTGTTGAACATCTGTCAGTGAATATTCTAACAATGCATACTGCTGTTTTCAGGGACCTGCTCCAACATCTCATAAACAGAAAAGAATGCACTGCACATCTGAGATGATCCAGGATACTGAGATGAAGGGCAGTTGTGCAGTTGCCACCGACAAGATTAAATCTGCCGCCAGTGAGACGGATTTGTCACCAGTAGAGGCAGCAGACAGAGATTCACCCCCAGCTCAGAAGAAGAAAATCTACTGGTTATCAGAAACGAAGCCATTTGTGATTAAAGACTTTAACATCCAAATGAAATGTTTTCACTCTGTAAACAGTTACTGCCAGAATACAACAAACTCGAATGTGAGTTAATAAACGGGAGGATCTGTGTCATTACAGCAGCGACAATAAGAGTCTGACAGATTTGCAAGCAAACACATCACAGAAAAACAACAACAGATCTTTTTGCTGATCCTTTACAGGCCTGGGTCTTTATAAGTAACAGATCAGACAGATGACAAGAGCATCGGCAGCAGCACCATCTCCCACTGATGGCTCAGAGTTCCCCTGGAGGGAAATCCTCTTTGTTTGGGCGGTCCAAGCCGGCCGCGTCTTTCAACAGGATATCCCAACAGAAGGTGAGGTCAACTATGAGCAAACTCTGCACAAAAGGATCTGGAGCTGGATTTAATGTTTCACAAAGCACTGGTCATATTCTTTGAAGATTTTGCCTCCTCCCTTCGTCAAGTCTGCGAGAGTTAATTAAACATTAGACAGCTTGGGGTCAAGCATAGGCTCAAAGGAAAAAGGAAAAAAACTTTCCCATAAAAGCATCCCATAATCTCACCTTAATATTACTTAATTTTATTCTCCCTTTTTCTTGCAATAAGATGGCAGTGTTATTGAAATTCATATATTAAAAAAAGAAAAAGTTACAACGTGCTTTATAAAGAAGAAGCTACATCCAATGCTCAGCTGGAGCTCTAAGGATGACTTGCATTTGTTTATTTTAAGAAAAAGTGATCCCTTAAAGAGATTTAAAAGAAGGCACTAAGTAATTTTAAAGCCCGATTACAGCTGTTTTAATAAAATACAGCTTCTAGATGTTTTGTGTACTAACAACAAAACCAAATAAAAAACAAATAATTATTTACTGTAAATGTTTTAAAAAGCTTAGAACCTATCCACCTATTTTTCCTCTACAGACATTTCAGCTCTGAACGTATCCTTAAACTCGTCTGAGTGCTACTGTGATATCCAAAAGTAAATGCTCAGTATCATTATTATAGCAACATGACTTACTTAAAACTCGATGGCCTGAAGCTGAACTTTAACCTTTGAGTTTATGCAAGAAACTCCCACTTGGTTATTTCAGGCCTTCAGTGTCAGCTGATCATTCAAGCTGAATTCGTCCCCTGCAATTTATGTGACCTTTCAACTCCTCTCAGGTTCTGAATTTCTGCTTACAGTAATCTTACACTTTCAGCCCTTTTATTTAATCTGATACTTCAGTCTTTATACTTTAACCACAACAGTTTTCAGGTATTTCTGATATTTCAACTGGAAAACCAGCAGTATATTAGTATATTAATCACTGTTTCTGACAGCTGAAACTTCTGATGCATTTTAACTGCCTTCACCTGTCACCTCAAACCCTTTCAATTGTCAGGTTTTGACCTTTGAATATCTGTAAATTCAAAATACATTGAAATAAAATTCTACATAGTCTAATACATTTTTCCATTCATATCTTTGACTTGTAGACATTCATTACTTGTCCTTACATCCCAGTCAACACTTATACTAACAGCTTCTTTTAGTTTACACACTTTCAATGGCTCTTAAAATGACTTCCACTTCAGTCACCTGGAATTCTTATGACACTTCAACACCTTCAGTGAACTTCAACCAAACCTATAACGACTTTCTGCACTTAAGCACATCTATATTTAATTTCTTCAACTTGTTTTAAACTAAAACTTCTAACCGGTACTTTGACATTTTCAGTACTTTTTAATTCAAGTGTCACTGTAATGCCTGCTTTCATGGCTTTACTGTTGTAACAAATACCAAAGCTTCTCCAAACATCTCATTTCCAGCAGCATTTGAATTTTTTGTTCATTCCGATATGAAAGCCTAAATTAATATTGGTAAATGTTTGAGTGTTTGAACTCAAGTTATTTTTCATTTCCCTCTTGACTGAGTTTGGCAGGGCATCAGTGGAAACGGAGCTGTTGGCTGCCCTTCCATGTCTTCTGTTGTTGTTTTCTGGAGGCCTCAATGGGATGGGTAGTTTGTGAAATGACAGGACATGCCAACAAATTGCATCACTTCTGGCTCAGCGGCCAAGGACAATGCCATGCCATATGCCAATTGGGGGGGTTACGGGGTGGAGGGATGAATGGGTCTCATTTCCATGTGGTCCCTTCGAAGACTGACCCCCCCGACTCCACCCCTCCTGAATCTGTGCTTCTCCATACTCTCTGTTACCAACACACGTACACCCAAAAACCCAGTTGGGAGGTTGCCTTGGCCAGTGGTGTGACACAGACATACGAGCTGACACATCAGCCATGAGCCAAAACAAAGCATCCAGAGATTCAACTCAATACACGGGCAGGCCTGAAGAGCGTCATTGTCCCTGCTTCTCGCTCTCCACCTGCAGACAACGGCGTGGGCAGAGCAACACATAGAGTACTGTACACACTTACTGTTCACACAGAGGATATTAAACTTGTTTTATCATCAAAAAATAATGTCGCAAATTGGAAATGTCATTTGTTTTTTCCTGTAACAACTCAACTCAGTTCTTATATATGTATATATATATATATGTGTATATATATATGTGTATATATATATATATAAAAGCAGCTGGATAGCGTAGTGGTTAGACTACACGAACAGAGGATCGCAAGTTCAATTCCTGCCTGGGGCGTCTGTATCCAGTAAGGGTCCTAAGGCTAGACCCCCTATGCTAAGCAAGCCTACTGCAGACATGAGCGAGACAGATAAATATGAAGGCATGCCGGCTCGGACGTCGCCCGGATCAACAAGGTCCGCGTCAGGTGTTGAGGAACCAGGGCACCCTGACGAAAAGTGGGCTACTGGAACAAGAAGGCATCGGTGGGCAAGAGACGAAAACAGGGCGTTGTTGGAATGCTACTACGCAAGTAACCCCGGTGGAAGGGGCTACATGAATAGGATGAGGGACCTATGGATTCTTCGATACCCAACATCCACAATGACGGCGAAACAACTAGTAGCTCAGTGTTCCAACATTCGAAAGAAGGGACTGCTCTCACAGCTAGAGATTGACGAGGTACAACACAAATGCTACGGCAAGGAGGAGTCAGGACGCCAGGTCAGGGGGGCGATATCTATCACACCAGGCAAGACCCCAGGTGCAGGCTGTGTAAAGATGCCCCAGAGACAATCCAGCACATAACAGCAGGGTGCAAGATGCTAGCAGGCAAGGCATACATGGAACGCCATAACCAAGTGGCCGGCATAGTGTACAGGAACATCTGTGCTGAGTATAACCTGGAAGTCCCGAGGTCAAAATGGGAGATGCCCCCAAGGGTGGTGGAGAATGACCGAGCTAAGATCCTGTGGGACTTCCAGATACAGACGGACAAAATGGTGGTGGCTAACCAACCGGACATAGTGGTGGTAGACAAACAGAAGAAGACGGCCGTAGTGATCGATGTTGCGGTTCCGAATGACAGCAATATCAGGAAGAAGGAACACGAGAAGCTGGAGAAATACCAAGGGCTCAGAGAAGAGCTCGAGAGGATGTGGAGGGTGAAGGTAACGGTGGTCCCCGTGGTAATCGGAGCACTAGGTGCGGTGACTCCCAAGCTAGGCGAGTGGCTCCAGCAGATCCCGGGAACAACATCGGAGATCTCTGTTCAGAAGAGCGCAGTCCTGGGAACAGCTAAGATACTGCGCAGGACCCTCAAGCTCCCAGGCCTCTGGTAGAGGACCCGAGCTTGAAGGATAAACCGCCCGCAGGGGCGTGCTGGGTGTTTTTATATATATATATATATATATATATATATATATATATATATATATATAGCATATGCAGGGTAAAGTAGATACCCTGTATGTACTTTTTTAATTCTAGTTTAAATCTACTTCCTAATGTGCATGCACCTTATAGTTGTTCTACTTTGTGTATGACATACATCATATTGTCTTTTAGCCCTTTACTATTGATTTGGTATTTATTTGATACTTTAATCTTCATTTTGTAAATACTTTGTATAAAATTTCTAATTTCTCTGTATTAACTTTGTATCTATTTTCAAATTTCCTGCTACTTTGTGTCCATGTTGTACTTAATATATGTGTGGATGTTTTATTAATTTGCATCTACACATGTTTCCAGGCATTTTCAAAGTACTCAATATTCTATTTATTTAAAACTTTTTCTTGTACTTTTATGATTAAAAAGGTTTCACTTGCTTTAAAAAAATTGTCACATCTCATAAAGTATTCTACATAAACTGGAAAACTTTATAATACTTTATTTTTTTTCCTTAAAAAAGCTGCTATTTTAAAGGACCCAAAGTAATTTTTCTTCTTACTTAATACTCCCCCATATTATCCAATACTTACTCTGTAGCAGGGTAAAAATCACTTTTCGGAAAGTTCACTCCTAAATATGTCTCTTTTCGGTGTCTTTGGGATTGCAGATTTAAATAGTGCGAGGTAATTTGTTCAGGGAGTGAGGAGCAGTGATTTAGGAGCTGTTTTTGAGTTGACATGATACAAATGAGGATGGTGCTAGAAGGTCAAGCACCCTGCGCCATCACCATAATCGTGCTAATTGGGACAATATGTGCATGATAAATCGCTACAGCCCGGGAACGGATCCTTTAATCACTTCTTAAAGCAGCTTTAGATCCACCGAGTTTGCTTCAAAAGGAACGTTTTCAGTATTTCCATTTTTAAAGGAGCAGAAATTTTGTTGTTGACCATATGCTCTGTGCTGCTGCTGCAGTGGGAGGGAGGGAGGACACTGTGAAAGGGTTTTAACCTTCCACTTTGGGGAAGTTGGAGTTAATACTCCAGCCACCTCATCAATGGGCCAGCGCCAAGTGTGCTCGGCTCGTCTCTGGGAAGGGGGGTGAGGACGAGACCCCACAGATGCTTTCTCTCGGTCCCCTCTACCTCGCAGCCAGATGCCGAGAGGATAAACTCCAGTATCACAACATCAAGGTTGTGTCCAAATCTCGAGCTTGTGATATTAGTCAGAGAAGGCATGATGTATGATTGTGTTCTGCCTCAACAACATCTGAATCACAGCGCAAAACAACTGAAATGACTAACACTGTAATACATGTACTTTAGGTAATAAAACTACAGTGACCTCTGCAGTGAAACAAAAAGCACAAGAGAGTACTTTGGAGTACTTAGTAAATAGATTACAAAGATTTTGATTTGCTATTATGAAAAAAGCTCAAACAGCAAATTAAACAACAATACTTGCTCTGATTTTTATATTAACATTTGAAAACCTACATTAAAGTATTCGCATGAGTCTATCATGGATGTTAAAACATGTATTTTTGCTTTAGCAGAACATTTTTGCTTTTAGCAATATCTTCAGATAAAATAAGCACATGCTAAGCTACATCATATTCAAAGTCAGCGGTAAAAAGTCACCGCTTCCTTGAATTTATCTTTAATTTAAATCTTCAGTTTAGCTTTTTGTTGAACTTCTCAAACATCTGAGCAAGAGTAAAACTGGGAGCAGTAATAAGCTAATGCTAGCACTGAATAGCTAGCTTGGCTAGCAAAGGGTACCTATATCTTGGTTACTTTGGGTGACAAAACGAGGCTTGAAACAAAAAAGACAAACTGAACAAATATACGCTGAACAATACAAAATGCACCCACCTGTCCCTTAAAGTAGACAAGCCCTTCGTTAAGCGTAGCTTTGAACGCTCATGTGACTTAAACGCTTGACCTAATTTGCCCGCTGAGTTGTTACTGATGGGAAAATTATCCATAGAGCCACTGTAACCTGGGGCAGTGACTCCAGCTTACCTCACGTGGCTCTTCGAGGGATACTGTTCATTCATTGGTTTCATTCTTCAGAAAGAACAGACTTTACAAAAAAGCATACATATGCAAATAATAATGAATTTCACCCCCAAGTTATTTACATTTTCTCATTTCACTAAATCTTTTAAGGTCAAAACACACAGACGAATGCAGACCTGATATTAAAAAGTCTATTTAAATGCCTCTTTAAATTTGTAGCATGGCATCCGAGTGCAGGTGTTGAGCCTCTCACCAGTTGCTCTTTACAATAGTCTTGCACCTGCACGTGATATGCACGTGTGCATATAATTATGCTTCTTCTCCACATACAAATGCAACAACAGATCTCAGTTAAGGGAGTAATGGGACGTTTCCAGCTTTCCTAATTAGCCAGTTACAGGATTCTGCCCAGAAAGTAGTCGCTGTGGAGAAAAGATGAGGAAAAATGTCAGGTTAAAGCAACCAATACAGCACAACGAGCAAGGACGAGGAGTTTTAATGTGTATATGATTATTTATTTTCACACGGACGAAACTTTTTATACATTAATTGTTTTCTTGGCAGTTTAATCTCGAGTGTTTTCTCTGAATTCATGTCAGTGTAAAACTGACAGAAAAGCTGTCTCATAAACAGCGAAACAGAACACAAATGTGGGAACTCGCCATAATTATACATGCAGATTTATTCTGTCATTCTTACATAATCTTTTTCTCTCTTTTTTTCCCCTTTTTGTTTTTTACAGATAACTGGGGAGGGAGGGAGTGGGGGGAGAGGTGGAGGGGAGGGGAGACCTGTGGATGATTAGCTTCTTTTTGTCCTCTGTTTTTTCTCTGCTTTATTTTCCCTGAGAAGATTAAATATTTCTGCTTGAGAAAATCTTTTTAAACGGCCACTGACTGCTGTCCTGGCCCCCTCTGTCACTGCCTGAGCACACAGGGTCCCCACAGGGTCCAAAAAACCCACAGTTCTCCCCCATTTTGTCATTCCAAAATGTGGTGAAAAAATGTAATCTTCTAACAAAGAATAGAAAAGGGAGGCTATAGAGGAATTTTTTTCTGCAAGTGGCCTCTTTATTGGGTGGGGGATGGGCGACGGAGGGCTCCTTCACAGTATCCACACACAACAGGGCTCCAATCTGTCAAATAATTAGCCAGTGTGGGAGGACAAAGGTTTTTATTTGCCCGAATTTCATACATCACTGCTTGAATACATCATCACTGTATTGTGACGGGTCATGGGAACTTCAGCTTCGAGACAGAGCGACGGAGACAGAGACGCAGAGAGGTCGAGAAACCTGATAATGAAAAGACTAAAATAAATGAGAAATTTATAAGGACGCATATGGATGTAAAGATATGGTTCACATATGACAAGCATTTTCATGTTAATCAGAAATGGCCCCAATTTTGCTATAAAATGCAAATTTAAAAGAAATGGGCACAACCTGAGCTGAGGTGGAGGAGTGATTAAAGTCTTTATGGAGGAGTGATTAAAATCTTTATTTGTAACAAAAAACTTTAATGTGTAGAAAGTTTTACAAAGCAAAGCTTTCATTTAATAGTTCACTGTTTCTCGTTCATATTACTTATATATTACACTTTTTTTTATCACAATGGATATAACAGTTTAAGATAACACTTGTAAAAAATTACAACACACTACAGTGAGGAATGGTTAAAGTGAGATTTTCAAAATAAGAGTTTTTGGATCCATATATTCATTTGAAATTTATACCAAATTTGATGTTTTTGCTGTGAAAGTGTCAAAGCAAGATTGCACCTTAAATGCATAAGGGCTGATCATCATTACCTTTAGCTTTAAGGTCAATCAATCTTTTTTCTCCCTTTATTTTTTAATGAAATCAGTCAGCTGCTTATTTGAAATTTACCTTCTTCTTCTTCATGCTCACGTGTTTCAATTTCTTGATTCAAAACCTAAACATTTAAAGGTATTTAAAAATACTTCAAAAATAGAGACACACACACAGAAGCACAAATTTGGCAGCAACTGATTTAAACACATAATTTGTGGTTAGTCATCTGTTAGTGAAAACTCTGGTTAATTAATGTTGTATCAATTTAAAGAAAAAAGAGAAAGAGACATTAAAAGTCACTTTTTGTTTTACTGAATGATCCAAACTCTAAAATAAAAAAGTGCCACACAGAGACAGACAAGAGGAATGGCTGTAAACTGATGACAAACTACAAGAGAGTCTTCAGCTGTGAAGAATTAGCTTCTTAAACTGTTCAATTCATAGCTTTTCTAACTATATGGGGACTGTGCTGGAAGGACTTGACGTCTTTCTGCGTGTGGACTGATTTTGTCACACCCAGGGGGATCATTCTGAGTAGAAAACCTTCTTGTTTACCTTTTTTTTTAGCATATAAGTGGACTCAGTGTTAGCCATAATGTTTCATGGCCTATTTATTTCATATATTTCTTATTCAGTTTGAGTAAACAGATGCAACAGACTTAGTAAGTGTGGGGTGGAATGGTGGGAGAGTCCTTATACGTATCCCTGTTTATGTTATTGTGTTATTTATATGCATGTTATATCATTACTACTTTTATTCACACATTTATTTTTGCATACACCCATTAAATCTCAAGATGTTTGCCATATAATTAATAAATAATAGACTTTTGACTGCACACACATTATATTGTATTATATTGTATTTGGGAATGCTAGCTCAAGAGTTTAAACACTTTCACATTGCTTAAAGTGAGAGGTATTCTGGTGGTTGTCGGTCAGTCCTACCAGAGCCTATCTCTGCTCTCATAGGCTGAGAGGCAGGGTACACGCTGGCCATGTCACCACTGTTTGCAGAAAAAGAAAAATACAATCAAGAGTAAAACCAGAGGATCAGCTCGCTCGTATGAGTCTCCAGTCAAGCCTGCAAAAACTGCTCAAAGGTCGACAAATCAAAACAAGCGTAATTGAAGTTATATTTCAAGTCATTAGAAGCAGAGCTCAAGTTTTAGTAAAGGAGACGTTTGAGAGAAACCACAAGGACGAACGCTGGTCGTCTGCCAGCGTGTCTGTATGTTTATTTAAGATGTCAAAATAAGACCGGATATTTTCACATCTGAGTTAGGGATTGAACTGGATCAGTGAAACCTTTTTTTCTGTGGCCCCTGAAATCAGAAAAGAAAGTTTATCAGGAGCTCGATATTGTTCTCTTTTCACCTTTGAGTTTGTGGGCAAAGGGAATAGACTTCTGTGGGGCCATTGTCTGGGATGATTGCACCAGTCCATCACACGTTTCTCTGAAGGATTAGATTGATCCACTGAGTGGGAGGCGAACTCCTCGTGTCAGTACTGTACTGAACAACATTTCAAAAAAAAGAAAAGAGGAAAGTGGAGTGGATCGTGGGGGCTTTTTTTGTTTGTCTACTGAATTGAAATTAATTACTCTTCTTAGGCAGAGTAAAGTGGGTTTGGGGGCAGGGGTAAGCAATTTTTCTGTGATTATTTTTCATTAAGTTGCTTTTATCACCTTTTTAACCCTCACAGTGGATGTACAAGAGCAAGGGTGCAAAGCCAAATAACGTGGTCAGTTTCTGAAGAAGATTAATAAATAGTTAAAATAAAATGACACAAAAAGCAACATTTTCCATAAATTAGGAAAAAGTTGCTTTAGACAGAAGTAGGTCAACAGCAATGCATTTATCTTTGCATCTGATCCTGGAGAAAAGTGATTTACCATTTTTTCCTAACACCAAATTCTTCCATAAGTACACAATCTAATTATATAAAGAAAGCAATTTTAATAGAAACCCACAGTATGCAATTTAGCACTAAAATATAAAGAAATTCAACTGGAAAAGTCTTTAAGGACCCCAGGACAAAGAGTCCACGTAGCTGTCTAATGTCATAAAATAAAAGGAAACTGTAATAACTGTAATACAGTGTCGGCATGCAGGACTTGCAGGATTTGGAACCAGAAAGGAAATACGCGGGTGTAATTGCACAGTGATTGTAGAATATTCTGTAAGTCGAGTATATATGTGTATTTTTTTGTATAATTTCGCGGCCTGTTTGTGTTTGCACAAACTCTGACACTTTGGCCCGCGGGGATTTTTAAAGCCCATTTGACAAGTCGGTGGACAAATGATATTTTAATTGTGTGACATTTTAATCCCGAAGCCCGGAGTAAAGGTAGCAAATTTCTGAGTACATCCTGGTTGATTTAAAAAAAGAAAAGAAAAAAATAGGAAGTTTAAATGTTTGCACAAAGTCACATTAAGTTTAAAAAAATGACAAAAATGAAGCTTGGACATCTGTTTAATAATTATATTTAATTAACAACAGCTGCATATTGAAGGAGCGCAGCTATGAGTGAAACGGGTCAAAACATGGTTTTCCTGCTCTATTACAGCGCTTTAAGAAGCTTTTAATGCAAAACCAACACATGTGACCTCTTTGAGCCGTCTTTACGGGATGCTTTTTTTTTCTCAAAGTGTGTTGATAACAATATAGAAATGAGATGCAGGAGGAGATGGAGGATTGATATTTTGGAGTGCGACGGTTCCATCCCAAAGGCGTCGACGAGTGCCGAAACGCTGTAATCGGATCTGTTTTACAACGCAAGAAGTCAGAGAACCTGTTGAATTCATGTGATACAAGTTTATATATTATTCATTTTATTGTCAATTTCCTTGCTGTTAATAGAAAGCTGAGATTACCTACTAGCTTCTGAAAACGTATAAAACAAGAGATAAATTAGGGACTGAAAGGGCCACCCTAAAATCAGAAAGTTAAACACACTCCGAGCTGTCATGCGTGACTAGTTGACATTCTCAAATCTCGTCTTGGACTAAATGTTTTACTTTCCCCCTCGTCCCTTTTTTTTTTTCTCTTTCTCTCTCTCAGATGGTGATTTATACACACAACATGTTGCACAATGGGATCCTTGTTTGCTAAATGGGATAGCCTTAATGGAGACTTATATTTCCAGGATTATATCTGTATTCAGTTGCAAATGATTTGGAGGGGGGGTCGTTTCAATACTCTTCCTCTGTCTATGAATAATAGTATCATTTGAATTAAGTGGACACCTGGTGCAGTGGGTAAGGCTCTGAGGCGCGCTGTTGACCCGCTACCACTGCCAACTTCCCTTTTTCCCAGCCTGTCCTTATCCGTCCCTCCAAGCCTCCAATTTCATTCTCCCTCCACGAAATGCCACACACTTGTAACTTTAGTCTCCCTTCGGCAAAAACTTGCTCTCTCCTGAAAGGCAAAGGGATAGAAAGAAAAAAAACTTAAGAGAGGAGGGAGAGGGGCTGAGGGAGGGAGACAAATTCTTATCAATCTCCTCTTAGATTTGAGCAAAGTCATTTGAAAGCGCGGTGTAATGTTTCAGGGAAAACTTCCAATTAAATACTGTAAAAAGATAAAATAACAGTACCCTGGACCTGCCCGTTGCTGGTATTAAAGCCCCCTTTTGTTGATTTATTGTACATTAGCCACTGAGCCATGCAAGGAAGAGGACATTTCAGAAGGGATTCTATTTGTATGCATCCTGCGTCTGCTCCACACACAATCAGGCCTGTATTGCGTTTTGCAAATTTATACCAGGATGTAGGTTTAGAGTGTTCTCCCCCCCACCTCCCCTGAAAGAAAAAGAAAGTTTTTCAAGTAAGTGTCTGCTTTCATGAGCACAAGTGATTGAGGCTCACAAACAAAGCTTTGTTTCTAAACTCACAGATGTACAGGCCGGCTGTAGCTTTGTCCTCTGGCCCTGAGAAGCATTCATAGATTTCTATTAGAGCACAACATTGGATTGTTTGGAAATACTTTTAGAGTGGACATCCAATAATAACCCAAAGCTTTCCCAGGGCTGTATTTTCACCCAAGAGGGGGAACGAAAGAAGTCTTTTCTGAACCAGATATCAGATAAAAAGGAAGTAGCATTCTTTCTCTTCAAACGCTCTTTCTCCCTGATTTTGCTTTGTGCGGCGTCCTGAGAAACTAATGAGTAGCGAGCATTTGAAATTAAACGAGAGCAATAATATTTGGCACTTTACGCTCAGAATGAGATTTGGGGAAGCAGCACGGTGGTGCTCGGAGGTAATACTGCATGTCAGTAATTAAAGATACTTCTTTTCTTGTGCTTTGCAACAGTTTAAAGGCAAATATTGCACTTTTTTATTACACTACATTTATTTAAAGACTACAATTAATCTTTAAACCAAGAGCGTAAATTAGAAAACACACAACAAGCATGGCAAATTGTCAGAAACCCCCCCACACACACTTATTTGCCTCTCAAACTCTTCCCGAATCGTTAATAGCAACGCTGAAGGGACACTTGCCCTTTAAACTTTGCTGAAAAAGCCAAAAGTGCTAAAACCTATCAAGTTTTTCACAAGAAATAAAGCAGAGCCGAGTAAAATAAAACTAATGCATATGTAACTTCTTTTAATCTCTGTTATCAGACAATCTTATGACCCCTTTGAAGAATTAGACCCCTGTGATGAAAGCAAAGAAAAAAAACAGCAGTTCTCAGATGCTTTTCAGTAATGCATGTACCCCTCATTTTTCAGCCAAGTGCCTCCCCCAGAACAAAACATTTTCGGTGCAGAAAAGCGTCTGCAGCGCAGGACTGAGGCGTCAATGTCTGATCTGTTAACAACAAACATATTGCTGGAAAACGCTTCAGTGCTGAAGTTCAAAGTTTCATAATCCATCGCTAATTTCTGAAACTAAGATCTGACTATTTATGATAAGATGCATTTAAAATTAAATGTGAAGCATGGGCTTGTGCCTCACTGGGGATCTTTGTGACTGTGCAGTGATCAAACTCCTGTTTCCAGGCACGATCTGTATCAGTGCTCCAGTCTGAATATGTGGATCGCTGTTCTGTGAATATTTCGTTTTCACTTGTATTGCTGCTAAATGTAATCTTTTTTGATGTTTTTTTTTTTTTTTTGCCTTAAAGACCAGAAACTTGCAGTTAACATGAGTGCGTTATGTGTTGGGATGAGGCTTTACAGCAGTTGAAAGCTTACAGCCTTATTACAATCAGGAATAAAAAGTTTATCAAAATTGCATTTCTTTTTATTTTATTAAAACGTGACAGTGAACATTAAATATCCTGGATATATGTCAGATTTTGCCATGCAGTTCATTTTCACTGCACCGGGTTGTTGTATTTTAATTATTTTGGAAATTATCCATGACTGAAAATGTTTTTATTGACTTAAACAAAAAAGGAAAAATGAAAGGAAAACACTTGCTGTAGTACTACGGTGTACCCCCAGAGGTACCATTATTCCCATTTTAAACTATAAAACTATATACAAAGTGGTTAGAGCAGTAAAGCCTCCTTATACAATCTAAATGATACAAATCAGGTTTTCCTGTCATAATTTCTGTCTGTTTTGTTCATTTTATGTCCTTTTCTTGCAGGATTTTTAAAGCAGCATCGTTTCAGTTTTGGTCCTTTAACAAAGTCTTAATGTCACTCTTGTTACTGCAGCTCACACACAGAAAGGGAAGCGCAGTCATGCTGGAGTTAGATGACAGAGGAACAATTATCCCTCTAATTCTCATGTCGATACAGTTATGTCTTACGTGGTCGATGGACGTGTCGTTGTTATTCCTGATCAATACTGAGACACTTCATAACACATCTGAGGTGTGATAGAAGCTGATATGCTGCGTGACACCTTCTGATCCCCATTTAGCTATGATTGCAGGCGTTGGCGTAAATCTGTTTGGCTGGTTATGGATTAGCTACTTTGGCCCTGAAGTGGCTGCAGTCGATGATGTGATTAAATCAATGATCATCTCTGCGAAAGCTCTTTGATTCGTTCTCGTTTGGCTGCACAGCAGAACAGACCAGGGTGTCTCGGCAGCAAAGGGATAATTTACACAGGCTGCATGTCAAAGACGTGACACGTTCACTGTCCACAAACAAGCCTGGAAAATGCATTATTGCCTCTTCAAGGATTGTAAATTGTGGATTATGTTGAAAAACAAGAAGAGTTGGAAAGAATAAAATCGTGCGCACATTAAACTTTGACTGCTCAGAACGTGTGTGACAAAATCAAAATCAAGGTCCACTTACTGGGATTCTCACAGTACAATATATTAGTATTTACCTTGCTGAGGACTTGCATATTTCCTTTTTTTGTATCGTTGGATATTTGTGTTTATAATTTTGATGGACAGGATATTTTGGGATGGAGGGGTTCTGTTGTTTTGTTTGATTTAGTTTTGCAGAAAGTAATTTTTCTAGTCTTATTTAAAATTATTTTCATTTTAAATTAAAGACTTAAGGGGATTTTTTATTGAGAATTTTAAAGGTTTTTTTTTTTTAAATTGATTTTATCTTTACATTTTTTTTTAAATGTATTTAGTATTTTTTTGAAAGAATGATTACAATTTTTTTTATAGATTTTTACCATGTTCTCTTTAAATATAGTCTGTAATCTAAAGTGTAAAGACACTCTGTGTATTTTACCTGCTGTGACTATTTAATTAACCAACATTCTTCTCTTACATAAACTTAGTAATTAATCTTTTTTGTTTCTTTTTTTTCTTTTTTTAAATTTGTTGTAAAACTTTTATTGCACATTGGACAAAATGAGCTGTGCTGCCACTCTGCCTCGGTTATGTCTAGACTACCGGAAATGCAAAATTGCATCTGCTTACAGCCACTAGGAGCTCTAAAAGAGTTGCTGTTGGGAGGACAGCAGAGAGCTGCAGAGGCTGCAGCGAGCAGGGAAGGTTTGTCTGCAGGCAGCTGCTGAAGCTCGGCCCAGGATGTGCTGTAAAACTGTTGTAAAGACTGGGCTCTCTTTACTGTTTGCATTGCATGACATTTGTTTTTCTCTTTCCCCACTCCTCCTGTTGTCCCCTCCCCTTGCCTCTCTCTTTGAAAAGGCTGTTTGACGCACATGCTGCCATTTTGCGACATGGTTTTGCTGTGAGAGGAAAAAGGGTGTGTGGCATGTATAGAAACAGAAGCATTTACGGGGTTTAAATACCACTGTTGTGAGAAAATTCGACTCTCTTTCTCCCTTTCCTTTTCTCTATAAACACCATCCCCGTCAGAAAGTGTCAACGAGCCTCTGCAGCGTCTTGATATTGCCCGTTACTTTGCCTCAGGAGCAGACATAACACAAACATCACCCTAATGACAGACTTTGTCAGCTGCCTGGCTGTCTGTCTGTCCAGCGATTGATTATCCTTCAGCAGGAGGTCATAAATGACCCATGATCATGTGCCTGAAAAACATATTCCCAGCATCTGACCTGTCACTATAGGTTAATCAAATAAACCACACCAGCCCCACGGAGCATGACTTTTGCAATTATCCGTAACTTACGTCCTGCGTTTTATTGCATCATTAAAGTTGGGGGGAGTTTGGTCGACGACTGAGGGTGACAGCAACTCTGAAAAATCCCAGCATGGAGCGGTTTACATGAAACGTGCCGAAATGCAACAAAACAAGAGCAAGTCAGAGCTTTAACAGAGGAAACCAAAAATAATGCAAACAAATCACAAGTTTCCCATCGACCTTATGTTTGAGCTCAACTGTGGTTTTCATACCGAGACAGTTTTAAAGGAACTAAGACAAAAGAATAACCTTGGAATCTAAAAAGTTCACATCAGTGGAGGGCAGCTACCTTTTGCTTATATCTGCTGTACCCTCAGTGCTACCTCTTGAGTATGTTTGGGTAGAATTAAGGACGATAATAACTGCAGAAGAACGTCATAAAGTGCTACTTTGGGAAACAAAGGAAGCATTTTGTGTTTCTCATAAGAAAAGACTCGTGGAAAGTTTTTACTGGGTTCTAAATTTCCACAGTTAAAATGTGAATAGTGGGCACAAATATTGTTTTACGCAGTGTGTCTACAAAATCTGTGCAGGGGGTATACTAATGAATATTAATATCATATAATATTATTGTAATTGCAAAGAAGGACTATCCAGTACAGATTCACATTAGCTAAAAATCACTTCAGTTCAGTTTTGTTATCATTGGATGGCCATCAAAACCTGCTCCTCCATGTGTGCAACCTGCTAAATATCATGATAAGTATACAGCAAACGATATGTCCAAAAATCATCGAGAAATTTTAGTGTGCATAGCTCATATTTATACTTACTTCCTTTCATTAGCATGTTGCTAACAGGTGTAGCACAAGCTTGACTTCAAAAGTGAACAATGTGTTGATATTTGTGGATTTTCCCAAGTTTTGGTTCCTCGCCACAAAATTGATTAACTTGCCTGATTTCTATATACGACGGCATCTAACAGCCGCTAAAGCATTACTGGTCGAGCATCTTGAGCTGAGTTCAGGAACTTTTTTGCTAATCGGGTGCTACGCAATACTTAAGACCCAAAACGGTTCCCTACAACGTCTGAAGTAAGTCACAGAAGTTCAGTCTACCTTTGATCAATAAAGACAATCTTACCTGCAACTTTAAAAACCAGCTCCTCACATGATTGAAAAGTAGCCTCTCTCAGCAGGCCAGAGCCTGACTGTGAGACCAGCAGCAGAAAGTATAACCCTGGGAATGTGTGCCATCTTGCATGATAAATATCAGTGATTTGCTCCAGGCTTCAGACTGTGACTCACAGGAAGTAACTGTTTGAGTTGGTTTGCACAGATGGAGACCATTCTTAGTCAACATTCACATAAAAATCAGCCTGGGCCCTTTTCGTTTAGTTTTCTCTTTTTCCTCATCTCCTTTTCATTGTGTGCAGAGAGCTGAGGAGCTTTACTGTTTGACTTGGTGGGAGACAACACCTTTATTTGCTTGCAGGATCTTTGTGAGGTTTTCCTTCAAATTTCACAAGGATCTGCAACTTTTCACGGACACGAGTAAGCCAGACCTTTTAATTTACGATTACACAGAAGTCAAATGATTTATTTTAGTTTATACGGGAATTACAGTTCAGAGCAGTGACGCAGTCCTCTGACGCTGATATAATAGTGCATGTGAAACTGTTTTTCTTTTTTCTTTTTTTGTCCAGTTTTGTGCTCTAATGATGATGTGGCATGGCAAGATTTAGGCTGTGGCTACGAGCATTTATTGGTCTAAGTTATGAGGACAGTCATGAGTTTCTCCTGGTGTGCTTTACGTTGAGTTTCCTAATAATTATTCTGTCCACTGTCTGCCTCCCACTGAGAGACACGCTGAAGGAGGAGGCTTAGAAAATCTTCACATATGTTGCTTTAATGTGTGAAAGTCGCCTGCAGGGCTCCTCTTACTGCTTCAGTATGTTTTTCTGCTAGCAGTGGAACAAGTATTTAGATCTTTAACATCAGAAAAGGAGGTGATACGGCGATCTGAAAGTACTCCATTATGTCTAGAAGTGTTAGATTAAAAGCTTTATTAAGAAAGTGAGCTTAAGTCAAAACTGTTATGATACTAATACTGAAATACTTCCTTTATAATGCAGTTTTGTTACTGATATTAAAGCAGATGAAGAAGTCGGAGATAAATCATGTACTTCTCAAGTGTGTCGCACTTTTACAAACTAATCATATGGTTGTATGTTATCTGTATCTATCTTTGGGTAACTTGTAGCTGTTCGGTAAAAGTACCGAGCCGAGACTACGGGAAAAAAGGAAACAGACGAGTACTTGGGGGGATTTTTAGGTTTTTAAAGCGCTCATTAGAATGTGTCTTCAAAATTTTCAGAATTTCCCGTTTATATATTTTTAGGGATTTTGGGATTTTTCTTAAACAACATTTAGCAGAAACACTACAGGTTAAAATTCCAACAAACCTCCTCAGCTGAATATTTGACGCTAAGTTTAAATTTTGTAGGTTTTCTGAAAGTTTTATTGCTGCATATTGAAAATTAGCATATTTGTTAGAATGCAAATGTTTTTAATTTAATGCTTATTTGCATATTTGTCAAAACACAGTTGTAAATACTGACTAAAGCAAAGTCTTCATTTTTCATTTTTGCATTAAAGCAAAAGGTCGGAACTGATTCCATTTTGATTTGTTTCCAGTCATCATTCGTCCTACAGTAGTAATGTTTTAAGGATTAAATCTTTCTATAAAACAGGTTTGGAGTGATATATATCAAACGCTCGTGTAAAATCCTAAACAAGAAGAAAAATGGAGAGTTAGGAGTTACTTAAATGAGGATTTCTGGCTCCAAATATGAGACTAATGCATTTTAAGAAAGCTTCTGTTAATGTGTGTTATTAAATTCCATTGTTTTTCCAATACTGTTCGAACAGAGATGACCCTGACACTTGTTTGGGAATTGCTTACATTATGAGAATGATCTTTTGTATTGTGTTATAGGGCCAAGTTTATAAAAGTGTATGTATAGATATGCAAACGAAGCATAGTCTCATTAGACGTACACTGACTTCTGAAACTGGAATGTGTATTTTGGACATATTCTTTCCATTAGTGCAAGAAGATACGTTATGGAAGCAAAATAGTTCAAAAAGTTTTTGAATATGTTTTTTTTAAGTTAATTTAGATGTACAGTCTTTAACTTGTCGGCCTCTTTTGTAACCAGGACAAGTTTAAAAATGTAAATCATCAGGGGATAATGCATTTGACCTCATTTTAGTGAAAAGAAAAAGGCGTCGCTGACTTTCTACAGTTTACTCGGCATTATTTTATCCATATTTGAGTCCGCACACTCGTCATTGCTGCAAGAGCTGAAATTCGAACTCAGCTGGAGAATAATAAGCGGGGTGAGGGCAGGGCCAGCTTTACTTGTTTTTCAGATTAAGAGAGAGCTAACTGGATTATTTGTAAGAGAGCTGATGTGAAAATCTATTTCTGCTGATGCTTGGTGAAACAAAAGGCTTAGCTGTAGGTAGCCTGCTTTGTTACTCAGCTGGGAAAAGACCTGAATCTGAAACAATCTATTCTTATTCTAAACAACTGTGTTGCTTAATTGTTTCAGAGATAAGAAAAGGGCATCCTGCTGGTACGTTTAAGTCCTCCTCTTCTTTCTTTTAAGAAATCTATTACCCAGGGGTTTTGCCTTTCTCTTCACTTTCAATTCAAACACTTGTAGCTTTAATTCACCGAAGAAATTATTTATTCCACAAAAGATTTTCTGTCCTACGACAGGGCAGTGTGTTTAAGGAAACACACAAGGAAAGGAAAGGCATATTGTACTCTGAGTCTTCCTTTTACCTGCCTTAGATTTTATGTGCATGAAGGTTGTAATTAGCTTCTGTTTTATTGCCTCCTTTGTTCTAATCTGCATGCAAGTTTTAAGAAGGAATGATTTCCTTTTTTTCCTGAAATCTGCAGCTTTTTTGCCGTTAGGTGCTTTTCATGTAGGTTTTCATGTCAACAAAGCCCCAAACACATAATTATGAAGCTTTTATGTGTAAGAAAACAGCAGCTGAGGGGATGTTTTATTCTGTGTCCCTGTTTCTCTCATCCTCCTCTAAATGGGTGCACCCTTTGAGTTTCCTCATACAGCAAAAGTTTACAAATATTTACACCTATTTTATGTCATTCTGCACTTTAACTTTATTTTGTCATTTTTTTTCTACCTTAGCCAATTTCCTCTTTTCTGATCCCAGCCCACTGGTATCATCACTTTCCTCATTTCCAGCTTGAAGGCGATCCTGACACCCGGGACGTCATGTGAAACCATGAAGGACAGGAGGCAATAAGCCGGAGAATAGCAGCAATCTTCAGGAAAGTTCTCCATTCACTCTCACTCCCGCACTTCTGTGTCCTCTTATCCAGCCTTGAAGATAAAGAAAAAAAATCAATACAGAAACACAGTGTTAGATAAAAGCAGAAAGGGGGGAAAGAGCCGAGCCAAGTTAGGTGTAGTGAATTAAAGCGATCAGAAATTTCCCCGACACTCAGCCCTCAGTCTACATAACCTAACAGCCCTGCCTTGGTGCTGTCTGTCACTCTGCGCTCTCCGTTCAATCCCTCTTTGTTCGCTTTTGATTTCTTTTTGGTCTATTCTCCGTTTGCTTTGTGTTTTGGGATGAAGAACCAGATCCCATTCAACCACAATAACTGCTGAGTGAAGGTTTTGGCTATTGCAGGGGAGACTGTCTGGGTCTGAGTCTCCATCTCAGCTTTGACGATTGCTGGATTCTCTTAAGGGACGTGACCGTGTGGAGTCATCGGGCCTCTTGTTTTAAAGCAGAACTAGCAGTTAGAGATGGTGGTGTTGGCTAGTCATTCCATAAGACTATTTCTCAGCATTTACTGGATGGATTGAAAAAAGCTTTTGCACAGACGTTCATGGAGGACCCCAGAGGAACATGAATGTCTGACTTTATTCAGTTTTACTGAAAAACTGAAAAATCTCAAGAACTATTGAGGCGATTGCCATAAAATTCTGAACCGAGCGTCATAATCTAAAGTAAATACGCATGCTAGCTTCTCACTTGTCACCATTAGGTTTAATCAGTATTTGTGATTGGCAAATGTTTAATTAGGTGAATATAAACGCCAGAACATGCTAACTGCTAATGACTCCACTGTGACTTCACTTTAAAATACACAAAAGTATTTAAAATACACAAATGGTTACTTTAAGTTTTTTGAGTACGTGTTAATTTTTCATGTAATTATGTTACATGAGTACAATGTAAACCATTCATTTTAATGGAATAAATCTATGATTGTATATATTTCAGTAGAATTTCTGTTTATGGGGGCCAAGAATAGTTTTTGTGTAATTTGACATTAATACTTTTATTTTCTGTTTAGTTCATTTATGCAATGACATACTTCAGGAAAAGCATGATTTGGGTTTTTAAAAATCGGTTGTATATTAGTCAAGTTAAAAACTCAGACTGTATATAAAAGATGGCTACAACCACTGTGGCCTCAGCAATCTGGAGTCACTGTCTTTGCACCAAGAAAACCAACTTCACGAATGACTGAGAAATTGAGGTACATCAGGCCTGCCACAGGGAAACAGTTGCTGAATGTCATTCACTTTATGTGGTCTCCTGTCGCCGCGTTGCTTCCAGTGTGGGTGAAGCTTAACGCTGAGTATTCAAAATGCAAAATAAAAACTAATGGGTTATGTCAAATTAGCTACTGTAAGCCCATCTTTTATATATAGTTTATGTCTAGGAAACAAATTCCTTCTGTGTACAACAATCGTTTCCATATTCTGGATTATAAAGGTGAAAGATAGTTGAGTTAGATGATACAAAAGATCTCCAATGTGAGCAGCTGTGGTTTCATCCACTTTCGACTATTACTGACGATTTCCTGGTGAGGTCTAAGAATTGCATATTTTCATACATTTGGAAAAAGTGGGATCAATTGTAAAAATTAATTCCTCATCATCATCATTGTCAAAAAAATGTTTACTTTGGTTTACGAACAAATATCTACCAGAGATGAACTCCATACTCTGCTCAACCTTTAGTCTAGCACAGGGGTCGGCAACCCTAGGCACGCGTGCCACACTTGGCACGCGAAGGGTTAACTGATGGCACGACCATAGCTGGACTGGCCATCGGGCATACCGGGCATTTGCTCAGTGGCCCGATGATTTTTTATTTTTTTATTTTTTTTTTGTAATGGTATGAACAATGAAAGGTGGTGGATTAGCCAGATGCTGGTCGGTGTGTAAAAATAACTCAAGTTGTTTGGTGGTGGCTGTGCTTCCTCAGATTCAGTAAAATTAGCAAGTGGTGGAGGCCAGCAGGTGGATGAGGGAAGGGGAGGCAGGAGGAGGACAGCCCCGAGGCAGCACCGGTCCGAGTATCAGGCTAACTGAACTTCAGGTAAGAAGTTATGACCTGCAGTCTATCTGGGTCAGACATAAACCAAGTTTAGGTGGAGTTTATTTTCGTTGTGCTGACTTTTTACAGTCAGTTACAATAACTCGTACTGTGTGCTAGCTAGCATGATGGAGTTTCTATACAGCTGGTTGGGTGCTTTGATGTTACTGATAGTGAACTTTATTTTATTCATAAGGTTAGTTAGTAGAGTTGCCAACCGTCCCATAAAAAGACGGAGTCGTCCCGCATTCAGAGAAAATATCATGCGTTTCGTGTTGAGCTGAGAGGGGACGCAGTTTGTCTAGGATGGAAAAAGAAACAAAGCTGAAGTTATTCTGTCGTTACGCTGCACAGCTGCCTCTTCTCCTCTCATTCTCTCACCTCTCTCTCCTGTTGCTACTTCAATCATGAAACTGATCAATGATCAGCTGATCGGCTTTTCTCTCTCGTTTGTTTATCGCCCACTTTGCACCAGAAAGAAGAAACCGCCGGATGTTGTGCTAAACAACAGCAGCACGTTTAAGCTTGATCAGCTGTTGTTAGAATTTATTTAATATTAATTTCTAGTATCAGCTGATGTTTGCTGGAGCCACAGCTGCAAAAAAGCTGCTGGTCATGATATGGTTTGGTTATCTGGTGAGAGGGAAACATGAAGATGAAACCAGGAGATGTCCTTACTGAATCATCAGAGCTGAACAGGTGATGGAGAAACAGGTTTACCTTTTAGGTGACAGGAATGAGTTGAAGGGAAGTTATGAACTGTTTCTGAGAGACAAATAACACCAGGATCTGTTTCTAAGTAGCTGACAGCTGGTCTTTTTTTTTGTTTCAAAATAGCTGATAACTATTCACTGATAGCTGCCAACATCTGCAAACAAATATGATTCTATAAAGTGGTTCTATATATTGTGTAATTGTTCATATAGAGCATTATTAAATTTATTGCTAATATGGCACATAATATGGCACACTGACTTCTGAGAAAATTTTAAATGGCACTCGCCATCAGAAAGGTTGCCTCCCCTGGTCTGGCACCTAGTTAAAGATGTACTAAGATGGCAAACGTGATGAACATTGTACCTGCTATTTCACAGATTTTGTCTAAAAGACAAAAATGTCAGACTATACAAAGACTATACAAGACTAACACTATGCAAACCTATGGGAAATGCCATTAGTAATGTAATTACCTTCATATTACCCTATTTATCTACTGTCATGCTATGGTTAGCATTTAAAAGAATCACTTGGCCTGAATCCTGTCTCTACTATCTTGACTTCTTTTGTTTTACATGCTTCTTTTTCAAATCCTGTGTGTCCACTTGTATTTTCACCCCCATCCCCTCTTTCCCGCAGCCCTCTGTTCCTTCAGCTCCTCAGGTACCAGATCACATCGACAACTGATGAGTTGTAGCAGATATCAGGGTTGTATGTGATGCTCTGAAGGGTGTATTTCAAAAGGGTTTGGGGTCATATTTCACTGTTTCAGGGCTGAGGTGCCGTCATGTATTAATTAAAATCCAAATACCCCTATTGATTGTGTTATCAGGCTAGTGCAGCCTGGGCTTGCTGTATTGATCCAGCCTGTGATTTACGATCATTTTCTAGAAAAATCCCTTTGTGTGATTATATGAGGAAACAGAGCCTGAGTGAGTGCAATTCTTTTAGAGATATTATAGAGCACAGTGCCAGTGGTGGAGGGCTAAACAGACTGCCACCCTGAAGCCCCTCACAGGAGAGATATTTTCAACTAGAAAAATTGTTATGATCCTGTTGGTTTCAATGAAAAGTAAATCAAAGGAAGCAGCTGGCTCCACACACTCATGAGTTACAAACTGCGGCTGCTGCCTGTGGCTTTCAACATTGCACCTCTTAGATAATGTGGGTAATTTAGAAATCCCACCCTATTAATGAGCTTGACTACATTCCCAAAATATACTTTTAAAACTCATTCTCGCTCGTGGGTAAAAACATTGCATAATTACCTACAAAACACCTCCAATTTTCCCCTTCTTTTAGTTTAAAGACGTGCAAGTGTGATCTGAAAACTTTAACATTTAACAAATCTGTCATTTACAAAACAAAAACCTTAAAAGTAAAGAACAATATTTCCACACTGAGTCAGTGCGCTGTCACTGTGAAGAAACACTACAGTCATAAATCAAAGAAACTCTCTGGCATGCCTCCTGAGCTGAACCACCTCACTTCAGTGTGCTATGGCGAGCCATATGCGATGACTTTGTCAGCAAGAAGGCTGTAAAACTGACAATGATTGAGTAAAATAAGCCGCTTGGACAAACATTTTCATGATGTCATACGTTAACTACTTGCAGCACAATGCTGCTTGTTCCAAAATACACTGAAAATACTGTCATTCACAAACAAACACAGAAGGACAACAGACAACAGTCGTAGGCCCTGACAAGGACTAAGTGTGTGTGTGTCAAATTTCTAAATAAAAGTCCTTTTTTTTTTTAATCAAAGACCAATATGATGTAAAATTTCAGAATTTTTAAACTAAACCTTCATTTTCACACAGGAACTGATTTAAAGTGTGACAAAGTGGGTGAGAAGACCATTTGTCTACATTCTTAGTTAACATTCTTGTTTTGATTTAACCATATTTCACATGTAATCTGCAATAGGCAAACATCTACTATCCCGGGTTTGTTTATGTTCTGCACTTTTACAGATTATATAACATCTTGGTTTAAATCAATTCATACAAGTTTGTTAAGTTAACAAGTTATTTCTTTCAACTGTTAATTTGTATTGTTTGAACTTACCTTTACCTACCTGTCTTCCAGAAGCAAAAGGAGGAAATGTAGTTCTACTTCCTGCTTTATACCTTCTGGGTTCATCTGAGGTCACAGGAAGGGACCAAGCGCAGGAGGGGAAGAATTCTTATAATTTAATAAAGTTGATTTTAAAGGGTTTATAAAGAAATAGATTTAATGTTGTGATATGTATTGATTACACCAGAGTTTATGTTGCCAGTCAAGAGGAGAAAGTAGAGGATGAATATAATCATGTTCATCTCACCTACCTACTGAATGGAATAGTCCAGAGGAGAAAGTGTTTGATTAAGGGGACTATTTAAGCAGACGAACTCAGGTGTTTCGGAAGAAAGGTTCAGGTCAGTGTAGATGTGTGCAGTTTGACCTTAATTTCCGTTGATTTAAGTTCAGTTATGTTTATTTGAATTGAGTTAATTATAGAGTTGAGTTTCTTATTTGTTTCTTTGTAAATATTGTTGGGCCACAGAATGGTGAATAAATCACTTGCTACACTGGACAGCATCAGTCTCCTGCACTTCTTTGACCGCTTAAGTCGAGTCCTACCACATAAAGCTACTATTTATTTTTCTGTTAGTGTCCCTGGCTGTTTGTGATTTTGTGGGTCAGGTATCGATGCTGTGACATCCTGGAGCTCTGTAAAGATGCTGACCGTTTTACTACGTACACCTGTGTGCCTGAAAAGGTGGCTGGCCACTTAATTAGGCACATCTGTGACCGCTTTATTTGGTACACTTATGTGCCTAATTAAATGGCTGTCCCCTTTATTAGTTACACCTGTGGTCACTTTATTAGGTACACCGTGTGCGTAAAAACGGAGTCAGCCACTTAATTGGGTACACCTGTGCGTGGCCACTTTATTAGGCACACTTGTGTACCTGGCCACGTTTTAGGTACACCATTTTAGCCATTTTAGGTAGGGTGTATGTGCCATTTTATTGGGTACATACACCCTACCAAACTTTAACCTCAACCTACAGGAGACAAAGCAACGATCTCTGTGCGTAGCAACAATGCAACAGCAATTTCTCCAGAAACTGTACAGTCCAGTTTTTCCACTGTATTTGCTGGGCAGCTGTGATATGTTTAACCTTCAAGTAACCCAGTGAGGTAGTTTATGACCCCAGCTGATATTTCTAACAATAAAAGATGTTTTCTACTGTACCACAATTTTTTCAGTCCATTTCTGCTTTAACTTTTTATAGTTTTTAAAGGAATTGTCCCATTGGTATGGTGAGAATAATGGAAAGTTATGTAGGCATCAAGTTTTGGTTTGTTTTTTTTAACATCATAAGCTTTATTTTAACACAATCGTTCCCTTGTAATTACCACGTTTTAATGTTTTTCTCTGAGCCATGGCTAACAGATGTAAGAGAAGACAGGAGGCAAATACAAATGCCTGACAATGAAAACGGCTCTACTGAGTCAGAGTAACCTCTTCATGCATAACAAAAAGTATTGTAAAAACAATAATTAATGGCTTATTTTAGAATATCAGTCTTATATCAGTTCTTATATAAAATATAAAAAGCTAATAAATCACCTCACTCTGTCATTTTAGTCACTACAATAAGTCAAAAAAGGCAAACAATAGCATCCTCTGGTTACATCCTCACATATTTATCATACCACAGAACATATGTGGCTCTTACTTTCCTTATTAGCACAGAATGTAATTTGATCTGTAGATTTGTCCATTATCAATGAACTTCTTAGGAAATCAGGCTTAGCTAAAAGAGCTTTTAAAAGAATATTTGAAGAATTTAACACCAATGTCCTCCTAAGCATGTATTAAATTATTTTAAGACGATCTAACAGTCTATCAACTTCACTTTAAAGCTCACTGTAAATCTTCTGCTCATATTAGGATCATTAAAAATAACATTTTAAAAACATTTTAGTGAGTTTAACCAGTTTTTGGCTCCACAATCACCACCACGTAGGCCAGTCAAGTTTCAGTGAACACATTGAAGCTCTTTAGGTAAAAATCTGTGCATAAACATTTTTATTATTCCCTGCAGATTCTCTGCGAGGCTTTTCCTGTTAGTCAGTAAATACCTCAGTATGAATAGATAGTTTCAAAGTCTTGCCGTGTCTTTCAGCCTGATATATCTCTGGAAAGTTTTGCATTTTTCTCGTGGCTGATCACTGTCTTCAGGGGCCATTAGCTTGTCATATCTCCATCTGTGGCCTCATGCTCTGTACAGCAGCCTTCACATTCCTCAGTTGGCACCGGCTGATGAGCCGCTGGTGTATCTGCTCCTCCTTTTAGTTGCTAGTAAATCGCTGCCTACTGTAATTTTCATACAGAAAATGTGGCTGCAGAGAAGCTTCTCAATTCTGAAGCATCAAATTGTAATCTTGGCGAGTACGTCGACCTCACTGTCAATTTCTTGCTCACAAATGACTGATACGCAAATGTGCAAAGAACTTAAACATTACAAATGACAGATTTTAACTTTCATTTTATATTAATTCAAACATAATAGTGTATTTGGCCTATTTTCAGACACGCAAACACTTTGTTATATTAATTGATATCTTTTCCAAGTTCTTGTGTAGTGGACAAAACATGAATGAATGTAATCTGTATTAAATGTGATGTTGTTTTTAGGAGATGTGCTTGTTGATTTGTTGGTATTTATCATTTCCAGGCTCCTGAAAGAAAAGAAATACCTTCTATGTTATTCATGCCATAGCCACTGATATCACATTTCCTGTGTTTTTTCAGTTGTTAGTGGATTTCAGGCTAGAATGATTATTACTGACTATAACAGCCCATGTTTGGAAATTTAATCCTTTTCCTCATTTATATCAGATATTTTGGCATATAATTATAGGCGGGTACGGTTTGATTTGTACAACAAAATGAACATTATGTAACACAAGGAAGCATGACACAAAAAAAGAAAACCATGAGTCACTGGCCCTGACAGCGAGGCATCCGGTGGTAATGGTTTGGGTCCTTTGTGCCATGATGCCTGGTTTCTACAGATGTGATGCTGATGCCTGGTTATACCAGCCCACATTTCTGCAGGTTTAAGAACTGAGTATAACATTGAATTAAGTGGCAAAACGTCATGTTCATAAATCCATGTGATGAAAATTATAGTGGACAAAATCTGCAAATCATCTGTGAGTTTCTTGCCATAACCCCTCCCTTAGTTACTTACTTCAGTGGGTCCAAATCTGGGCCCAGCAATTTTGTGGTGCAGTACTTGTGCCAGTTTTTTGGCACCAGCGCAGGTCTTTTTTTTTTACTGGAAATGCAAACAGCTGGTTCTAGATTTGGCACTGGTACTGGATTGGTGGAAAAAAAGGTTGCAGGAGGAAATTAAGGTTGAGCGCACATGAATACATACTTGTTCTGAAAGATCACTTTTAACTGTGTTCTCTTCCAGAACAACAATGCCTTCATCCGCATGAATCAATAGTGGCTTAAAAGTGTTGTGAATCATGTGATATGGCCTTTAAAGTCATGTTTAAAAGGTACTCACTGATGCTGTGGTCCAAACCAAAACAAAGGTACTTTATGTTGTTTTCTTCTTTACCCATCCTTATATGCTATTGCTGTATTTTTGCAGTATTTACAGCTTTAAAAGTTATTTTTAGACTTCTCTTCATTAAATAGCCTGGAATACTACTGGTCAGTTGTTTTTCCAACAAAACCACTGAAAACAAAAATTCTACTGAAATCCTGTGTAATAGCTTCATCCAGGATTCAGGACCTCTTTGTTTCTTAAATTAAGCCAGTGTTTGTATTGCAATCTAACACCACAACTCCACTTACTGCTGCCCCAAAATTAACTGGAGACTTCTTCTGCCCTGCTGAAAAAAAGCGAAGCAGTTTTAGCAGCATAGGTCGCCAAAATAGCATCATGAATAACTCCCAAGTGCCTTTTTTGTTTCATTATTAATTAAGTGATTTGTGTATTTTTAGTGTAATTGCTTACTTTCAGCACTTATTTATTAATGAATATAATTTATTTAAGTGGCTCAGCTGGATTACCTTTCCTCCTCATATTAAACAATATAAACTGATACATTTGTTTGTCTAACAGATGTTCACAATGATTAAAATCAAGTGGTGCTTCGGGCATAGAGTGGAGTCTGCACGGGTGGAGGCCAAGTTAGAATCTGGAAGAGATCATGGTCAAGTAGTTGCTAGTTTGATTTTGTGTGCTGACGCTGGTTACAAAGAATCAATATCGAATCAAGGAGGGTTGAGTTTCTAGATAAGCGTTCTCGGCCACTCTGGCTATTCATCATAAGTCTGTAGAAACCTGATAGGTCAGAAGAAATTATATTCGAGCAAGAGTGGGGCCTCCTTATCTCTCTATAGCAGGGGAATAGGAGACATGCCGATCAATACCAGGCTGTTGTGTAGTACTTGCAATTATCAACAGCTGATTCTGTCGTCCCCCAGCTGCATCTTTTAATACCACATAATTACAAGTTTGGGGACAATGTCTGGTGAAAGGGGATTACAGCTTTGCTGAAGTATGCTTCATTCTTCTCCCAGCTTTGAAATAGCTACAGTCTGTGGAAGGGTTTCAAACACATTTTATTATACACCTCATACTCTTGCATACTTTCTTTTTTAAAGGATTTTTTAATTTATCGATAACTGAGCTGGATTTAAGTTTAAACTCTGGTCTGTATTGGCTGCTATTATGTCAACCAACCGGTAAAACATATATACAAGCTACAAAAAAGGTGTATTCAGCCTAGTTTTATTTTCAAACTGAGCTCATCTGGGTTTATCTTATACACTTCCCTGATGCTCACTCGAGGGAGGATTTCTTCTCCGACACATTTTTCAGTCTATTATGGCGCCAAATTGTGGGAGGTCGTAACAAATGAAGCAAGGGCTCCAACACCTCCTGTGGTATCCTGGCAGTAGCCTATCGCAGGCGGCTGAAGGGCATCTAATGATGGACCGGAGGCGGAGGCAACAAGGAGAGCGCCGGTAGCTCGGATAAACCAGGGATCTCACTTCCGATAGTCACCAGTGCAAGATCGGATCTACGTACGACCTGAGTGAGATTTTTACGCACAAAGTTTGACTTTACGCACGTATCCAATCCTGCGAAATCTGATCTGTTAGGGAGTTACCTCTTCCGTCGCGTTGATTCTGGGCTTGAGGCAGTTTTAGGTGTTCAGCCTATTTTCTCTGAGGGTGCTCCTGCTAGTGTTACGCTTTTGCCGCGAGTGTGTGTGAGGGATTCAGCTGGGACATCGAGCCATCCACCTCCCGAGGAGTCAACTCAAAGTGGAATGTCTAAGCCAATCCAAGAGCTGAGAAAGGAAATAAAACAATCTTAGACTCAAACGGACTATCTAAAGATGCAGCATTTGACCACAGAGTTAAAACCAAGACCGTTCCAAAACGCTTAAGACTCTCAGGAGTTCAGATCGGACTAAACCATGTTGGCTGCTCGGAGATGTGCGTAAAATCAGCCGCACACCGGACAGGAAGTGAACTAATTATTATTAAACACCATCCCTCATTTCCATATCTACCGTGAGTTGGCTGGACGGCAGCCAATCACCCATCGAAAGGCAGCTAGAGTCGTAAAAGCATTATCCTTCCTCCATCATAATTACACTGACATGCGCAATCTGCACTCGGGCATCAACACCATCCTCCGATCTCTTATTTCACCGAACCCGCTCTCCACGAAGCGTCCCATTCGCTGCTTGTAGATGATTCGGCGAAAGGCAGCAGCGAGGCGCACAAACAGATCAACATGTCCCGGCGAAAGCAAGCCAAGCCGCAGCACCTCAAGTCAGATGAGGAGGCGATACAGACCGGACTGCTCTGCAATAATGGTAAGTGTCCGGGGAGCTTTGGACGACTTTTCAGGGGGGGTTTAGGCTGCTGCGTGAAGAAGAACTGTCGTCTTAGACGGTTTATTCAAAATGATTTATTCTGTTACAAAAAAAACTTTTTAGGCAATTTGTAAAATAAAATAGAATGCAAATTAATTTAAACAATTTTACTTACCATTTTCTGCGGAAACACACCTATTATTTTAGCATTATTTCTGTATAACACTGTTTAGCTTTCAAGTCTCATTAGGGAAACTTTTTAAAGATAAAATCCGAAAAAGTTCATGATTTGATCACAAGGAAGCTTTTTTCATTTAGTTTTAACTTTACTTTGACTCGTGCAGGTCGAGATTTAACAGCTGGAGAAGATGTTGACACAATATGGAGTAGCAACTGTAGACTGAAATCTTTTAACATTTTTCTTTATGAACCAAGTTCAATGTAATAGTTTATTTGCTTGGTGTTTAAATGTTGAAGAAACAGGACCTGCTGTGAAGGACTGCGCCGAAACAAAACCCCCACATGAAGCAAGAAACGCACGGAAATCTTATATTTTGTTTCACATTATGTTCATATTTTATTTTATTGTATTCTTTTAATTTGGGGGGCAAAGTCCTCCTGCCAACTATTAAACTTTTAATGATAAACATTCATATTATAAATCAAATAGAAATAGTCTTAAAAGAGGCTTCTTAATAAAGTAAGACGTTTAAGTAAGTCAAGACCCTTTTTTAAATATATATGTATATTGATTTAAAGTTTTTAATTATAACATTAGGGAAGTCCATGAATAAAATAATGACTAGGGATTATCAGCGCATTTCATATCATTTGTAAACAGAACAAAATCATTAAAACATATGACCATCCCATGTTAGAGTACACTATAACTCTTATCTTGTATATTTTCAGTGTCAGGATTTAATCTGGTGTGCTTGCAGGAAATCCTCATTCAACCGTTTAATCAACAAAGAAGCTGAGCATTAAATTGTATCAGCATTAATATTTTAAGTGTAAATCAACCTTTAAACTGCTGGAAGAGGCCAAAATGTTTACTGAAATTTAACAGAATTTTAAAATTAATCTTTGGCCTCTCAATTTGGTGCAGAATCAGCTGAAATACTTTTACATTCCACCAGGGACGTAAATATAAATTCATCCAAATAATGCTGATGTAATATCATTCATTTGACTTATTTTAATTATGTTAATGTTGATGGAGGGTTTTTTATTATTGTTTGCATAACCCTGAAAAGTAAAAGGCCTGTAAATGAAAAAATCAGCTTCACTGGTGGAATCGCAATTTTTATCATCATTGCCGTTTTTGTTGCGTATTTTTCATTGAATTATATGTGACTTTGTTTTTATGCGTGGCTGTGAAAAGGTGTCGAGTGTGGAAGAGGCCCTCCTGACTCGGGCCCTCCCACCGCCCTCCAGCCAAGCAGGGGGCTCCGCCACTATGAGCTGGGCTTTGATTGAGCCTGCTGACTTAACCTTTGGCAGCATCACCCTGAGAGGGGCAAGTGGTCCATGTCTGGATCACAATACAATTAGTACATCTGAACCATTGACCTCTGCGACCCAGAGGTCGCGCAGAGAGTCACAGAAGCATTAATGCTGGGCTGCGAATCTGTTTGCTTTTCAGCTGCAGCTTCATGATTTTTTTCCCCCTCTCTCCTCTCATCGCCAAACCACACAAGAAACCAACATAAATCTGTTTACTGTTCCTGACATTATGGATTGAGTGAGGGTGACATTTTTAAATAAATTCCCATCACGTGTTATTACATTTGGAAATATATTTAAAGGTTTAAATCAAATCCGATCTTTTCTTTGTTTTCATTGGAAGTAAATCTTACAGAGAGCAGACAAAATCCTGTGCTAAAACAGTGGAAGTGTTTTCACTCCTGTGTTTGCTGAATCGCCCTGGTGATCCTCAGACCACCCACTTTGTGAGGCAAGGACTCTGATTATTTACCCATGACAAGTTTGACTTTCAAATAGATTTTTCTACTCTGCTCTGGTTACACTCTTACTTCTTAAACTGAAAAAAAGTCTGTAAAAAATTCTTTTTATAAAATCTCTGACGTGCCACATTTGGAGCTACATGTCTATAATAGGTTAGTGAACTAATTTCCTCCTTAATGCAGACATTGTTCTGCGTGTTTGCGTGAGGATTTGTTCAGTGTGTTCGTATAATTGTAAATATAACAGACGTCTCCGGCTGCTTTTAGCTCCAGCACACTGGGAGTAATTCTTTTAGGTGGTGAAATGTGATAATTGGAGTTTATTGATTTAAGTCGGAAACACAAACACACACGCGTGTGCACACACACACGAATTATGTGCACATATGGGGCCACACAGACACACGTTCGTGTCAAATTTAGCACAAACACACATCTTTCAATCTAAAATTATTTAAAATTCACATTTAGTTTGCTTAAGGAAAAAACGCTGACAGTCCCTGTGAACGTGTCTTTAACGTGTGATGCTTACAAGAATGGAAGTTTGTAAAGATACTCAGTTAACAAAATCCAATTACAGTCGTTCCTAATCCCTGAAAATATCCATCCGTCTAAATAGTCAGTTTTTAAAAATTGTTATCCTTAAATTAGTGTAGCAATACCCGGATATATGTGCAATAATTCAGTAGTGATTTCCCCAAAACTTCCCATCTGGCATTACTGTCTGTTTCCTAATGGGGCAAAACCTGAACAGATGCAACAGTGATCATAAAGTGTGAAATCCTGTCATAAGGAATGTCACATATCAGCTACTGAAACGGGGCAAAATGAAATGAAGATTTCAAAATAAAGAATTGTGCTAAAATATGAGAAAATACATCAGGAAAAGTCTGGAAACGAGGACGACAAGGCACGCTCTTACGTCCTGTTCACGTCAGGGTATTTTTTAGTATTTTTATTTTTATATGTATTTTGTATTTTTGGTATTTAGATGCATGAAATACAAAAATAAAAAAGAGGTGTTGCTGATGCAGATTCACAGATGTGTTCCTGAAGAAATTTGAGAAGACAATTAAATTTATCAGACCCTGAGAGCGAACACGATGTTTTAATAACAATCAGGGTATAACATGTGTTTCAGGTTGTGTAGATTATTAAATGTTACAACAGTTTTTTTAAGTTTAGGTTAATTCACTTCACTTTTTCCAAATAGAAATTTTGACAAATATGTGTTTTCACACACTCTTTACTTTTACTTTAATTTTACTTTAAGTGTGAGTTGAAAACTTCTGTCAGACACTTAAAAGCAGTCTTTTAGAGTCACGTCTCATTAAAAATGAACACACACTCCACAGCTGTAAACTTTGAAGTAGCTGAGCATGGTCTTTGGTTAAATGCAGTTTTTTATATTAAAAATAAACCTTAAAATGCCCCAAACCTTTCCTCCTGTGGTTCATAATTTCTTCTCACATACAAATGCACGTGTGTGCATAACGTTTACGGCACATATGCAGTTTAATCTAAATTTGTTTTAGATAATTCCTTGACAAACCGTCCCGTTTCAGCTTGACATGTTTGTTATCTTTGGACGCTGCAGGGTGTCTTGTGGATTTCAACGTTCAGTGGAGTTAAACAATGGTTGTCCGCACAACACGAGATTGGAAAGATGGACTCACCGCTGTGTGTGTGTGTGTGTGTGTGTGTGTGTGTGTGTGTTTGCGTGTGTGCGTGTGTGTGTGTGTGTGCGTGTGTGTGTGTGTGTGTGTGTGTGTGTGTGTGTGTGTGTGCACGCACGAGTGAGAGGGGGAAGGGACCATAGGTGAAAGGTGATATAGAGAAAATTCGTCCCACCGACGAAACATCGGGACATTCAGTTATCAGTTTCCCATTCTACTCTTGTTTTTTTTCCTTCTCAGGGATTTTGGCTGGCATGGAGCGAGAGAAGGCCAATGAAGACAGTGAGGAAACACACATCTGTGATAAATGCTGTGCTCAGTTCTTCACTTGGACCGAACTGTTAGAGCACCACAAAGTCTGCACTGAGGATCCCTTGGTGCTGATAGTGAAGGACAGCGAGGGGATGCCTGCACCGGAGGAATCTCCTGTCGGGCCGTCTCCAGTTCCCAGCGTAGCGTCCAGTGACTCATCTGCTGCAGAGTCCACGGATGCCGGCTTTGAGCTGGGAGAAACACTGGTGAATGACAACGACAGTCTGGATAATTTGGAGGAAGGGAGGGAGCGGGATGAAGCTATGGAGCTTGAACATTGCCCACAGGACAAATACACTACAACGCCTAGCCCCCATCCCCCGGATTCAGCTGAGTCCACTCCTTCCCAGATGTCTGCAGCTGCCAGCTACAGCATGCCGAGCACCAACGTGACACTTGAGATCCTTCACAGCACCAGGGTGGCTGTTGCCCAGTTTTCCCAGGGGATCAATAGCAGCGGTCCAGGAGGGAAGGCAGCTTCAGCAGCTATCCCGGTGATCCTGGAACACCTGCTAGCTCTGCAGCAACAACAGGTCCACCAGCTGCAGCTTATAGAGCAGATCTGCAGCCAGGTAGCTGTCATGAACAGACAACCAACACAAGCAGCATTAAACCCAGTCTCCAGGTCCCTGTCTTTGGCTCCTAACCCTTTCCCCTCACAAGGCATCATCCCTCCTCCCGTCCTGCCACTGTCAGGAACGATTCCCTCCGCCATTAACGGACAGGCGGCTGTTTCTTTGTCTTCTGTGCTTGAAAGGTCGCAAACCCTGCCCTCACAAACTATATGTGGACAGCCCACATTTAAGGATGTCACATGTACCTCAGCCTCCTCAGAAAACACGACCCCATCTCTCTCCAGCTGCAGCAGCAGCAGCATCTCCACGTTGCTGCCTCCTTACACAGGCTCACACACCAGCAGTGTTAGCAGTACTCAGACACTGAGCTCCTCCAGCCCCATTTCGCTGGCACAGAGCAGTCTACTCAGCTCTTCTTCTAGCCTGCCATTTCTACCTCAGAGCCCCCCCAGCAGCGTCATTTTTCCCAATCCCCTGGCTAGCATTGCCGCCACAGCTAATGCACTTGACCCTCTCGCAGCCTTGATGAAGCACAGGAAAGCGAAACTGCCTAATGTGTCCTTGTTCGAAACGAAGCCCAGCCCAGAGGAGCCCTTCTTCAAGCATAAATGCAGGTTCTGTGCCAAAGTGTTTGGCAGCGACAGTGCTCTGCAGATCCACCTGCGCTCCCATACAGGAGAGCGGCCCTTCAAATGCAACATCTGCGGCAACCGATTTTCTACAAAGGGGAACTTAAAGGTGCACTTTCAACGGCACAAAGAGAAGTATCCTCATATTCAGATGAACCCCTTCCCAGTGCCAGAATATCTGGATAATGTGCCAACAAGTTCTGGGATTCCCTATGGAATGTCCATCCCTCCAGAAAAACCTGTCTCCTCCTGGCTGGATAGCAAGCCGGTTGTAGCAACTCTGCCAGCCACTCTGGGTCTTCCGCTTTCCTCCACTATTACTAGTATCGGCGGCTCAAATGACCCTGTAAGTGTAACACCATCTGTTAAATCTTCCTATGAGCCAGCTCCTGGTGAATGTGTATCTGTGTCACCTAACCACAGAGGCAGCGAGGCTCGTTTCTCTCCCGTTTTAGAAGCCTCCAGTGTGCTGAAAACAGAGGGGGTGCACCTGCCCCAGAGCTGCACCAGTAATCTGAGACCCAACCTTGCCTCTGAAACAACCAGCACCACCATCCCATCTGTGACCACCACACCTGAACCCATCGCCTCAGCATCTCCTGCCTCCAACTCTCCTTCTCTCTCATTAAACTCAGACGAAATAAGACTCCCATCGTGTGGCCTCCTGGATTCTATGCAAACATCTGAGACCTCAAAGCTTCAGCAGCTGGTGGAGAATATTGACAAAAAGATTACAGATCCCAACCAGTGTGTCCTCTGTCACCGTGTCCTCAGCTGTCAGAGCGCGCTCAAGATGCACTATCGCATCCACACAGGCGAAAGACCCTTTAAATGCAAAGTGTGCGGCAGGGCTTTCACCACCAAAGGAAACCTGAAGACTCACATTGGCGTTCACCGAGAAACTCTCCCAGTGCAGGTGCAACACTCGTGTCCCATTTGTCAGAAGAAGTTCACCAATGCTGTTGTTCTTCAGCAGCATATCCGCATGCACATGGTTGGTCAGATTTCAGAGTCAGCCGCGGTGGACGGGCTGCAGGAGGTGGACAGCAACGTGTCTTTCAATGAGAACAACTTTGACAGCCTGAGCAGCAATGGCAATGACCTCATTGATGATATTTCAATGGAAGAGGATAATGAGGATGGTGAAGAGGAAGTGGAAAATATGGAGGAAGGCGCATATACATCTAAACCCTTAATCTCTGATTGTAATTCTCCCCCCAAGTCTTTAGCCATTGTGTCAAGTATAGCAGCTCTGGAGAGACAAATGAGAATGATTGACTCTGCTGTAAGCCTAAACCAGTCATTTGGTACAAAACCCCTAATTAATGGTTTTAAAGACAGCAGCCAGCTCAATATTGAAGGCGCTTTATCAGAGAAAAGGGTGGAGAACTGTAGTGAAAACAGCCCACATGTGTCCGAGTCCTCCTGTTCGCCTTGTGTATCAGCGTCTCCCTTTCAAAGCAACTCAGAAAGCATGACGATCAAATCACCGGCAGTTGACAACAGCAGGCCAGAATCCCAGGAGCCTTTGGCAGCCTCAGTGAAGAGAGAGCAATTTGAGTCTCCTGCCTCTGCACCAGCAGCTGCCCAAGAGCCGAGAGGAACACAGCCCGGCAAACTATGTGTGAAAGAGGAGATGCCTTACAGTATGTCATTCCAGCTGAGCAGAGAGAGAGGTAAGCTAAAAATGCCATGTAAATGTTTATTATAATAACCTTAAAAAACAGTTTAGTTTTGTAAAGATAACTTTATACTGCAGGTATTCCAAGCCTGATTACCAGCACTTCATCGGGCTTGATAAAAACTGAGGTGAATGGTCACAGTCAACCGAGCACCCCGATGGAAGGGCACCATCCTCCGTTTAGCATCCACATCACCCCAGCGTATCCGTCAGTTGGTAGCCAAGGTATGACCTCCCTGCTAGGCCCTGCGCCTCCTCGGCGAACCCCAAAGCAGCACAACTGCAATGTCTGTGGGAAGAACTTCTCCTCAGCCAGCGCCCTGCAGATCCACGAGCGGACTCACACCGGAGAGAAACCGTTTGTCTGCTCGATCTGTGGTAGAGCTTTCACCACAAAAGGCAATCTGAAGGTAGATAAAAACTGATGTTTTTTCTGGTGTGTTGTGTTGTGTTGTGTTAGGACCTTATCAAGGAAAACTGTTCCCTATTGCTATTAAGTTTTAAAAAGTGCACAGTAGGTGAACCAGGACTCATTTTACTGTGGTGAATATTGGATAAGACAAGACTTCCTGCAAGACGGGAATCCTTTAGACCAAGAACCTGGTTTCAGTTTTAGAGAAACAAAGCATTCAGAGGATCTCTTGTTCAAATGTGTCTAAAAGTAAAACAGTCCATATTGAAAAACAGAGACAGATGAACTAAACGAAAACAGAACATTTACCAAGCATACATATTCTTCTCTACATGGTATCTTTGCTTATAAGAATCCATTAACGCGAATTAGGAAGCATATCGATGGAAGCTTAAATCATGCACCTTTCAAAATAAAAGACTGCTTAGACTATACAGGTTTCTGTAGGATTAAAACTTTGTTCATCATTTAGTGCAACATCATACTAACACTGACAAAATCTCTGCTATTCACCACTTGGATCTTAAAAATCATAACTGATTATTACTTTTACTTCTTAAATGTTAAGAAGTATCAAAAGTAATTCCCATTAGAATTCCTTAGAACCCCAGATTGCACCTTCATAATGTTTGTTTTTGTCCAAAAACAAACAAATATTTTACAGTATTGAATAATCAGAAAGGTTTCTGATTAATTATTAATCAACAAATCGATTCTGGATCAAACAATAAAAACTTGCTGTTCAAACTTTTATTTTGTCAGAGCCTAAAAATGACGTTTAAATAAATGTATTTGAACCATCAGGGTGTGTTTGAAAAAAATCAAAAGATCTAACATGAATAAACTGTCAGCTGTCCTATAGGTGATATACAGTGGGGCAAAAAAGTATTTAGTCAGCCACCGATTGTGCAAGTTCCCCCACTTAAAATGATGACAGAGGTCAGTAATTTGCACCAGAGGTACACTTCAACTGTGAGAGACAGAATGTGAAAAAAAAATCCATGAATCCACATGGTAGGATTTGTAAAGAATTTATTCGTAAATTAGGGTGGAAAATAAGTATTTGGTCACCTCAAACAAGGAAAATCTCTGGCTCTCACAGACCTGTAACGTCTTCTGTAAGAAGCTTTTCTGTCCCCCACTCGTTACCTGTATGAATGGCACCTGTTTGAACTCATCATCTGTATAAAAGACACCTGTCCACAGCCTCAAACAGTCACACTCCAAACTCCGCCATGGCCAAGACCAAAGAGCTTTCGAAGGACACCAGGAAAAGTATTGTAGACCTGCACCAGACTGGGAAGAGTGAATCTACAATAGGCAAGCAGCTTGGTGTGAAAAAATCAACTGTGGGAGCAATCATCAGTAAATGGAAGACATACAAGACCACTGATAATCTCCCTCGATCTGGGGCTCCACGCAAGATCTCATCCCGTGGGGTCAAAATGATCATGAGAACGGTGAGCAAAGATCCCAGAACCACACGGGGGGACCTGGTGAATGACCTGCAGAGAGCTGGGACCAAAGTAACAAAGGTCACCATCAGTAACACACTACAACGGCAGGGAATCAAATCCCGCAGTGCCAGACGTGTTCCGCTGCTGAAGCCAGTGCATGTCCAGGCCCGTCTGAAGTTTGCCAGAGAGCACATGGATGATACAGCAGAGGATTGGGAGAATGTCATGTGGTCAGATGAAACCAAAGTAGAACTTTTTGGTATAAACTCAACTCGTCGTGTTTGGAGGAAGAAGAATACTGAGTTGCATCCCAAGAACACCATACCTACTGTGAAGCATGGGGGTGGAAACATCATGCTATGGGGCTGTTTTTCTGCCAAGGGGACAGGACGACTGATCCGTCTTATGGACAGAATGAATGGGGCCATGTATCGTGAGATTTTGAGCCAAAACCTCCTTCCATCAGTGAGAACTTTGAAGATGAAACGAGGCTGGGTCTTCCAACATGACAATGATCCAGAACACACCGCCCGGGCAACAAAGGAGTGGCTCCGTAAGAAGCATTTGAAAGTCCTGGAGTGGCCTAGCCAGTCTCCAGACCTCAACCCCATAGAAAATCTGTGGCGGGAGTTGAAAGTCCGTGTTGCTCGGCGACAGCCCCAAAACATCACTGCTCTCGAGAAGATCTGCATGGAGGAATGGGCCAAAATACCAGCTACTGTGTGTGCAAACCTGGTAAAGACCTATAGTAAACGTTTGACCTCTGTTATTGCCAACAAAGGTTATGTTACAAAGTATTGAGTTGTATTTTTGTTATTGACCAAATACTTATTTTCTACCCTAATTTACGAATAAATTCTTTACAAATCCTACCATGTGGATTCATGGATTTTTTTTTTTCACATTCTGTCTCTCACAGTTGAAGTGTATCTCTGGTGCAAATTACTGATCTCTGTCATCATTTTAGGTGGGGGAACTTGCACAATCGGTGGCTGACTAAATACTTTTTTGCCCCACTGTATAACTATGTTTGTATTTTGAAAAAGATTACCACATAACACTTTAAATGCCATTTTCAGGTTCATATGGGAACTCACATGTGGAACAATGCACCGGCAAGGAGAGGCCGGCGGCTTTCTGTGGACAACCCCATGGCTTTGCTGGGTGGAGAGGCAGTGAAGTTTGGAGAGATGTTTCAGAAGGACCTGGCAGCTCGAGCCATGAATGTAGACCCAGGATTCTGGAACCGTTACGCGACAGCTATCACCAACAGCTTGGCCATGAAGAACAACGAGATCTCGGTGATCCAGAACAGAGGCATCCCTCAGCTTCACCCCCTCTCGGCAGGCATGGACAGAGTGAGCACCGCAGGAGGTCCAATTACCAGTCTAACCAAGACAGGCATCGACCTGGGAAACAACAGACATTTTTCTCTGCTGATTGATGACAGTAAAGAAATTGGAATCAATTGAAAAAAAGACAAACGTTGTGAAATTATGCAAGTTATTATGGACATTAAAATATTTGTAAAACACCTTGTTTGTTCTTATGTATTATATATAGACTTGAAAAAGAACTTTTTATGACTCAACAGAGAATAGTAGGTTATTCACATTTTGCTATTTTACTTTGCAGTCATTTGTGAATGTGTTTTTCTACACAGTAAAGAAGTTGTTCAACTCATACTGTAATTGACAATTCCTTAGATGTATGGTTGCTCTGAAGAAGGGAACATATGTCCGATAATCAATAATGCAAAGAGTCTGCTTTCTCCTCCGGACACCTGCCCGCTGCTGCTACAGTGAGAGCAAAGCACAAAATATGCTCGTGAACATCCACATCTATGAACTGAAAAGATACGTTGTCAGTGTTATGGTGAGAAATTGTCTTTCTTAAACAACAGTCGGACCGAATAAAAATCAGAACACACCACCTGTATGTTCAGATCTATACGTGACACTCCTTAGTTATTACAGCACTTTTTTTTTTTTGCTTAGAAATCACAGCCAAGAATAAGCTTTTTCATTTACTTTTATCTCTTTCAGCAAGGATTTTTTTTTTGGCAAACAATAAAATGGCCCTCATAAACTAACAGCTTTAACAAATTGATTCTTTAGCTTGACTATATTTTATCATTTTAGTAGAACTGCAAAGCTACGTCTGAAGTTTTCAATTAAATCTAAAAACAACCATCAGTAATAATAATAATAATAATAATAATAATTGTAGTATTTAAACAGGTCAATGAGTTGTGTTATCTGTAATTATTTAAATCAAAGAAAATAACAGAAAAGTAAGTCAGCAGTCAACACTAGATTTCATAAAGGGAGACCATGTCAGCCAGTTTCAAATCAAAACTTTAGGAACAAAATAAAGGCGTATATTTTGTTAAGTAGTTTCTATAAATTCGGATTAGAACAGCTGCTTCTCAAATAATTTCAAAATCATATGCAAAATGCAAAATATACCACCTATTAAAGGTATCGTATCATCCTCCAAAGTCTTATTTTAGCGTAAGCTATATTTATTATTTCACTACACTGATTAAATCCGCGTGCAACCTTCGGTTACATCTTGAAAGCGCAGTTTTCGCATTGCTACATTCAGAAAAAGCCCACTTTGTTTATTTTTGTTTTTTTTGCACACACGCTGCGCAAAACAAGCGTTGCGTGAGATGAACCCCCCGCCCACCCAGTTTGTGCTCTCTAATCTTAAATTAGTGAAGCAATTTTTTCTTGGCTTGACATTCATCACTACGACATTTTTAAATGCCACGCGAATGCAGCACAAATCCCTACGCTTTTTGCGTGGCATCGCATAGGTACTGCCCAGCCAAGATGGCTGACAGCATCCCGTTAAATCCGGTGCGGAAGAACTCGAAGAGAATCCCGTATTACAACTCAGCCAGGCTTTCAAGGTATGGACGGGGTAGCTGAGCTGTTTTTTCTGTCTCGCACTAAAGCGACAGTCTTGTTGTCTGACACGTTTATGTGTTTTTGCTTTGCTTTTGCTTCCCGGGGCTCGGATCTGTGTACGGGGGTCGTGCTTGTTAGCTTGTTTTGCTAGTAGTGCTGTTGACAGCTCATTAGCGGTTTCTGCTTTGACAGCTGTTTGATTTTATCACACCGCCCCAGGTAAAGCTAGAAACCTGCGCAATATGTGCTTTTGTTTTTTTACAAGTTCCATAATTCAGCCTGTCAGTGTAGCATATGTTAGTGATAGTTATCTGCTGTGTTCCCTCGGGCTTTTCATTTAAAGTCACACGATAGCTGTGCTGGCGTACTACGTCACATGATATATGAAGATAGTTACTTTCTGTAGTCGTGATTCACCATCTTGCTCATCTTTCAGAATGGAGGAAGATGAGCTAACACAGTCCTCAGGGTGAGGAATGGACAGGAAGCGAAGTAGGCGCATAACAAGGTACTTGTAGTTCAAGAGCATCCACAGCAAATAGCTTTGGGTCATGTTAACGTATAGGCAAGTGGCTAATTAAAGGTGGAAGGTAAAACCTCGACCCCTGCAGGGTTAGAATTTGGTGGCCAAGTTAAGATTTAAGTAGAAAATGTCCTAGTATGTTTCACGTCCACTTGTCTCCTTTGGTCACGGCAAACATAATAAAAATTTCTCTTCTTCCTGTGGTGAAAAACATCTAGTGATCTTCTTTAGGATGACAATGCCTCCACCCATAGGGCACAAGGATTGGCTGGTTAGTTTAATGAGTATTAGAATGTTATAGTTTCAATAACACAAGATTACAACCTAGTTGAATTCCTATGGTAGATTTTTGAGTGCTGTACACCACTGTAATCAAGTAATCAAAACAGGGACTTGTTTAAAAATCTAAAGCTAAACTAAAGGTTTTCTAGTAGTACATGATGGTTTAGCAGTTTAAGATGCCTTATGGGCTGAGAAACAGAGAGGTACTGCTTGCTAATACAAGACAGGTATGCCGTAGTGAAAAGACTGCTTTATCTTTATCTTTTTTTTTTTTTTTTTTTACACTAATAGGGACCACGTTTTACAAAAAACATCAAGTTGTGGTGGAAAGGATTAAAACTTAAGTGAAACCATAAATGGGTCAGTAAAGTGTTTACTGAGGGTACAGGTCAATTTATCATTCATCAAACAAAGTAAACAGAATTTTCCAGCCTTCTTTTTCAGTGAGCTTCAGTCATTGATGACAGACTGCCTAAATCAAAGTCTGAAACTTGTTGCTCCGAGGTGCCAACAGCAGCACTAACATTACAATGCAATAACAGTGACAAAACATTATATGTAGCAACACAGTTTAAATCAACTGTAAGCAAAAAAAAAAAGTGGCCTAGGTAGTGTTTTTAATGGGAATTTTAAGTCAAACTATAACATAAATGCTTTATCCTTTAGTTCAACAATAACTAAATCAAATAAACCATGCAACATCTCAGGAGCCTCCACAGTATTGAAATTAAAATATATTTTATACTTGGGGATGTTGTGTCTTGGGTCAGACTTATCAGCCAGTTGCTTAAAACCCTACTTTTCCACTAGCTCTTCCTGTCATATGAAGTGCAACTAGTGAGTGCTCCAGTGAGTCATTTGTTTACTTTTGGGTCACTCCTCACCAGCTGCTATTATCTCGTCTTTCATAGCCTGGTTTTACTGGATGGTGTGTTTTTTGCTTCAAGTGGAGAAACGAGTTTGTTTCCACCTTTAGCAGAGACAGTTTTCTTGCTTATTCTGCAAAGCATTGTGCTTTTTTTTTTTTTTTTTTTTTTTTTTGGAGGCTGTTGAAGTAGTTCGTTTCTAAAATGTCGTCAGAGGCTGATATGTGGCTCTTGCTGTCAGAGATGTCTGGGCTACACTTGTTGTTGTTCGCACTAAGTATTGTAAACACCTGGCACAGCTCTATCCTTGATATCACATTAATGACACATTTTTATAATGTAAAAATATGTACCCCATATTATTGTGGAAGGTGGCACAACCTTAGAAGGATTGTATTGTCCCATGTGCACACATAAATCACAGACCTCAGCAACTGTAAAAGGTGTTTTGTAGTGGGTGGTAGTAATGTGCAATTCAACTGCAGTATATTAAAAGGCAAAAGTATTCAGTTTTATATACAAGGAGTGCAGAATTATTAGGCAAATGAGTATTTTGTCTACATCATCCTCTTCACGCATGTTGTCTTACTCCAAGCTGTATAGGCTCGAAAGCCTACTACCAATTAAGCATGTTAGGGGATGTGCATTTTCATTCAAAATAGTCAACAGGGTCGCAAGAAGCGTGTGGGAAAAACCAAGGCGCAAAATAACTGCCCATGAACTGAGAAAAGTCAAGCGTGCAGCTGCCAAGATGCCACTTGCCACCAGTTTGGCCATATTTCAGAGCTGCAACATCACTGGAGTGCCCAAAAGCACAAGGTGTGCAATACTCAGAGACGTGGCCAAGGTAAGAAAGGCTGAAAGACGACCACCACTGAACAAGACACACAAACTGAAACGTCAAGACTGGGCCAAGAAATATCTCAAGACTGGTTTTTCTAAGGTTTTATGGACTGATGAGTGAGTGAGTCTTGATGGGCCAGATGGATGGGCCCGTGGCTGGATTGGTAAAGGGCAGAGAGCTCCAGTCCGACTCAGACGCCAGCAAGGTGGAGGTGGAGTACTGGTTTGGGCTGGTATCATCAAAGATGAGCTTGTGGGGCCTTTTCGGGTTGAGGATGGAGTCAAGCTCAACTCCCAGTCCTACTGCCAGTTTCTGGAAGACACCTTCTTCAAGCAGTGGTACAGGAAGAAGTCTGCATCCTTCAAGAAAAACATGATTTTCATGCAGGACAATGCTCCATCACACGCGTCCAAGTACTCCACAGCGTGGCTGGCAAGAAGGGGTATAAAAGAAGAAAAACTAATGACATGGCCTCCTTGTTCACCTGATCTGAACCCCATTGAGAACCTGTGGTCCATCATCAAATGTGAGATTTACAAGGAGGGAAAACAGTACACCTCTCTGAACAGTGTCTGGGAGGCTGTGGTTGCTGCTGCACGCAATGTTGATGGTGAACAGATCAAAACACTGACAGAATCCATGGATGGCAGGCTTTTGAGTGTCCTTGCAAAGAAAGGTGGCTATATTGGTCGCTGATTTGTTCTTGAATGTCAGAAATTTATATTTGTGAATGTGGAGATGTTATATTGGTTTCACTGGTAAAAATAAATAATTGAAATGGGTATATATTTGTTTTTTGTTGAGTTGCCTAATAATTATGCACAGTAACAGTCACCTGCACACACAGATATCCCCCTAAAATAGCTAAAACTAAAAACTACTTCCAAAAACATTCAGCTTTGATATTAATGAGTTTTTTGCGTTCATTGAGAACATGGTTGTTGTTCAATAATAAAATTATTCCTCAAAAATACAACTTGCCTAATAATTCTGCACTCCCTGTAGTTGCAGTTCACAACAGTAATCTCTTCAAGGCATTTACATTCAAGGGTAAAAAACCATATGATATTAAAAATAAAACCCCACCAATCAGATCCCTTATGGTTAACACTTGGCGACAGTAGGAAGGTAGAACTCCTTTTTAATAGGAACAGATATCCAGCAGAACCAGCAAGGGGCATCTATCTGCTGTGACTGACTCGAAGGGTGAGGGGATGGTACCTCACTGAAAGAAAAATGGTAGAGTTGTATCTAGCTTGCTTATTATGCCGATAAAATGGCTTGTATTCTGCCAGTGTAGCTCTGGCAGTTCATGTTAGACTGAGTCTATTTCTCTAAATTTGTCAGCACCAAGTCTAAAATAAAGAGCTTAGTTTCACTTGAAGTGCATCGAAGCAGAAACACCAGTGCACACCAGTGTAAAAACGCAAACGGCTATGTTGCCACGAGGGCAGGGATTCAGGACAGGACAATAAATCCCACTTTGTTTCTAAGACCTGTAAGTTGTGTCTAATTTTACTATATCTCCTACTATGGCTAAAAGTACATTTAAACTTGGACTTCCTGAGAAAATCCTCTGCCACGCTGAACTCGTTTCTCATGATAGTGATGAAATTAATGTGGCAGTTTATTGATCCCTGTAGAGGAATGATGAGAGCTGATTTTCTCAAACTGTTCCAAAGCATTTGTCCTGAAGCTGATGGAGAATGCTTTCCCACTGACACTCTGAGCAACTGTTGGCAACACCGTCAACGCTGCACCGGAGAGGCAGAAAACATTTTTACAAAGCAGCCCACGTTTCCCACAGGCTTGAGTTATTATGTAATCAGATGTGGGTGTTCCATCGCAAGAAACACTGGCTAATAATCCACTCTTTTTTTTTTTTTAGCAAGTTCGAATGGTGTGTAAACATATCGCACATTTTGGTAACAGTGAAACATTTCCCAGATCATATGACTCAAAGCTTTGAGCACAATATTTACAGTTTAACACTACTACCTTTATGTTTATAGATCTGTCTAAAACAGTCTTTTTTTTTCTTATCCTCTTTAACAGTTCATCTCCCTGCATATTGTCATTCAATCAGTGTTTGTTTAGTTATAACTTGAGAAATCTGTGTACCTGTATCGACTGTTCTGCTCATCAGGTTCAGACTTGGCATAGCTGGGTCTTTGGCTATGAAGGGAAGGATTTGGGGTATGTGACCAATGCAAGTGTCCTTGGATGCAGTGCTCTAAAAAAAACAAAAAAACACTGCTTACTCTGAAGGTGGTGGATGTGTGCTGATTGAAAGATTTGCTTGAACAAACAATGGATTGACAGCAGAGTTCACCATGAAGGGGAAAAAGTGTGAAAAGAATCAAAGGTCAAAAATAAAGAAGTACAAATGGTGTTTGGAGTGAACTGTTCTGGTGGTTTTGAACATTTGGTTTCTTTGTATGTTTTCACTTCTGTAATCAAAAGAAACACCCAAAACAAACAAAAAGTAGCCAGTAGTAGTTGTATTTTTGACATAACCATTGATGACAACACACTGATGCAACATGCGGATACTAGTCTGCAAAGCTCTGTGTAGGATCAATACACAACCTTTACAAGACACTGAAGTGCAGTGCTGAGTGTGTGAAGTCATTTGAATGAACAGGTCTTACTTTTGTTTCTCACTAGAAGTTGTTCTTGAATGTCAGTATTTCCCCTACAGTGACAGCAGCCATGTGTTTGACTGTGCTTGTGAAGATATTGAATGAAAATCTTGCATTCCCAAGTCTCAGAACCTTAATTTTGGACATGACAACTAAATGCCAAAATCCTGACTTAAATCTTAAATTTTAACCCTAAAAAAAACTCTTTTCTTAGGTTTGTTCTTTCTGATAGTAATAAACTCAAACGGGTTCTTGCAAATACAGCTGAACATAAATGTATTTAGTTTAGTGCCTCATGCTATAAAAAGGCTCCTGAGATCATGCTGCAAATCCAGGACATTTGTTGGTGTTACAGTTTATCAAACTTCTTTAGGGATTTAATCCATCCATCAGCAGGCCTGCAATACTAAATACCTTCACTCACTTATGTTATTTTAATAAGCAGTTTATATTTTCAATAGCCGTAATCACTCAAACACATTTGGTATGTGTATACATGTAACTGGACTTTTAAAATAATAACTTAGTGTGTGTGTTTGTTTGTGTTTTTAGTGGACATCTTTAAATTGTTGCTACAAAAATGAACTGGGTTACACTCTTATATGACAATTAAAAATTAATTGCTTGCAGCTGAACTTCATTACTATATAGAGACAGAGTTATTTAGCTTACCTTCATTTAACAGAAAGAGTAGGATACTCGTTTTGGTGTTTAAAAAAAGTAAATGCCATATTCATGAACCCCCCTGTTGTAGTCCCTTAGAATAAATGGCACCTCTTTTTGATGCTCAAAGTGCCAAAAGAAAACTTTGAACAACTCAGGAGAACTTTCTTCTCATTATGACTCAGTTATTTGAAAATGATCAGGATGTTGTATGAGGAACTTTATTTTTTGTACCAAACTATATGTGATAAGCACTTTGATGTGCAGAAATATGGGTGTATCATGACAGGATATAAGCATGAACAGATTCCTGTTTGGCTAAGTTACAGCATTTGTTACCGGCATGTTTCTCTTGGCTCAGATGTTGTTGGACTTACAAAAAAAAGCGCTGCAATTTTTATTTTATTTTTTTTGGTTCAAAATCTCATATAAATGAAACAAACTTTAAGATTAGTTCTACCAAATTTTATTTGACAGAAAATACTTTTTTTTTTTTTTTTTTTTTAAATGATAAATAAAGAAACAAATACTATAAGCATGTGGGGGGGGGGGGAATGGTCTGGACTGTGATCTGTCCAAACTGTGATTTTTAGAAGTGAGGAACCAAAACAAATACATTAACTGGTAGTAGTTGCTACACAAGAAATAATTATAACAAATATTTGTTTTATGATTTGTATGATGAATTTTACTCTTGTAAAATTTCTATTTCTATTTGTGGTGAGGCTGAATTGTGTTAATAGGGTTGTATTTTATGGAAAACACCATCATCATAGAGGGTGTTGATTTTGTGGAGACAATGAAGTGAATGTATAAACCAGCCAAGCCTGGTGGTGCACACCTTCTTCCCTTGTTCAGAAACAGAGCTTTGGGAGTTTCTGTTCATATGGGTTATAAATAGGTAACAGGTTGTTTTGTAGCAGAAAGTCCTACAAGTGGCATTATCTCCGGTCCTTCAACTAAAGTTGCAGACGCTCTCAGCTCAAACAAAGTCTGGCTACAGCAGGCGTCTAAATGTTTTACTGCTGGGGAGGGCCGCATCTGTGAGTTTGGACCTTAAGCTCTTAATCCTGCTCATGCTACGTTTGCTTGCGCGCATGTCCACGTTTATTTATTTATTTTCAATAAAGGACACTCTTGTACAGTGGAGTGACCTTTCAGTCTGCTTATATTGTATTTTTTTTTCTGAATGTATTTGATAAAAATAAGTTCTGGTTTCTAAAATGAGATTTGAAGTTTAATTAAAAAAAAATCTAAGCAAAACACAAACCTCCCCAAATGTTAAAATTGAATGATGTTAAATTTGAATTAATTCAGATTTGTTTGTTAGGTTTTTTTTTTTTGTTTTTGTTTTTTTTTAGTACAGTAAATTTTATTTACTCAGAACATCCACCTCAGTATAATACATGGAAGATCAGTACTTGTATGTGACATTGATCAGAAAAATGTTATTAATCTTTTCAGCTTTATTTTGCCTGTTGCTGATATGAGACTCTGAATCTTTTAATGCTATATTTAATTGGCATCCTCATTTTCATCACGTAATCTGGCAACTATAAATATTATTGAGGTCATTGCAGGGTTGACGTGACCACAATGTGTTTTTTGTTTTTTTTTTCTTATAAGAATCTAGACATTTATTAGAGAGCGTCTCATGAATAAGGTAGTATATCTTCTCAACGGTGTTTTTAGTGTTTATTATGTGAAAGTGCTGTTGGCTCTGCCCTTCTAACTAGCTTTAATCTTGGCTTTTCTCACTGAATCTTGCACATCTTGTACTTTGAAGTGCTTTTTTAGTATTTATTTATTTTTTTACCTTGAGATGTCCTTAAGTATAAAGTTGGTCATAGATGCTGTTACTTGTTCACACTGCTTGGATATACTGTTTTTGCGATTTAAGATAAAAAAGGTTGAGTTTAATGTAATGAATAGAGCACTTTTTTCTTTTTTTAAACTAGTAAAGTGAACTTTGACAGTTTTTTTTCAAAATTTATTTATTTTTAGTACAGTCTCAGCAGAGAATGTGAATACTTAAGACCTTATTCATTTGTGTTTTTGGACACAATCTGAACACAAGTTGTTTTTTTTTTTTTGCCACTCACGTCAGGGACCACAGATTGAGTTGTACACATCAGACTTCATGTGCAGTGGTTGGCACAGTTATGAGATGCTGAATTTTACAACTAAAACAAATGAAAACACTGTTACAAAAAGGAATGAAGCACAAGAGTTGCTTTATCGTGTTGTCATAATTTTATATTTAAATTGTTTATCCATTTCAGCATGTTTCTAAAATTGTTCTCCAACACACATACTTACCCTCGTTCAAAGTAACTGAGTCTTCCTAACACAGCTTACTGTTCTTTCAGATACTCTTTAGAAGATGAGCCCTCTAACTTGGATGAAATGCCCCTGATGATGTCGGAGGAAGGCTTTGAGAATGACGAGAGCGACTACCAGACTCTACCCCGGGCCAGAGTCAATCAGAGACAGAGTGGCCTCGCCTGGTTCCTCCTGGGAGGATGGAAAGTCCTGTGTGGGAGGTACCTCTGCACCATTGTTGTTAATATGTTGATTTAATGATTTTTTTATAGTGACGGTTTAGGCAAAATATTGATAGTTTACATTTTGGGTTTATGTATCTGGGTGTTTTCTGATTATTCACTCAAGCCCTGCTATTTTTTAATAGGAAAATTCAATGAAAGCATTTTAAAGCAAAAATAGATTAACCATGTTTTTAGTGAAGTTTCTATTTCTGACCTCTGCTGCAACCACATATTTTTTACCTTCTGCCAAACACTGCACCACCTTCTTGTATGTTTTCTAAATAAACTTAAAGGAACCTGTAATATAAGTTTCTAGCAATTAGACTACTTGAATAATATTTGTAATAGAAGCTTGTCCATAACAGATCTGTAAACACACAAAAATAGATTGCAAGTTCACTCTGGGATATAAAATGGATTGTGCTTGTAGCCCAGTAGTCTTTGCTAAATAACATATTTTCATAGCAAAATACTCGGATATGTTTTGCCAAATGCTTTACTGATGTCGCCTTATTTTTAATCTACAGACTAGAGTAGTCCAACTGGACATTTAACATTTCCGAGAGTCTTTCTGTAAATGCAAGCGTATTGTATAATGTCAGCAAGCATGCTTGTGATGATCAGTTTGGATTTCAAACGCACCGGTAGCTGTGCATGAAGTGCAAAGAGAGGATAAGGGCATGTTTTTTGGTCGGGTTCCTCGATGCGCACCATCAGTCCAAAAAGATTTTCAGGTCAAACAGAACAGGGTGGTTTATCCGACTAATGATTTATTTGACAGGTTTTGCCCTCTAACGACGCTCCTTTCAGGCTAAGAGGACTGTTTGTTTGTGTACATTTATAAACACTTGTTTGTGTAGTACTCCAGTGCCCAAAACGTAACATTCACCGCTGCTGCAATTTCATAGCATATTCGGTTTTCAGTTCAGTTTTGTTGGTAGTGGTACGTGTCCAATTGAAGCTGCATATTGATCCCCCTCCCCATCCCCCCACTAATGAACAAATCGGATTTTTCACAGCTGACCAGTTTGATGCTTTCCAGTAATTTTATGTGTGCATAGTGTGGGATTATAAAACACAAATAATTCACAGTGAATAAGCCCCGACTGTTCAAATGGCATATTATTTGAATAGCATTCATTTGCTCAAATAATCGCTCTTATGAATCTGGACTCAGAGTGCACAGAGACAGAGAACGTCGAGGCCAATACAAACAGGACTTTTTACCAAAGTTGATTTATTTAGTTTCATGTTTTGCCAAGTTGCTTAAAATGTGGAAAAGCCAAGCCGTTCAGCATGACGGTATACACTGACACTCTCCCCTCTTTCCCCCCAGGTGCCAGTTTAGGTCATGCTCAGATCACGCTGCTCTCATTGAAATTTACCCGCACACTATGCCACTGTTTGCGTTTGATATCAGATATGGGAGATAAGCCCCCATTGTAGTCATTACCAGGTTGATGGAAAGTCACTTACTTTTTGAAAAGTAAATGTCAATCTGAACCCGTCTGTCGTTATTGAGTTTTGATAATATGGTGGTAATGATGTTAGTGCATACAAGCAGAAATGGACTAGGGGTAAAACTACAAACTGCATATAAAAGTCAAGTTGTTACATCTGCTGCTGTGTTGGCATTTGTTAACTGTGGAGGTGCAACACATAAACATAAATATCGGCTTCTCAGTGCTCAGTACCAAACTAATAAAATATTAAAAATGGAAGTTCAGTAAAAGTAAGGCACAGGCACGCGTGTCAGTCGAAGCAACGCTCCACTATTTTTAAGCCTTGATAGTATCCAAAAATTATTCAGTGTGGAGTTGTTATGATGGAGGAAATTACCAATTGTACCAGATTGCAAACTTACATTTTAACATGTATATCATGGGAATTGATTCACTTTTTGAATCAGCCCCAAGTGGCCACTGGTAGAACTGCAGTTTTTAGCTTTTTTTTATGTTGCCTTCTTTTTAACCTCAGAGGTTGCTGTTTGGGTAAAACTAACAAAACTAATGCGTGTCAACCAATTTCATGCAGTAGTTTGGTTATATACATGCAACATGTTTGACTCTTAGGCTTAAATTGATTATCCAGCTCTGAACTTGTCTGACTTTTAACATAATTAGCAAGGGATTTCCCACCAGGAGAGATGCTAACCTTTTTAGATGATTCATAGCGTTAAAAGCAAAGGACCTCTTTATACAAGTGGGTCAAAAAAAAGCCTTGAAGATCTAATTTACACTGATGAGACCTGGAATATAAATCACATCAGTACTGTAGGATGCAGCAGAACACAGCTGTGAGGCTCCATGGCTACTAATGGTTTAACAGCTGAGAACGTTAATGAGAATGAATAAACCAATTTGAAGTGGACGTCACGGTTGCGTCACTGTAGTTGCAGAAAAACAGGAAACTGGTGAAAGATGCAAGAAAACTGGTGAATCTAAGGAAAAAGTAAAAATGTCTTTTTCTGCTTCTTTATTTATTGCAGAATATAAATGAAGAGAATAAGATGGCCTGCTGTTTGGTTCGTGTTTGCAGTTTGGATAAGAATTGTTTTTCTTTTATATATAGTATTTTTTTTTATATATGTTTACACACACAGTTGCTGTTGAATTGTGAGTTATTGATATTTATAGAGCTAGTTGAGTCTCTCTATCGCTCACATTTATATTACTAATGTAAATTTTTGTTTCATTTTTAAGGGAAGACAGTTGTGTTGTCTCGATGTATCAGCAGCAGCCATACCATCCTCTCCCATTGCACAACCCCCTCATTTAAATGAACATGTTTGAATAGACATATTCACTCAGTGTGCACCACTGTTGCCACAAAGAAGCTGGCTTTACTTTGGAAACCCCCACCTCCAGTTACAAAAGCCCAATGGATTACCACATGTACTGATATAATTAGTAGGGAGCTATTAGTGGCGTTACTGCACAGTGCTAGAGCTGGCACTGTTTAAGCATTGTAAGCAAGGAAGGGCAAAATCACAGATTTGCTTTAATCGCTTTTTCTATGTATTGCTTAAATTTGTATCCTGTGTTGTGCAAACTCGACAGAGATCCTCAAAGTCGTGTATTACCACAGAGTTTATTTTCTGTTTATTGGTTATATTTTTATCTTTATTATTTTAAGCTCTATGTGTCTGGAGAAAATTTTGAGAATTTGTGACATCAATAATGATTTAAAAACAAACTCGCGCAGTTACAGAGTGATTACTGAAATGTAAGAAGGCTGAAAATACGTTTTAGACTCTGGTTGCTGTGACAAATATTAAGTTGAATTTTAGGTTTTCAAAAATGTTTTTTCTTATTTTGAAAAAATCATATTCTGCGCAGGTTCTGGTTGGTAATCTGTTAAAATGTTACTAAAGCTGTCAGGCAGTTGTAGTAAAGTGTAAAAAAGTAAAATAAGGAGAAGTTTAATGATTAATTTGTTAATCTTTTTCAAGCTGCATATTTTTTCAATAGCCTTACCTATGCTCCTTTTTTTTTTTTTTTTTTTTTTTTTTTTTTTTTTAAATAAAGTCACTACAGCGCATTTTATTACTTGGATGCCCTTTTCTTGCACCATCTACTTCTCCTTCATCCCTTTACCACAACCCATATATTACAAATATTGACAGTCAGTATGTTTCTTTAAAAATACAGAATGGTTTCCAAAAAGCCCTTGAAGCAGTGTGTAGCTCACCACATGCTAACATTAAAACCTGAAAAAATAAACTGTTTTATATATGTAAGATGTTTCCTTTTAATCATCTGTTAAATTTATTTTGTGACCTAGTGTGGAACTTTCTGACTCCCCTGGTACAAAAAAAATCCCCAAAAAGCCATAAAGGCAGTTCTGTCTTGTTGTTGTAATTTTTGCTTCTTTTTTTTTTTTTTGGTCTGTTTTTAATCATATTGACATCTTCTTTTGTAAGCTGCTGTGACTGTCTGGCTCATATATGTCGGAGGAAGAAGGAGCTGAAGGCAAGGACAGTTTGGCTCGGCTGCCCTGAGAAGTGTGAAGAGAAGTACCCCAAAAATGCCATCAAAAACCAGAAATACAACATCATCACCTTTGTGCCTGGGGTGAGTGGCAGTAGCTCCCACACAACCTGTAGCCTGCTTCAAATGAACTGTCTTGCTTTGGTAACTGAATTCGCATTTCGTGCCCTGATCTTTGCTCTTAACGCAGCAGTTTTTTCTTTTATCGAGTCCATGCTCCCAGTCTTTATAGTGTCTACAGTACAAATTCATCCTTTCAGTTGAAATCAGTCATTTATTTTCACTGATTAACAGACTGTAATGCACAGGAGCTTTCACTGGATCTCATTGTTAACTATTCTGTCATTAAGTTAAGGGTTTACTCTGTAGGGAACAATAGAGATCCATCAGAGTTACTTATTAAAAAGCAAATGGTTCCTTGATTAAGAGGGCTGCCTTCAGCCCAGGCCATTAAATGTCAACTGTCTATTAGAGACGTAGATATTCTCGTCGACGGTGAACAAAACGGCTGTTTTTCTCCCTCCACTTTGAATTATTAAATACACACGAATTGAGTTAGCAGTATGCATTTTCCCCTAAAGGTCAGGAGGTTCATTAACTGTAGAGCGTCGTGCATTGATCCCATTGTCTCTGATAATCTGTGACTAGACACTGGACTCTCATTATTGCAAACATTATTCAAAATTTGACCTTAGATGACTAGAATACTGCGATCTCCCTGGTGATAGATGGCACATTAGCAAAGAAGCTTGAGCCGCTCACAAGAGCTACTTTGGTATGTGTAATATAAGAGCGTCTCTGGTGATTTCCACCTGAAATGGTATCTGATTGAGTCAACCTCATGTTGATTTATCAACACAATGTGCCTGTTTTCCTCCTTCATTTGAAGCTTTGGTCACGCAGTGCAGGATTATTCTTGAAAGTTTTAGGCACTGACATCGTACCTAGTTGCCCTTACATTTGAAATCTGCACCCTGCGTGCCATTTGAAACAGACGTTCTCAAAGTGTCAGAGTTTCCATTAGGTTAATGTAAAGTTAACAGCATTAACATGTATCTTGTTCCCTCTTGGAACGTGTACAGTAACCCATCCCGTCTGGTTTGTTTCTGCTGCTGCATCCTCTTTTATCTTGTCTGCAGCTGTCGTCATCTTTGACTCACCTTGCTGACATGTTCACTCACCTCGCTGAATCTTTGTCTTCTGTCCCCTCTCAGGTTCTCTACCAGCAGTTCAAGTTCTTCCTCAATCTTTATTTTCTAGTGGTGGCCTGCTCGCAGTTTGTGCCATCACTGAAAATCGGATACTTGTACACATATTGGGCACCTCTGGTAAATGGTTTTTATGTATTTATTTTTGATCTATCAAGTTGTTTGCAACTAAATTAAATGTACAGTGAAGCCAAATTAGTCGTACTATTGGAATTCAGCAAGAGAATAAACCCATATTTTTCCACTTTTTACTATTGCAACAGTTTTAAGTGAGAACCTGCTCCAATTTGTTAATGTTAAGCAAATGCCAGTGTAGTTTAAATGAATGGATTTTATTATTGATAAAACTCCGTTTTTAAAGCACTCCTTTGTCGATCAGGGTTTTGTGCTAGCTGTCACAATGGTGCGGGAGGCTGTGGACGAAGTGAGACGTTATCAGCGAGACAAAGAGATGAACTCTCAACTCTACAGCAAACTGACAGTGAGAGGTTAGTGAGACAACTAGAGACCTATTCACCTTCCACCTTATTCGTCTAGCTGTTTGCTGACATTATGAAGACTCTTATTCCAATGATTGAGGCTCCATGCAATTAAAAGATGGCTTTACACTTGCAACAGAAGTCATTCTTCTCACTGTAATTGCATTGAGTCTTTTTTTTTTTCCCTTCAAATTTATAAACACCTAAGATCTGTGCCTTGTGTTGATTGTAGCACTTCACAGCCACCGTGTACATATGTACATGTTTGTGCATGCAAGCGCAGTGAAAGAGGAAGGTTCTCAGCGGATATTGGGGTGGTTTAATTGAGAGTGACCTTCTATGTCATTGTTTTTGTCTGACTCTGACCAGAGATGAAAACAAAAGGGTATTACGTTATCAAGCTGGAGATAATCAATCAATTAGAAGGTGAGAAGGGGGGGAAAAAAGAGCAATAGCAAAAAGTGGGCTGTGGTTTTAAGAGTCGGCATCATTTCCATGGGCCAAAAATCAATATCTGCATTTTATTTCATGACATAATTTAGTTTGAAGGTATTTCAGAATACAAGTCTAGAGTCTTTCACAATTTCTGTGCTTTTCCTTAGGTAAAATTCAAGTGAAAAGTTCAGACATACAAGTTGGAGACCTGATCATCGTGGAGAAGGTAAATCTCTCCTGTCTTTACCTCTAGATGCCTCTGCACGGAAGGATTCAGTTAGGTGTATTTGCTTGATAGGTGCTGATTTGACTCATTTTTTTAAGCTATTTAAAATATATAAAATAGGAATTTGATAGTTTAGCCGACATTTTTGGAATTTATTTTCATATACGATGAAAAGATGTTTGTTTAAAAGTAAAAGCAACCACAAAAAAGGTTCTAAATCCTTCAAAACATTAGCTTGAGCTTATTTTATAAGCATTTGCATCTTTGCTAACAGGCAGATATTATAAAACAGATTAATGGATTTGATTTAAACAGTACGGTGGGAAATGTGTTTTATTTTTTTGAAACTTAAGATACATTCTCAATTCTAAAAATTTAATTAAAAATGATCAATTTGTGATGTTTGGTTCTAGGTCAATTCCAGCTCCAAATTTTTATTCTTGGACTCTTAATATTTTTTTTTCCTTCTCTTCCTTTAATGCCACCCTGTCTTTCTAGACCACTTTCATCTGATTGGCTGCTATTCCCAAACAAATTGGTTTGTTTACTAGGAGTTGGTTTCTGTGCTCAAAACCCCAGAGCTGTGCACCTGAAATAACTGTCTGAGGGAAATCCTCTCTCACTGACATCAAACACAGCCAAGAGTATAAAAAAAAACTGTCTAAAACAGAGTGTTTAGGGTGAAACTTGTGCTTTTTTGGGTCCTTTCCTATACACCACTGTTACAGTGATATATGTGAAGTAAAATGGTGAAAAGCACACTAAGTCCATTTTAAAATTTTAAAATTTTCATTGCTGTGCATTAGATTCACGTAAAGTGAAGTTCACGTCAGGGTATTGACCATATTTAATTATTCAGGACGATTTGGAGGGGATAGTGCTCAATGACACACCACCTTTAACATTTTCCTCCTTTCTTCTTCTTCTTTTCCTAGAACCAAAGGATTCCTGCAGATATGATTTTCCTGAGGACATCTGAAAAAACTGGTGAGCAGATGAACTCCGGGTCTGTTTTATTTTTTTATTTTTTATTTATTTATTTATTTTTTTTTAATCAGCCATTGTAAAGCAGGACAAAATATGCTGGAGACGCAAGTAGATCAGCATTACCTGTACACACCTGTAACGGTATGTTTTCCAAAAAAATAACACAAAGAATGCTTACAGTTGAACTTTTGTGTTCTCTGTGGCAGTTCAGCCAGCTGAGTCAAGTGTATTTAGGTGAGAAATGTGACTTTTCCCTACACTTCTAGTCCTTTGACAAGTCACCCTGTGATTCATATGATTTGTTCGGGTGACTGACGATGCAAATTCTAATTAATCAATGAACTGCATCAGATCCTGGCTCTTTTCTGAGTGGCATCATTTCCATCAATCTTTGATATGTCAATAAGCTTGGCAGGAAGTTGTTGATGTCTTTGTCTCTAACTCACACGCCCACACACACATCCACATAAAATAACATATTTCTCTTTCGCACACAGGCTCGTATATTTTGTCTTTCACATACTCATATACACCCTCACATCCCAGTGGTGTCACGTGAGAAGCTGACCTGCCATTACTGCAGAGGGAAAGCATGAATCATCCCACTTGTGTTAATGTTTTCCATGATACTTTACCCTCCAGGGATGGTTTATAGTTGCCCTTTTACCCTCTCTGTCAGATAGTTGCTCTCATCCATCAGTTTCATATGTAATATTGCCTCAGATCAATACAGGTCACCACTGCTCAATTTTTATCAGGCTTTGCGGTGTTCACAGCAACCACAGAGGCTTTCTGTTGTGCTACAGGTTCTGTATTAATGCTCAAGTTATTAGATTAAGACAATTTCTATGTGCTGCGAATATGTTTACGTTCTTTAGCACATGGTAATGTGGAAGCATGCTTTTCAAGCATGTTTTTTGGTTCAACAAAGCAGTCTCATGGTTTTGGCCTTTAATTGTTTAATCCACAGGATATACTTTTTAAACTTTGGTCACTGTCAGGTTTCTAAAAATGCAAATGTTAAAAAAGTCTATTGCTAATAAGTAATAACATTATAATGTGTGTTAAAACATGCAAAATGCCACAGAAAAATTGTCATTTTCAGAAGAAAAGCTTTTTGGATTAAACGTGAGTTATAATCTATTTGTCTTATATGGGAAAGTCAATTAACACAACAAACCAGTAAGCATGGCTACATGAATAAGTATCTGTACCCCACTTTCAGTGTGAAAGAGCAATGCAAAGTATGCAATCACAACAACTGTGCAGTCTTTGAGAGCTTTTGTGTTTTTCCAGGTTCGTGTTTTATCAGAACAGATCAGCTGGACGGAGAAACAGACTGGAAACTGAAAGTTGCTGTTGGCTGCACACAACGACTGCCAGCAGTAGGGGTATGGATACGTTAGTGAATCTCTGGTAACAAACTGTCTGTGAATGAGTGTTGAGTTATCACTAACAGCGCTGCTCATCGAATGTCTGTGCTGTGATGGAAACCTAATCATTGATGACAGACGACAGGAACAGTCTGAACCTGACAGCAGCTTCCTTTAACTGGAGATGATACCTAACACTTCAGATTTGAGTTTTTGTTTTTTTGTTGCCACTTAATGCAATCAGATAATTAAAGTTTCAGCAAGTCATTTGATGATTGAGCCACGGCTTCTGTATTGGGTTTCAAGGCACCCGAAGATGGCACAAGCTGTCTTTAGTTGAGCCAGTTTTCGCGTTGTTAACACGCCTCGCTTTTATACTTCATTAAAAGATTGTTCATTTGCCAGAGAATATTAGGAGCTAAAGTAAATTGGTTTGATGCGCTTTCACAACAAGAAGGGTTGCTGACTGAATAGTTGAGGTCCTAACTAATCAAGTATGTCACCCCATCTTACGTAGAAACTTTTATAATATAAGCACTAAATTATCATCATGTCTACACCCACTGAGAAGGTATAATAGTTTATATGTTCACAACTCCAGTAAAACATCTGCTAATTATGCTGTTGTTTCTATATTTAAACTAATGACTTTCATCAGGGTCATGTATTGTTCCTCCATCACCATCCACACTTGCTGTCTCTAAATCATCGCTGCACCAACTCTGTGCTTTTGTCTCTAAAATGCTGGAGCAACATAACTCTCCATTGGGGGTTCAGTAAAATAATCTTCCCTGCTCCTCTTTAACCGCTCTGCCCATGTTCTCGATAGGAGAACACTATCTGAGCACAGCTGAGGCCTGCCTAACTGCTGCCGAGGCTCCACGCGCTGCATTCCTGCCTGAATAATTTAATATTTACAATCAATTTTTGTTCCACTAAGAGGGGGGAAGGCTGCTATTGGGTGCTTGACAGGCCTTAGGCTGCAGTCTTATTTGTCAGGGTGACTGAGAGAACAGATGATTGAATGGTCGTGATTCAGTGGTGATTGTTGTGACTTCCTGAGGTTGTTTCCTTCTTTTGTTAAGAAGCCAGATCCTACATTTATGGAAGTGCTGTTATCTTAGTACTCCCTTCATTGACTCTGTTGATTCTCTGTTTGTTTTACTAAATCTTGCCAAAGAAACAAAAGATCATACTAAAGGTTTTGCTCGTGTAGCAAGATCGGTCTTATTTATTTGAGCAACTGTGCTAAAGTTATTATTGCACAACACGCTTTATAGTACATCACATATATATTAACTAAGACTTAAGTTCCAGCAATATGTTATTTTAAACAATATTTGCTGCAATATCCAATTATTCTGCTCTAATAGGAATTAGTGAGGCTTTTATTTTCAAATTTAAAGTATATTTTTCTAACATATTTTCACTTCCAAATAAGGTGTTTAGTTTGAGTGCAACAGACTGTAAAATACTGAAATGCTAACACAGTTTTTACTCTCCCTTGAAAACAGCTGGTCTCTTTTCCATTTGTAGTTTTCAGAAGAATTGCTCACTCATATAACCTAGTTAAATGAGGCTGTGTCTCATTTTCAAACTAATTAAATGGCACCTCTGTCGTGTCTTCTTGTCTCAGGATCTCTTCTCTATCAGCGCCTATGTCTACGCCCAGAAGCCTCAGCTGGACATCCACAGTTTCGAGGGGAATTTCACAAGGGTACAGTAGCTCGTTGACATATTTATAACCTGTAAAACAAATCTCAAAGAAATGCAGATTTTTCTATAGAACGTGGATTGACATAGAAGATGTGTATCACCGCAATGTGTTGACAAGTGACAACAATAGGGGCTTGTGTGTCCATCTGGGCCTGTTGTTATCTCCAGCAGGCATGCCTCTTACATCACAGGCAGGTTCTTGCAGCTCCAGCTCTATCCATCCTGTCTTGCTTGTTGCTCAGTGATTTTTTTTTTCCTTTTTTTTTTTTTTTTTTTTTATTAATAGCAGATTAGCGCAGCCCCCACAGAGAGGAGAGCTCCAGTACAAAGGGGGGCTTTGTGGTCCGTCTTCACTCTTGGCCACACACCAGGCTTAGTGAGCGAGCACTTCCTGCGCTCATTCATCCTCCACGGCCTTCCTTTGCATAGCGTGTGCTTTTAGTCTGAGCAGGATGGGAAAAAAATGGGTTCCCACAGATCCGCAGCAAATGAACTTACCTATTTATGAGAGTTTCTTTCTTTTTTCTTTTTTTTTCCTGAGACGGATATAGTGGCTTTGTTTCTGTGGTCTTCATTGAGACCCTCTGCAGTTATGAACACCGTACTGTGATGCCAATGTCAGAGCGGTCAAGCATTCTGCAAACTGCCATTTATTTTTCATGCACCTCTTCCCATGTTTGAGTGGATTGACAGGATGTGGGTGCTTAGGTATCATAATTATCATATCGGGCAGGCAATTTGAGCCGAAACTGGAGCCTTGACTCTGCACTCCTGACTCAAGCCATTTTCAGCATTTGTCTTTATTTAAGAGAGAAGGGTGAAACGGGGAGGGTGAAACAAGAGGCTCTCAAGGGGCTTATTTATCACTAAAATCTCATCTACTTGAACACTCTATACTGTTTTTTTTTTTTTTAAAAGGAGCCTCTATCGCCATGCCAAATCTAGTGAAAGTATAGGTAAGAGGACTACTGTATTGCTATAGTCGGCACAACTGTGCAGGGTGCTTGAGAAAATTAATGGCACAGCAGAGCTCAGCCATCCTGGTCAAGCTATGCACCGTCTGAGCTGGGGTCTCTTAACCATTTCGGTTCTGCCCAAACAAACTTTTCAGCTTTTTCCTTTTAATTATTGTCAAAAAATCTATCAATCAATTGGGAAATGTAGTTTTTTCATTGCAATTTTATTAAATAATGGTTATCAGATAGTACACACTTTTATGTAATAAATCTAAGATCATTATTGTTATTAAAAAATAAAGTGTAGACCCACTGGTGGTGATCTTAGAGCCTCTTGCACAAAACAAAGATTTCAATTATTAGAAATCAGATTAATGTTTTTTACAGTTTGTAAAAGCTGAAATAAAATTTGTCTTTATTTTATTTTTGGTGAGAATAAAATGTTTAACTGCAGTAAATTGTCTTTTACTATTAAAGTCACTGGAGTGAAATTCATCTGTGGTGCTACTTTTGTGTTTGTTTGCCTGAGGGCCACACTGAGAAATACTAATTAGAAGGTGGCTAATTGCAGAAATAAATTCACTGCGTCGAGGTATTTCTTTGAAGCTCGAAGCTTCTTTGGTTGAAGTTTTCCATGTCTTAGGATTCTTGTTTGCTTTGTTTTTTCTCACACACAACAAAGTGTCACAAAAAGGAAGAAACAAAAAGCATATTAAGTTTGTACTAGTAATATGTAGAATTTAATTTGTATCTAAATATAATTTCATTTCAAACCACCAGTTAAGTTATTTAAAGTCCTAATTATGCCAATTTGTTTATTTGCAGGAAGACACGGACCCACAGATCCATGAGAGTCTCAGCATTGAAAACACTCTTTGGGCCAGCACCGTAGTTGCATCTGGTAAGTAAATGAAAGCTATTGTAGCCTTTTCATTTTTTTTTTTTTTAAATTAAAGTGAATCACAAAAATATTGCTTTTTAAAAAAACATCCAGTTTAATTTCACCTTCTGACACTTTTTATTATTGCTAAACATCAACCTAAAGATGTGAATGCATGTCTGTGTAAATGTTTTCAGAAACATGCACTGACTCATATTTCATTTTTCTTATTTTCTAAATTTGTTGCTCACACTTCCTGAGTGCAGTGCTCAAGTTTTGCAAAGAGAATTCATGGGTTTAAACCTTGAGCAATCGGTTTGATTTAATAGATATTTGCTTAATAAAACCCACGATGGAGGTGGTCCTCCTTCAGTTCAGCCAAGCCATTCTGGCAGAAATGGTTGTGTCAGTTGAGAGTGTTTGTGACGCTCCCAGTGATGGCCACAGCATTGATCTGTGGTGTTGCTCTCCCCTCTGGCCTGACCTTGACCAGAAGAGCAAACACACACAGTGGCACAGAAAGCCTGACTTAGACTCGTTACATCATCTCTGCTTAGAAATGTCATTGTCCCTCACAAGACTCTTCCTGACAGACACCTCTCTCCTCTACAGTAGCGTTCAGGGCGTTTGATCTGGCCCAGATCACTGTGTATTCACACGGTTACGGGCCTCAGTCCAGCTGTGACAGGAGAATTAGTTGCTCGCATATTCAGATTGAAGCCCCTCTGCATGCTGAGCCACACAGACCATTTGTCACACCGCTCAATATTTCTGGAGTTAGAAGTCAACAGGAGCAATTCATCACCTTTCTCCTCTGATCCTGTGGCTGCTGGTCTCTGTTGTGCCTGCACTTTACTTTCCTTGTTTTGTTTTTTTATCCATTTGTAACTTTCTTGCCATTTTTATAGTTTGGGGATTTCAGAGCCTGTATTTAGGTTTATTAGTGTCTTTGCTCTGCCATTAGGCTCATTTAATATTAATGACTCATTAATCCTTTTTAATAAGGCCACTGTAATGAATTGGCAAATAAAGATGGCAGCGTATTGATCAGCTTTTATGAGCTTCCATAGGGTGGCTGAAGGCCCCGAGTGTCTAAGCGTATTAAACTCCTGTCTGTTGGCTTGAGTGGCAATGAGACAAAACTGCCTCAGCTCAGCCTTATTGTGTTTCCTCTCATGCAGTTCGTCTTACTTGACCAAGATGAGTGTGTGCATGCATATTTGTGTGTGTTGTGTGCGTGTTTGTGTGTCCGTGTGCGTGTGAGATGGTGGGGGTGAGGTTCAGTTAATGAGCAGCATTACTTTCCTTGTCTCTATCTTTGGCAGGCACGGTGATAGGGGTGGTGATCTACACAGGCAAAGAGACCAGAAGCGTACTGAACACGTCCTATGCCAAGAACAAGGTGAATGCTTTTTTTTGTTTTTTGTAGCTTTGAATCTAAGGGTTTTTTTTTCTAGTTTCCTATACAAATAATGTCAAGTGGTATACTAGAAATATAATTATAAATATTTAAACTGTTACAATTAATGCTTAATTGTTAAAAATGTCTGAAATTTGCTTAAGATCCTCCTGTTTCCCCCATTTGATTTAGTTACCTCACTAAAATTAAGACAAACGGCAGAAGAAACAATCATAATTTTTTACACTGGATCTAGTTTTGTTTTAAGTGCTTCTGTATTGTATCAAATAATGATTTATTTTGGCTGTTTTTAAAGTCACATTGCTGATGTCAGCAGAATTTTGGACAAAATAAAATGTTCTTGTAAGCATATCCTCTATAGGTTTTAAACCAGCTTGCAAGGTATAACTCAGAAACATGGAGTCCCCTTGTGGTGTTTCCATCATAAACGTTTAAAAGCTCTAGTGGATAAATCACCTCAAACAAAGTATCTTCTATCCCAAATTCTCCTCATGCCATCTCGTTCCCTCTCACCTCTGATCACTAATCAATCACTACGACAAGGTGGTTTTTTAACCTTGACTTTCTAGATAAAGTTGGGCCTGTCAGCGCGAAAGGTCAGTACCATTTGCTAATTAACCAAAAGGGAAATTAACTAACTGAGGATTTAAATGACATTTTCAACACCAAGTTAATCTCATAGAATCCCCATTGAGCGTTTTGTCTCCGGATTGAAGTGAATAATTTTATGCTAAATATACGATTTTACCTGGAAGATGTTTTGGCTAGATAGACAGAGGTCATCTGATAGAGGCAGCAATAAACAAGATCTCAGAGGTTTTTTTTTTTTTTTTCCTTTTCTAGCTAAACTGAATCTACCATGCAGTGACTTTAACACACAAAGTTGTCACTTCCAGCTGTCACCTACTAAAGCTCTCCGTGGCATAACATAACCCCGTCCTGCTGCAGCACCATTTTGACACCAGTGTCTTTTATTTAGAACGCTGATGTGGCCGGTCGAACAGCCGGCCAGTGTTTTGTGTAAGCCTGACAGCTGAGAGGAATTCAATATTTCAAGGAGATGATGTCAGAAGTGCCAATATGGAGACTGGAGATTGGGGGAGAAAGTCGATACAGTGCGGCTAAAGTCACAAGAACGTTTTGGTCTCATATAATCTGTTGTGACACCGACCAGGACGATGCCCGCGCTTGATCAATCTGACAGGACGTCAGGCGTAGATTCACCCTTTGTTGCAGTATAGTTACAAACTCCTGTCTGAGTAAAGAGGGAGAACATTGTCATTTGACAAGAGGCCACTTCTCAATAAGGATTCTTTGAAGTTTATATCCAAGTTCCAATACTCAGCTCTCCTCGTGTGTTTCTCAGGGCGAGTTGCTCTGGAAAAATAGAAACCTAAACTTGTTTACTAATTTCTCAAAGATCAATTTTATTTTTCTTGACTTTCTTCTTGGCCAGATTTCTAAGCTTTAACCGTTCACTAAGACTGAAGCTCTGATATTCTTTGGGTTTAATTTCATGAATATTCATGTCCCACGTCTGCAGTCCGTCATCAGATTTCACACACATGCTAAAATACAAGCCACACAGGCAGATCGAATCATTCCTTTCAGTTTTAATGGCTTGGAGATGAATGGAGTAAAATATGCACTTTTATTCATTGATAGCATCTTTAGGTTGAGGTAATTGAGTCCTTTTTCCCCCCTTGACTGAATGAATAATGACTTCATCTGATCCCCGGCAAGGCTTGGAAAATTTAGACTAGCCATTGTTCAAGCAGAAGGCGATCCTTTGCTTTTCAGGCGTGCACTGTTCTCTCTGTCTTAATTTTTCTTCATTTTAATCCACCCAAACCCGCTATTTTTCTCAATAGCTCAACCATGAACCATGTAGTGAGGCACTGGGGTGGGGAGATGCCCACCCGCTCACTCGGACCCCTTCCCCTTTCCCCACTCTGCTACTGGGAGTTTAACACCAACTGATAAATCAGTCACACTGGTCTCCCAGCTCTCCCAGTCCTCAGGGGAATGGTTTTGGTGGGGGTTTAGGCAGTGGAGGAATTTTGCTGCTTTTTATATATGCCTGCCCCCTCCCCTCCTTTTCAGAGCAGTTCCTTTATTTGAGAGAGGAGAGATGTTATGTTCTGCTGTTTTTGTAAGCGTGGTGCGTCAGATGAAAGCCCTCTGTGTACAGGGCTTTGCTGCGAGCACTGCCAGAAAGGGGAAGGGCGCTTCTTTATTTGACATCTTTTTCCCACATGCTTCATTGGCTGGGAGATACACTCGAAAAATAAAAGACAATTCTGACCCCCTTTTTTGTCTGTTTTTCTTGAGAGCCATCTCAATATGGGAACTTTCTCTGTTTTTGAGGCCTTTTGACCTTCTATTTGTTGCACTGAAAGACAATACTTCAGCATGACAATAATGCAATTTGAAGTTTAGCACAAAGTGGCAGCACCAATAAACTTACTTATGCTGTATACACAGTTTGCATGTTAAAATCCTGCAGCTGAGAGTTTGATTGGCTTTGTTTTTGCCCATGTGTCGCATATTGTAAGGTTTTTGTAGCAGATGGGAAAGTAGCAAAGACCCTTTTCTTTTCTTTTTAAGTTGCCAGAAAAGGAATAAGATGTTTTATCTGGCTTTGTATTTCAAGTTAATTGAAAAAGTGTCCTACATTAGAGAAAAATTGCTAAAAACAAATGCCACACTTAATCAGATTTTACAGAAATTACTCTCTAATCGATGAAGCATGACAGCTATGTTGTAATCGGCCCATTTTGACGTCTATCTTTTCCCCAAAGGTTGGCCTGCTGGACCTGGAGCTGAACCGTCTCACCAAAGCCCTGTTCCTGGCCCAGGTGGTTCTCTCTGTGGTGATGGTTGCACTGCAAGGGTTTGTGGGTCCTTGGTTCCGCAATCTCTTCCGATTTGTTGTGCTTTTCTCCTACATCATCCCCATCAGGTACAGTCTCAAATACAAACCTCAGATGTCGATCCTCCCACACTGGCAGGTGTAAATGTTCTTACCAAAATAGATATAATGATATTATTTTTAATAATATTATTTTAGAAAAAATAATATTTTGAAGCTTGATCTTACAGTACATTCAAAACAGATTTCCTATCAAATCTTTGTGTTCAACGTTAAATAGATTTTTTTTATGTTGAATTTATTTTGCTTCAGTTGTTGAATTCAAAGTATTCTTTTTTTATTTCAGTTAAGGTTTACTAAAACCAGTGAACAGTGGACAAAAGGACAAGTTATTTAAGAAGAAAAAAGAATTAGCCAGTGTTTTCTTATTTCTTAGTTTATGTAGCCTTACTGTGACTGGTGAGACAAAGATACTCTTAAAACTCTTAATCTGTTTTCCCCCTTTTTTCTTTTTCTTTCTCTTTTCTTTTTTTTTTTTTTTTTTTTTTTGGGTAGCCATTTTTTCTTTTTATTTGGTCTTTAATACAGTTTTGTTGTTTTACTGGTGGTGGGTTACAGTCATTTTATTTAATTTCGTTTTTTTTTTTGTTTAGTTTGCGTGTAAACTTGGACATGGGAAAGTCGGCCTACGGTTGGATGATAATGAAAGATGAAAACATCCCCGGCACTGTTGTGAGGACCAGCACCATCCCCGAGGAACTGGGCCGGCTTGTCTATCTGCTGACAGACAAGACAGGTAGTGTTTAAGATTTTACTGACAATCTGAGTTTGACTGAAATTATTTGCTTCAAGAGGAGAAATGATTTGGATGCTGGTTTAGGCTGTGCATCTTCAAATGGGAGAGACTGTGAAAGCCTTATCATACCATCAAAGAAGGTGGAAGGTCTACACAAAGTGTGTGACACGTGTGTATTATAGCATTTATGGGTTTTTAATGTTAACATTTTTAAGGTGTCTAGATCCCTACTTGCAGATTAGAAAGTGATGTTACCTGATCAAAGCACATTAACCAAAAGGAAAAACAAAAAAAACTGAGAATGAGTCTTTAATGCAGCCACATTAATTTTTCCTTTATGAATTAAGCACATTTGATGATAACTGAAGTAGAAACATTTGACACTGTGGGCATGTGTGAGTTAAAACGGAGAACTGAGGAAAAATCCAGCGTTTTCAGGTGCTTCTCAGGAGTCCTCAAGTTTTCTTATTTCCCTATTGTGGCGTGTTTCACTAATAAACAAATGGCTGCTCTTTTCTAATTCTAGACGGTGTGTCAGAGTGATAAACTCCTGCTGGGGTCCTAATATGCTTCTTTGTCTTCCCCCACTGATCTAGGTAGGAATAGATTAGCTTTAGAGCCTATTTATCCAGGTTGGTAGTTAAAGTACATGGAAAAAAGAACAAACAATCAATCCATTAGAATTGGTTAACTCTGTGCCTCTAATGTTTTTGGAAGTTAGATGCCCTCTAATCAGCTTTACGCTCTATCAGCACACGTTCTGGCAACCAACATCCATTAAACAAGGCCATTGCCCCCATTTTCAAGGATTTTTCTTTTTTCTTTTGCTTTTAGTGTCTGAACATTCACTCAGTCTTTTTGTATGCAGTCTTGTCTGATAGTTAGAAAGGACACGCAGTCCATACTGGTAATGCGATTAGGTCAGTGAGAAGGCAAATGCACTACCCTGCAGGTCCCATGATATATTGGAAACTGTCTTATGAAGACGACCGCTGTGTGTGTGTGTGTGTGTGTGTGTGTGTGTGTGTGTGTGCTTTCAGAAAGGCTGAATTTCTCTTAATTTTGCTATTGTATACAGTTGTGTAATAAGAAACTCTGGATGATATAAGGTGGAGACATGGTTTATTTATATAGAGCACAAACCTAACATAAGGTTCTTAGAAGCATAGTCAAATAAACAGATTGTTTTCTGTGCTGTAGTCACAGACCTGCCTCTGGAGATCTAGGTGGTGATCCAAACTTTGCAGGATGGCTGGGAGCACAAGGTGTCAACCTTGAAGGGGATTGCTTGCACATTTAAAGCAAGGACGATTTTAGCTATTAATTTTGGGAAGCGATTAGAGCTTGCACAATAAATAAGGCATCTGATACTGTTGTAGCTTGATGGGTATCTGTGTATATGTAAGATGATACAAGAAGCTGGAGTTCAGAGATGCCAAATTAGGAGCTGCTCAGTTTCTCTCAGGGAGGATTTCATCACAGTTGTGACCAGCAATAACAAAGACTGCGGATTTGTACCGAAAATGTTATTTATGTCTTGTCTTGTTAAAACACATGACATAATGATAGTAAACACAGTACTGATATTCTACACTTGCGATGGGTCTTAAACATTATCTTTTGAGAGTTTGTTGAATTGTGATTCAGGTGCTGTGGATGTTCTGTTTGTTTTATATGGTAATGTCTAAATAATCTTCTGAACTGCAGGCACTCTGACACAAAACGAAATGATATTCAAGCGACTCCACCTGGGAACAGTATCCTATGGCACAGACACCATGGATGAGATCCAAAGCCATATAGTCCAGTCATACGCACAGGTGAGCAACCTTAATGACGTGTGGTTGAGAAAACCCAGCTACTGTTAGTCTGTGTATGTCTTAAGCACCCGAGTTAAAGGCATCTGGACTTTTAAGCCTTTTGGATTAGAGGTAAAATCTCTTCATGAACCTAAAAAAGAAGTCTGGTTGCCTTCAGCTCACCTCCATGCTGATTTGTTTGTGTGCATTAATTGGTGTGAGTGTATTTGTGTATATGAAAATAACGTCCAATATTTTAATTCACTAAAAATAAAATCTATGTAAAAATTTTTAGCACTAATTTTTTTAGCATCCATATTATGAAAAAAGACTTTTTTTTTCTTTTTTTTTTCTTTTGTAAATTTCAGAATAATGATTGTTTAGTGTGAGTGTTCGCTCAGTATTACTTTAAAACTATAACACATATGCCTAACGATAGACACTGGGTACACAATTTACTTGACTTTTGAAAATTTGTGCCCAGCATGGGCGCGTATCCAGTTAAAATTAATACTTTTTTTCCCTCAGTGTTTTCCCGCTTATTCCTGCCCCTCTCTGCGGATCAGTTTAATCAATTTTTATATTGAGCTAAGAATAAGTTTTCCAGGAAAGAAGCCCATATTGTCCATTCATCATGCGGCGTCCCTGAGAGACTCCCTGTACTGTAAGCAAGTGTTTCCTCACTGGGTGGCTCAGATCTGGCTGCAGTCTTGACAGAATGATATTGTTCGCTCTCAGCCAGCTCCAAACAGCTGGTCGAGGCTGAAACCATCTGCCCCGCACCCTTATGTCTAATCTCAGCTAATGAAAAATGACTAGTCTTTTTAGCGCAGGACAGCTGAAGCAGTGCTGATCAGCAGTGCCTCTCTCATTTGTGCTATACAATACTTTTTTCTGTACTGTACTGTCACAGTGATGTGTAAAATTTAAAGAGGATCATTTATAATATAGTCTAAAAAAACCCACCTAAAGGTCTTAATTTAATCACAACTTTTGCCTACAAGTATCTGTTGTACATTTAGAAGAAATCCTCCATTTATATCTGTGACACTGTGTTTATCTGGCTGAATGGCATAATAATCTCTGCCTGTAGATCTTTCAGTCCCTTTAGATAAAGTTTGTGTACTTACTGTACTCCTGTCAGCCCCTTTCTCTGCTCAGCAGGAGTCAAGTCTAATAATAAACCAAAGTCTAATGCTCAGTAGAGTGCAGTCCTCCTGTCAACTACAGCTGGCTCTGTGGACTGTTGTCATGCTCAGTAATCGCACACTTAAACTGATGGTTCTTGTCAAAAGAGATGAAAATGTAAAAGCCCTCAAACCAAATATAACAAGATGGAGACTATGCTGCAGTCCTCTCCTCGCTGTGTCATCTAGCTTGAACAGGTGTGTCAGATTGATAAGAACTAGCTGTTTCTTACTGTGTCTGCAGGGATAAATATATATAAATATACTCCAGATTCAGTTCTTTTAGGCACTGGATCTGGTACCTTGCAAACACATTTTTAGCCATAACTCATGAATTCACATGGATATTTCAATATTTCACAAAAATGTTTAAAAGGATAAAGTGATGACATTTTGTATACAACAGCTCAAAGGTTCATGTAACTGTGCAACACTATGCTGGCCATTGTTCCTTTACTCAGTGCCATAACACAGGAACAGCCGAGCCCAAATCTATAAAGTTCTTTTAAAAAACTAAATATTTAATACAAGTCTGGACAGAAACTGTTGTCAGCTGCAGACTGTTTGTTCTTACTTCAGGCAACTTCCCAGCCATCCAGTGGTAGTGCCACTGGTGCCACGCCATCGCGGAAGACCCAGGCATCAGGCCCAAAGGTTCGTAAGAGCGTTAGCAGCCGGATCCACGAGGCCGTGAAAGCCATCGCCCTGTGCCACAACGTCACACCGGTGTACGAGTCGCATGCCGGAGTAAACGGGGAGACTGAATCTGCAGAAGCCGACCAGGACTTCAGTGATGACAACCGCACGTATCAAGCCTCCAGCCCAGATGAGGTAGATATAAAGCACAGTGGTTATCCTGGTCGTCAAAGATTAGATTATAGCTCTATTTCCACCTCGTATTTAGCAAACTTATCTAATTTGGGTGGGTCACAGTTTTCCTCACTTGTCAAAAACAATATTTTATGACTACTTTGGGTTAACAGAGGTTAACTTGTTGTGATGCAGATTACATTTGGAGTTGGAAGCTGGCAGGGAACATAAAATAGAAAGCTAATGAATTAAATCAGCACATTGTTAAGATTGAATAACTGTCTGAATTGAACACATTACAGTGCACTACATAAAATTATTTTCTTTACCTTTTAGAGTCCATTTTTTCTACAGTCACACAGATGTGTTTAAATAATCTGTGTGTGACAAATTGTCACAATACCGCCCTTGTCATGAGTGACGTTTCTGGGTGATTCCCAGCTCATTCAGAGTCTTTGGAAAAACCCATAATATATTTTAAAGTCAGCTTCAATCTTTATTTTAGCACCTTTTAATATTTTTGTAGGAGAAAACATGCATATACTAAACAAAAGGATGCGGAAAAGGGAGATTTTGCTTTTGAAACACTCATTGTAAAAATATTTCTAATCTCTTTCTGTGTCATTTATTAGCCATCCTAAATAATCCTGCTTAGTCATAATTATCATTTCACTGGCAGAAAGTCAAAGGTCATGAACTCTTTTTAGAGGTTAAGCTTTTTAATTGTCTATATTAGCTGCCTGAGAATTTACTGCTGTAACTGAAGGAAGAATGCAGCCCGGTCCCCACGAGGATCCTCAGTGTTTCCTTTCTCCATGTAACACGAGAGCTGGATTACATGGAGAACACATAAAACACAGAAGGAAAACGACAAAAAAAGTCAGGCTTTTGTTTTGTTTTGTTTTTTTTAACAGTAGTTTAATGCAGATTGGAGGGGAGTTAATCTACCCTTAAAGGCCCACTGCAGCATTATTGGCATGTTTATCACCACTGACATGTGAAGGTTCGTAAAGCCTATGTGAGACTGGCAGAGTTTCTTTTTACCCCCTGCCACCTTTGGCAATCAAAATAAAGATAAAAGCGTATTAAAAGATAAATCTAATTTTTCTGTTTTACCTGCACTACCTCCCTCCAAGTTGATGGGTATATTTATTTATATCCCCTCTTTCTGCTCTGTCTCTCCTCCCTCTATTGTCTCACACTGCTTGGATTGATCAATATTTAATTTTCTCACTGGGAGGATGAGAGGTGTAGATCTGTGATTGTTGGTAGAACTCTCCCTTCCCCTTTCACTCTCTCCTTTGTTCTTTCTCTGTCTTTCATTTCCCTCTTCTTTTGAATCCTTCGTCTCATTGAATGCAGCATCCGATCTCAGCCGCTATACTTCTCTTAGTTTGTTTGGCCCGCTCATCATTTCGGATATCATAAGCAGTCATAAAGTGGAAGCTACTGGGATCAGAACAAAGGTCGTCCGACCTGTGGTCTGATTAGAAAAAAATATTTGAGTGTAGCCTTTAAATGTGTGTGGCTTTTTTTTTCTTTCCTACATTTTGTCACCTTTCAGGAGCTCGTATTAAATTACACACTTGGTCTTTCTGGATTGAGAAGTTTGACAATTATTGTTCAGCTGTCATTAAGATCAGGAAAATTGTGTCACTTCATCTCCAATGCAAGAAAAGAAAAGCATTGCAGCAGCTGCTATTTCACATTTAATATTCTCCTTTATAAAAAATATTTCTTTGCTACTTCCTTTTTAATGGCATACATGCAAGGCACGTCAATTTGATAGTGCCTGATCCTTCCAAGTTTGCAAAATTCTGTTGAAAAGCCAAGAAAAAGAGAAATCTTTGTGAAATTCCCCCTAAGATTCATGTCATGGGAAACACCAGGTTGGATCCATTCAGTTCCTGCAGTTGAAAAGCAGCTGAGCTGGTGGTCACTGGCTATTAATATTTGACTTCTTAGACTCTGTCATAGTGTTGATAATTTTTATTTGGAGCTAAAATCAAAAGCTTTGTGAAGATAACTCTGTGTCAAAAAAAGGTGAGATACATTATGTAAACAATATGAACATGCTGGGACATTGCTTTTTAATTTAGCTTTGCAGATTCTCAGGTAAATCCAATTTCCAAAGTTACAAAAAAAAGAATTTAGGTTCAATTCATTCAGTTCTAAAATCACCAAACTGCAATGCTTCCTCGCTAATTAAATGGTGTCGATTACACCACAATGATAATCAAGTAAATATACTTTTCCTTCCCGTTAAGTTTGCATGTGTCCCTGTGTGCTTATCAATAACAGTTAAAAATGTGTACAAATAGCAGGACGGCTGTGAAGGTTTGTTAAACTGGTTATGCAAGAACTTTTACTCAAATGCAAAAAGAAGACGCAAACTAGACGATTTATAGTTTTGTATTTGGGATAAACAAGTTACCAACAGAAGTTTCTCATGAATCCAGATGCACAATTTCTGCTCTGTCTTGAGATACTCTTTCAAATCTAAAGTGTGTCAAATGATCCCAAAATAAATTGAGCTCTTCAGGGTGCACCCTTTTATGTTACCAGTGACATTACAGCAGAAAAAAGAATTTAACTGTTAAGAGTCCACTTGCCGCTATTGTGATTTACATGGCTGCTAAAACACAGTGAACACAGTTGAAATGATTGATCGTGTTATTTAAGAACGTCTGCCATTGCAGTAAACTAGTCAGCTGCAGTCGTTTTTTTTAGTAATGTTGTAACACACGCAGTTTGAATCACATGCAATTTGTATCAAAGTTGACAAAGCTTTAAATAGTTTTTGTAGAGCTGATAAAGTAGATTAAAAGGACTCTGTTTAATGTCAGCACATGTTGTGTGTCAATTCATGTGTGTCCATGTGCAGCTATGTGAACACACACACAGGATAATGGCACACAGATGTGTGTTAAGTAAATATAGGCAGCCTTTTTACGGAGCTCAAAGGGGGAGCAGGAGAAATGATGGGGTATTAACAGGAAGTTCTAATTTGTAGGTCGGAGTATAATAACAACCTTTGAGTGAGCAAATTGAAAATGAACCCATTGAGGATTGAGTCGTGTGCAGCTGAACACTCACTCGGGGGCCGCAGTTCCTGCTGAGGGGAAAAAGAGGAAAGAGAAACAGAAAAACACTTATGTGGAGCTGAATGGGAAGAGCTCAGCAGCTCTGGAGATGCCGTAACACACTCTCATCCTTTAAGTGCATGTGAAAGTACATTTAATCAGCTTACATGTTGTCAACTTTCATCATTTTCTTTCCTACATAAAGTGATTTTCTCATTAACCTGTTAGTTTTAGTAAACATTCATCCTAAAATAAAGATTTTAAGTATTTTAATTTGATCCTCAAACATTGTGAACAAGTATATCTTGTCTGCTGTTTTATTAAAGTCAAAGCATCGAATCTTCCTCAGGTGGCGCTGGTGCGGTGGACAGAAAGCGTTGGTTTGACCCTGGTGAACAGAGACCTGACCTCCCTGCAGCTGAAGACTCCCTCTGGACAGATTCTCTCCTTTTACATCCTGCAGATCTTCCCCTTCACCTCTGAGAGCAAAAGGATGGGCATCATTGTTCGGGTGTGTATAATGATATCCTCCTTGTTGTGTGGTCTGAGTCATGCCTGTTTCTGTTATTCCTGCACATAATGAGGGCTAATTTTTAAGATAGGTTTGAACCTAATCTTGTAATTCTGTTTATTGTTGCTTCTGTTTAGCTTAGTTTCCACAGTAATGCCTTCAAATTTAGAAGAAACGTAGCTATTTTTATTTTCCAACTATTTAGGAGGAGTCAACGGGGGATATCACTTTCTACATGAAGGGTGCTGATGTTGCCATGGCGAGCATCGTCCAGTATAACGACTGGTTGGAAGAAGAGGTACAAATTTGAGTCATATTAAAGATTTTACTGGATACTTCCTGTAAATATAGTTTGGACAGAACTGGATCAAAGAAGCGCAAATTCCATTAAAGTTAGTCTTAACCAAATTTTGGTTCAGGATGAGAATCACAACAGTGAGTCGGTGACACTATTCCTGCACTCTTAAGTGTTCCATGTGTTTGCACACGGTTACTATAAGGCAGCACGCTTGGATTGGTGCAGTTTGTCAAATTAGTGCCTCAGCTAGTGCCAGATAAAGACTGTTACCTGATTGGTCTTTCTAAGATTCAGTTTCATTCTAAACACCATTAAAAAGGTCTTGAATATAACTTTGCTTATGCTGAAGGAACCTGGTTTAACTGACTCCCGGATAGGTCCCCGATTTGTAGATCTTTTAGATTGTCACTACCCGAAATTCTCAATATCTCTGGCTCAGAATTGGAGTTAGGGCTGATGTAACCAGTTTTTCTTCTTGGCTACTTGTAATTACAGTCTATGTAAAATGATGGGCAGACAGCATAATTACAGGTTTTGGAGCAGGGACAAGAAACATCGTGCTCTAATCAGTCTGTGCGCATCCTCAAAACATTTTTGTGTGAACTGTTGACGCATGCTGTTCTCACATAACATAATAGTTAAGGGATTGTGGAGCTTTAAATATAAAAGATTTTAAATACAGTTGTTGAACTCAAACTAAATAAATAAAAGTTATGCTGAAAAACACCTGCTTTAAAAATGTTATGCAATTTCATGTCTTAAAAAGGCATGTTAATTTAATGTATACTAAATGTAGTCTTTCTATAATAAAGATGATACATGTTGAATCTACTGTTTAAGTCTTAAACATTGTCACATGTGGGAACTCTGCCAGTATTTTTCTCATTTGTTTCTACTTATGTGAAGTAATAAAATAACCAACATGAATACCAAATATACGAGAGCTTAGCTGCTTATGGCATCTCTATTAATGGGGACATTTCATCAAAAGATCAACAGGCCACCTACACCAGTTTGGTGGTCGAAGGTCTTGTGCGCATATGTTCATAATTATATTGGCATTATTGAGTCATTTAGCACCGGGGGCAGCTTTTGATTTAATTAGTGACCTAGATAAAGTTGAAGTAATTACAGTATGTCATATTCTTGAACAATGGTGCTAATGATGTCCTGTTGGCCGTAATATCCCGTTGTCAGATCAACGCGCTGCAGTTACTCAGCTTGTCAATAACCAATCAAGTGGACAGATTGCCCCTATTGGTGTTTCATATCAAAAATAAACTGCCATCCATCCCTTTGTTTTACTGTCCTCTGAATTTCACCACAGGGTATGTTATTCAATATTGATTTCTTTTGGTGTTGGTAACAATATGCTGTTATTGACAGTAGTGTCTGCATGGTGTACTTGCACAGCAGCTGCTCTAATAAAAGAACTTATCTGCCCTAGATTTGATTGAAATTCATCTCAGGGAAACATTCGCAAACATTTATTGTAAATACACAACATCTTCTACTTCAGTCAAGAGCGATGAAGCTTTTGAAAGATACTTGAGACTGAAAACACCCCTGAAATAGATCTCTGATCTCCTTCCTTTCAGTGTGGGAACATGGCCAGAGAGGGCCTGAGGACTCTGGTGGTGGCGAAGAAGTGTTTATCTGAGGAGCAGTATCAGGACTTTGAGGTATGCAGGTTTATCAGTTGTTGGTTTATAAGGAACGATGTGTACCTCTTTAAATCTAATATAGTCTGCTTTGACAGCCCTCCAAATGAAAATCTAAATATGTGTTTTCACTGTACGGTCATTTTTGAGGGTGAAGTTCGTGGTTCCTCTGGACTTTTAACTTACACTTACTGATATAACTGTCATAAACAACATAATGAAAGAAGAGTAGATGAAACAAATGTTTAAGTAACTCATAAAAAAAAGGAATTCTTTGACATTAGTAAACAACCACAAACCCATCATAATCCTCAGATCACTTTCATGTTTGCCTGTAAATACATTTATTGGTTTTTGTAGTCTCTGCAGTTCAAACTACTCTAAAGGGAGACTAACAGGCGTGTCCACTATTTGCGGTTCTGAAGCTCTGAATCGCTTCATGATTTTATTCGTTATTTTTGTTCTTTCTCCTTTTTTTGTGCAGAATCGCTACAATCAAGCGAAACTGAGTATCCACGATCGAACCCTGAAGGTCGCAGCAGTGGTGGAGAGTCTCGAGCGAGAGATGGAGCTTCTGTGTCTGACTGGTGTGGAAGACCAGCTACAAGCAGACGTCAGGCCCACGCTGGAGCTGCTTAGAAATGCTGGCATCAAGGTCGGTGCAGAAATAAAACTGGACGCCAGACCGATGCTTTTTTTTTTTTTTTTTCGTCAGATCATCTCCACTTTGATTTATTTACTTTGTTGCAGTCCAACAAAACTATTAAAGTAATAGTGACATGGTAGTGTTAGTGCAAGGGAGTAAAAGAAAAAGGTGGAAGAAATAATTAAAAGATTAAAACAACTTAATTTTTCTCAATTGAGACTGAAGAAAAATTCATTTTGCTGCTTGTTAGCATTATGTTTAAACAACAATATTGATACCTTGAAGGAAAGTTGCTTAATAATTACTTCAGGAGGGATAAAAAGCAGGAAAACTATAATATTACACCTAATCAGAATTTGATGTATTTTCATGTTAATTAACCATAAAGTGTTGGAGATAACTGAAGATCTTATTTGTTTAATTTTACTCCATTTTTGTGCTGTTTCTGTAACACTTTGTGTTTCTTCATGTTGTTTTCTTCTCAGATCTGGATGCTGACTGGGGACAAGCTTGAGACGGCTACGTGCATCGCTAAAAGCTCTCATTTGGTTTCCAGGAACCAAGACATCCACGTCTTCAGACCGGTACGCTGTTTTATTTGAAAACATGAAGTGTTTGCATAAAAGGACCTGTCGGCTAGTTGGCTGCTTCACACTCTGGGTGTAACTCAGTTTTTCAGGGAGGGTGGATAAGAGATTATGGTTACCATACCACCTTTATTTTTAAAGCAGTTTAAAATAAAACTACTGTTTTAAATCGCTGTAATAATAACAATTATAATGGATTGCATTTATATAGCGCTTTTCGAGACCCTCAAAGTGCTTTACATTACAATTCGACTACTCATTCACTCTCACATTCACACACTGGTGGAGGCAAGCTACAGTTGTAGCCACAGCTGCCCTGGGGCAGACTGACAGAAGCGAGGCTGCCATATCGGCCCCTCTGGCCAACACCAGTAGGTGTCTTGCCCAGGGACACAACAACCAGGACAGACAGAGCTGGGGATCGAACCGGCAACCTTCAGGTTACGAGATGAGCTTCCAAACCCCCTGAACCACATATACAAATAGCATAAACAATAAAACATGTTAAAAATTAGGGAATTAGAAAAAATAGTAAAACAAATAGAGTCAATCTCTTAAAATGTGCCAAAGGCTTCAGCAAATAAATATGTTTTAAGAAGAGTTATAAACTCAGAAAGAGCAGAGGTCTGCCTAACGTGCAAGGGCCAATCATGCTACAACTTTGGAGCAGCTACAGCAAAAGCACGGTCACCTCTAAATTTACCCTTGGTGTTTGGCACCTTAAAGAGCTGCTGATTGGCAGACCTAAGGGAGTGGGCAGGTGTGTATGGCTGTATTAAAAACTACCGTATTTCCCGGACTACAAAGCGCACCTGAATATTAGCCGCACAAGCTAAAATCAGGGGAAAATCCTGTTTTGTACATACATTAGCCGCACCTGACTAAAAGCCGCAGGTGTTTCAATGTTGACTTATCATATGTAAGAGAATATGCACAAAGGGAATTGTCAGGAAAGAGATGGCTGTTTGGAGACACACCCCTTTTATTAATATTTTGAAAAACAAGTTATGGGTACATATTTGCACATGTAGTACATAACAGTAACCTACAGCACACCAGAAAAATAGATTCGGACTACCTTTTAGGCTCAGGTGCAGTGACACGGCTGTAACAAGAAGAAAAGTCAGTCATTCACCATCTTTCTCTTCTTCCTGCGCTCTAAAACCACCAAAGTCCTCTTCTCCAATGTCGGAAACGAACAGGCTCAGGATGGCTTCGTCATCCACTCTCCGCTTCTCTCCTTCGTTGTCACTTTCAAAACCAAAGAAATCCTCGTTGTCAGTGTCAGAGTCGAACACCCTCAGAAGGGCCGTGGCGGTGTCCTCCTCTCCATCATGCAGCAGTCCAGCCCTTCAAAATCCGTTGGTGATCGTGGATGTTTTCGCACTTTTCCACGCTGTCAGAATCCACCGGTGGAGTTGGGCATAACTTGCTTTTCGCAAGTTTATCGCCGCTCGTCATCCACGCCTCCCGCTGAATGCGTAGCGCTACTTTGAAGTTTGTTTTTCGCGCTACTTCGTACGGCACTACGTTGCCTGGTGGACGGACATGTGACTAACATACCACTCTTGAACCCCGATCCTTCCGCCAGGCAACGTAGTGCCGTACAACAGCGGAACAAACAAAACAAATCGTCTTACGATATGACAAAAATCATGGAAAATCCATAGAAAAGCCGCACCTGACTAAAAGCCGCAGGGTTCAAAGCTTGTGCAAAAAGTAGCGGCTTATAGCCCGACAATTACGGTACTTTTCTATCCACTTTTCTAAAAGCATATATATTATGTTAGCTCTTCATTTCACGATTGCATTTTGCCTCTATACAGACTGTCTACCTGCATGTAAGAGAAGCCTGCCTGCCTGATTAGTAGAAATGTGTCTATAAGTAAACTTCAAAGAGTAAATGGAAAGCTTATGGCAGTCTTGTCCACTTTGCATTTTCCAAAACAGATAGCTGTTCACTAAGATTAAATGTGCGATAACAAAAAGCCTAAATGATCTTGTGGATAATTGTATTGTGTGGCTCTCAAGCAGGTCTCAAACAGAGGAGAGGCCCATCTGGAGCTGAACGCCTTCAGAAGGAAACATGACTGTGCTCTGGTCATCTCAGGAGACTCCTTAGAGGTACTACAGCGCAGTGCAGTGACGCTTGCACAGCCGATGATGTTGAGGGTGTACTTCTTAGCCAAAACGAACACTTTGGAGTTCACCCAAGAAGTGGAGGAGTTGGAGAGGGAAAGATAATAAAAACAACTGGAACAGTGAGCTGAATTTAAAAAAAAAAAAAAAAAAAAATGAAGTTAAGCAGGAATTTAACATTTTCACTGTGTTTTCTGGTCAACAAGTTAATTTATGTCACACAACCTTTGGGGGTTTTTTTTGGTTTTTTTGTTAGTTTTTTTTAAATGTATGCTACTTCCTTTGTGGTGCTACAGGTGTGTCTGAGGTACTATGAGCACGAGTTTGTGGAGCTGGCGTGTCAGTGTCCGGCGGTGGTCTGCTGTCGCTGCTCTCCAACTCAGAAAGCTCAAATCGTCAGACTCCTCCAACAGCACACAGCCAACAGAACCTGCGCCATAGGTAAGTGTTGACAGATACAGGGGCGGCAGACCTGCTTGCCCACAAGGCATTTGGCTACGATCCACGGACAGCCTGGGAAAATCTGTTAGCGGGAGAAAATATCTGTGTGAATTTAGCCCCATCTTTTCGAGAGGAAAGTGTTTACCATTTATAAAACTCTGGTGAACAGACAAATTAAACCAGACCGATTTCATACTCGTGTTTGGGATACAAGCTGAACTGGTTTGTAAAATGCTTCAGAGAAAAACACATAATTTCACAGTCTCTTAACCGTCCCATTCCAGATGTGACCATTTAACATCACTGATTTTAGTTGGGTTAGAGGAAGATTCATGTGGTCTTAGACAGAGTATTACTGCATGTGTCCACAAGATGGCAGTGAAAACTCACTGATTTAAAAATGCCCATTCCAGCTGCTACTTCTAGAAACTGCATCATGTAATTTGTAATTTTGTGGCAGGTGATGGAGGAAATGATGTCAGTATGATCCAGGCTGCAGACTGTGGCATCGGGATTGAAGGAAAGGTAAAGCCTGCTGCACATTTCATTCAGACCTTGTGTGTCTTATCCTGGATTAGGTCCAATAACTTAATTTGGTCATAAAAACTCTAAAAACCTTGACTCAGATCCCTCAGTTATAAAACTGGTAAAACGAAGTGGCATGTCTTTAAATGTGAAGAAAAAAGAAAACGGTTGTTCTACTTTAGCTTAGCATCTTTATTCTGTTTGTTTCACATAGGAAGGGAAGCAGGCGTCGCTGGCTGCAGACTTCTCCATCACTCAGTTTAAGCACATTGGCCGCCTGCTCATGGTTCACGGCAGGAACAGCTACAAGCGTTCTGCAGCGCTTGGCCAGTTTGTCATGCACAGGGGCATGATCATCTCCACCATGCAGGTACAGCGATAGTTAAATTAAAACACAGACAAAACACTACAAATGCTGTATGTTTCTTGTTACATATTTTGAGCCTATATTTTGCTTTTGATCGTTCCTAATGAGTTCATCATGAAAGTTGTTTTGCGGTTAAAACGAAATTACAAATTCCCCACAGCGGGGACATTAAAATTCCTCATTTGGTGACTTTATGACACCAGTTTTGTGTCCTGTCCTCAGGCCGTCTTCTCCTCCGTCTTCTACTTTGCCTCTGTGCCTCTGTACCAGGGTTTCCTCATGGTCGGGTGAGTACCTGAAGTCTCATGGGGCCAGTGTAAGGACAGCTTCACAACAGCATAACCCTGATGCAAGCTTCTACAGTATTCGATCATATAACCTTCAGTTTTGTTGCCTCTCCTGTCTTCGTCTCTCATTTTTCTCTTTTTTTTTTTTTTTAATTTATTTTTTTTATACTTTGTGTGTAGGTATGCTACTATCTACACCATGTTTCCTGTATTCTCCCTGGTCCTGGACCAAGATGTGAAGCCAGAAATGGCCCTGCTCTACCCAGAGCTTTATAAGGACCTCACTAAGGTTTAATCCCATTTTTTTTTAATCTTTGGTTTTGACAGCTTTCCTTCGTTAGAATTTAAACAAGTAACAACATGTCTTTCTCTCTTTCAGGGACGTTCATTGTCTTTCAAGACTTTCCTCATTTGGGTTTTGATCAGTGTCTATCAAGGTGTGTTTTTCCTTATCATTCACTCACATTTGCTTCCTAAAATCAACTTTCAAGTTATAGCAGAACCATCTACAGCGTGATTCTATCTTTAAACTGTCAGAGCAACTCTTCAGCCACCATTTCATCATTTGTGCATTGTCTAGTAGCACAGTCCCAGGGCCCCTTCAAACCCTTGCACAGTCCGTTTCTCAGTATCTAAGGTTTCCAACTGCCATCCGCTTTTACATGCAAGCTTTTGTCTGTCCAGTAAATCGATATTTCTGTAATCGCTAAGCCATGCAGCGAGTGAGAAAGATCTATGTTCTTGCTCAAGCGTGACTTCCTGACAGCTCGAGGTTTTTAATTAAAGGCCAATACTCGGTATGTGGAAAGGAAAAAAAGCAATATGAAAGGAAGTAAATATTAGGAACTGATCGGGCATAATTTATTACAGACGTTGAGTCGGTGGAATGCGCTGTATTAAGCCAATATGAAAAAGCAATTACGTGATCAGTTATAGGCTATTAAGCTCAATTTGTGTAGTGTTATGATAAAATGAAAGGCTATCAAGATACAGCAGGCGCCCAAAGATGAGTGTGTGTCTGGACACTCAAGAGTGAGACACACTGGAAGTCATTGTGGATCCTTCAGCCTCATAAATAATGTTATTGAATCAGTCCTTATCTGCAGACACCATAATCCTTAACTCAGTGTCGCAGACCACTGTTGATGAAACTGATAGACTGGGCCAGTTAATCTTTAGAAAACAATCGTGATTTCTTAAAGGGAGATCTGGTGCACAGCAAGTCCTGAATGAATAATGAGTAATGTAATTTTAGTTAAGCCCAGACACTTAGACCAGACCTAATCGCGCAAAAAAGTTTTTAAAGTCCGCATGTTTCCTTTGGCGCCACCAGGGGGCATCCTCATGTACAGCGCGTTGGTGCTGTTTGAGTCGGAGTTCGTTCACGTGGTTGCCATCTCCTTCACGGCACTCATCCTGACTGAGCTGCTGATGGTGGCGCTGACGATCCGCACTTGGCACTGGCTCATGGTGGTGGCTGAGTTCTTCAGCCTGGGTTGCTACCTCGCCTCACTCGCCTTCCTCAACGAGTACTTTGGTAGGTATACCTTTCCTCTGAGTTTTTCACTACTGGTTTACTGACCTTTTAAACATTTAAGGTTTCAGGAGATAATAAGAATATCTTTATATTTAAAAATCCTATCAAATAGTTATATGAAAGCTTGTATGAGAACTTCTTGTTGTACTTTAATCTACTGAATATTTTCTCATTAAAATAAAACCTTAGTCTGAACAACCATGAAGAGTGATGCTAATATGCTATTTTTCAGTTGCTAAATAGTCAACTAACCTGCTTGTGAACAGCTTGAACAGTTGGTGTGAGGCTTTTACTTTTGGTTTGATACGTCCAGTATTGATTGGTCTGAGTACTTCAAGGAACCGCCTTCTTCTTCGCTGTGCCCGCTCTGTTTAGTTTGATGTAACACTACTTGGCACCTAAGTGTTGCGCTGTTGTTTAAACCCTCAGCTCTGTGCTTTTATTCCCTCCTCAGTCTTTTTCTTCTCTCTGTCTGTCCTATTTTTATTTATTTCTTCACTGCTAACTTTTTGCACTGCACTCACTGTTTCTGCTGCACTTCTTTTGCTTCTGTGTGTCGGCAACAGGCATAGGCAGGGTGTCTTTGGGAGCTTTCCTTGGTAGGTGTACAGCCTGTGAATTCACACCCCTTTCTCCTTCATCTGTCTCTGATATTATGTATCTGGTCTTGCATCTGTATGTTTGCATCATCTTATGTTCTTGGGTTTATTTTGTCGTGTGGGTCGTTTTCATCTCACGTGTTTAAGTTTTTATTTTCATGCTTTGACCAATACGCAATCACCAACATAATTTTAGAGCGCGATCATGTCGCTGTGATAAAGTCTTTATCTTTCCTTCTCCCAGACTCGTCCTTCATCACGACTTGGCCTTTCCTGTGGAAGGTGTCCGCCATCACACTCGTCAGCTGTCTTCCTCTCTACATAATCAAATACCTGAAGCGCAAATTTTCACCACCAAGCTACTCCAAGCTCTCCTCATGAGCCAAACTGGGATTATGTTTTTGTTAGGTTTGTAGTTCTGTGCAGCAATGAGCTTTGTAATTTTCGCACTTTTTGTACACACTGGTCCTCAGTGATGGACAGAGGAAACACTGGAACAATCAAAAAAAAAAAAAAAAAAAAAACTGAAAGAAAGTTGTTGGGTTTTTTTTAGGGGGGGTTTGCCACTGATACATGGAATTACTTGAAAAGATTGAGCACATAATAAAAGACTGTCAGAGGAGGGGTACAGGCGCGGTGACTGCACTTGGAAGGCCCGAAACACTTGACCCCACTTTTTCCCAAAGGGGGTCGACCTGCCTTCGTTTGTTTTAAAGCATTTAAATACATCAGCTCGTCATTTTATACAGTTCAGATGCATTACTTTCAGTGTTTAGATTTTTATTTGTGGCGTTTGGAAACTTTTTTACTATAAGTGTCACCTTTTTTTTTTTTTTTTTTTTTTTTTTTTTTTATGGTATTAATTACAGTTGCTGGGCGGTGTGTTTGAACAGTGTTGAGCTGCAGTAAGGGAGAAAAGGATGATTCACTGGTTTCTTGTGTTACTGTAAATAAAGTCTTTACATGCAGCTTTGATTGTTACTGGACTTAATGTAAAACTCGCTGTGTTTCAATCTCATACAGACGTGCATTAACCAAAAATCATTCGAGAGAAAATGCTGTTGATGTGTTGAGGGTCGAAGCTTCCTGGGACTGGCTTTGAAGTGAACTTTACATTTTTAAGACATCAATCTGTAGTCTTTGTAGTGTAGAATCAGAACTCCTAAATGTTTCCATGTTTGGCTTTGATTGTATAATTTCACACTTGTGTGCGTCTGTGGCCGTCAGTCCTCCTGTCAGCGTGGCAGCTCTGTGCCTCATTATGATGTTCATGTATTCAATCTGCATCTCAGAGGTTTAGGTTCGGTTTCTTTGCCTCCACAGCCATATCTGAACTTGAATCCTGCTGCTTTTCTTGGAGAACAAGTTTTTTCATGATGGCAAACTATAATAAGGGCCCTGATTAAACTCGCTGGCTGAAAGCTTTTAGGGCTTTATTGACAATTCGACTCTTTTGCTCCGGTTTGACTTTGACCTGCAGTGGACTTTGACATTCATCCCTTTTTAAGGAGGAATGAGTTTTATCATTGTAGTTCTTTGGGGAAAAAAATACTTTGATGCAAATTGCATTGAATGTTTGAAATTGCGATTTTCATTCTTACAAGCAGCAATTCCAGTTGTTGATTCCTGTTTTCTGTCAAGTTTCTTATGATCTTACTTTCCATGGCTGACACAGCAATTTCTAACCGTATGTCTGTTATTTATAAAAACTGGTATTGATTAAGGAGTAATAAAAAGACAATGAATACTAAAAATGTTCCTGTTTGGATTTTTCTAACTGAAAGCAGAGGCAGCCAAGGATATATTCATTGTTAGGTTTATCATCTGGCCACTAGATGGAGACAGAGACTAAATACTGGAGAGCAAATGAGTTTCAGTCATGTATGAACTTGAGTGTTGAACCTTAGGTGTTTGTTTTTTGTTTTTTTTTTACATTTAAAAACAAAACAAAGTTTCTGTAACAGATTGCAAATAGCATCTATTTGTTTCTGAGGCTCAAATGATGAAAAATGATTTAAAATCTGTGACCAGAATTTTCAAAAACTCCTAATCAAATTATTATTAAACTAAAGCTGTATTCCACCAAAGTGTATCAGGTGCATCTCAGCTGGATATTACCAAACTTAAGGAAAGAAGGGACTAGGGCGCACATATGGAGCATTTAGTTAAAGTTTAGACAATTAAGTGATTCGCCTTACTGCTAAGAAATGTTCATGTTAAATAAATTATTTAGAAAAATTAAGTGTGAAGTTTGGAATCCTTCACTTATGTCGCCACATGTAGTTGTAGAATTGTTTATGAACCTTTTCAAACCAGCAAAAAAATGCATTGGAGTTTTAGCAATTATTTAACTTATATATGAAATTAAAAATGCCATTTTCATCTGTGTTGATGCTAAAGTTTCAGACTACCTAAGATGAATTACATGCATGTTTTAAATCACTTCAAGCACCCAAACCTGTAATTGGCCCACGTTTCCATTTTTGTATTAAAATATCCCTCACCTGAGAAATGTCTACTCTACTCTATGTACAACAAGAGGAAACGTCGGTGCTTTTAAATGTGAGCCGCATGGAGGAAGCTTTAATGACTCTTTAAAAGAAACTATATGTTTTACCATGTAATCTAAGGCAGCCATTGAGCAAACAGACAATGTGCTATCAATTTTTCTCCCCATGGAGCAGGAAGTACTTTGCTGATGGAGGGTGACCCAGTGATGAATGTGATGGTCCGATGACTTCGACATGTTAAGAAAAGTTCTTTCATCTCACGCTTTTCACTTTGTGGGGAGGGGAAGAAGTGCTGCACTGCAGGTTGTGTTTTACTCTTCTTGCAACATTTATGAAAGAGTTATTGTGGTTTGTTTCCCAGACCAGCAAAAGTATAGAGTTAATGTGCTGCACAAGGAGCTTTGATGGACCGGATAATGCTCGTGGGACTAATGATTTATTGTACTAAAAGGAGAACCGCTGCAGATTTCTTAGATTCATTTGTGTTCTTGATGAAACTGAGTAATGGTACAGTCACTGTTTGTTTGTTTTATGGGGTGGAAAAAAAAGAATTAGAATTGTTTCTTAAAAAACAAACCAAAAGAAAAACACCTTTAAAGTGGTTTTAAATGTAATTGCGTTACAGAAACTGTGATTTTGACTTAGCTGGAATTAGACTGTATATAAAAGATGGACAGCGCCCCATCACCCATAGTTACTGAGGTCGTGTTGTGAAGCCTCAAGAAAAGCAGCATTGTGTTTTTAAACTAATGATTTAGAAACATGAACACTCACCCTCACGTAAAATGAACAACACGTTGTATTCACCAAGCCCTGAAACTAGCAACCGAGACCATGAACTCATCAGAAAAATGTGTATCGAATGAATGAATGAGGAGATTTTCCTCATAGTCTGTTATTAAGTAAACTTCATCTAGCAACCAGAGGCTTCACCCCCTAGTGGCCATTAGAAAGACTGCAGGTTTAATGCACTTGTGTGTTGGCTTCAGACCACCAGGGGTTTGTTAATCTCGGTCCAAAGGCACAGGTTCACCAATAAAACAAGCATAGTTTGAGCATACAGGTAATCATCCAATGCTTTTTTTTTCTTTTAGAAAAACTCCAACGACACATCAGATCAATCTGTTTCAATATCAGTCACTTCAATCGAGGTACAACAAAACTACTGCTATGTAACTTGGGTAAGTTATTAGTTGCCTAGCACTGAGTAATATTTAACACTGCTAGATGACACATGACCAGTTATGCAAAGAGAAAAGAGAAACAAAAAACGGAGAACCCTTTTAGCACAGTGACAGTAGCAAGCATCGGCTAAACACCTAGATTAGAAGCGTATTAGCGTCAAGGATGAGTTGGCCGTGCAGCAGAACGGTGTTCACCCAGAAGCTCAAAATTTGCTCCCGAGTGAGGCAGAAACAAGAGAGCTGAAGTGCTCTAAGTCATTGGTTGATAAATAAACATCTCCTTATATAAACAGAGGCAGAAGAGCCTAAGTGCTCTGCTCTGTTCAGATGTACAGAAGTAAGCACAGAAAACATTAAAGTGCTTCTGAAGGTTAAAAAAGCGGTCAGGGAAAAGAATGTGTTTAGAAATGATCACATTAATGTGAGAATATTGATTTTCTTTTTAAACTACTGGCCACACAAATCACGTCTGGTGCACTTTCATCAAATCGTTCTTCTCAGTTTTTCTCATTTACTTGGGTTTAGTTTGTTATTGTGCACATCAGAAAGAGCACTTCTCATTCTTTGCTAGCATTTGAAAACGTTTTAGGATATTTATACAATTAACTAAGACAGGTGTCTACAAATTGTCTGATAGTTCAGATCTGATGAGAACACAGCTGTAAGTCATGAATATACAGTGGGATGCAAAAGTTTGGGCAGCCTTGTTAATAGTCATTATTTTCCTGTATAAATCGTTGGTTGTTACAATAAAAAATGTCAGTTAAATATATCATATAGGAGACACACACAGTGATATTTGAGAAGTGAAATGAAGTTTTTTTGGATTTACAGAAAGTGTGCAATAATTGTTTAAACAAAATCAGGCAGGTGCATAAATTTAGGCACTGCTGTCATTTTATTGATTCCAAAACCTTTAGAACTAATTATTGGAACTCAAGTTGGCTTGGTAAGCTCAGCGACCCCTGACCTACATACACAGGTGAATCCAATAATGAGAAAGAGTATTTAAGGGGGTCAATTGTAAGTTTCCCTCCTCTTTTAATTTCCTCTGAAGAGTAGCAACATGGGGGTCTCAAAGCAACTCTCAAATGACCTGAAGACAAAGATTGTTCACCATCATGGTTTAGGGGAAGGATACAGAAAGATGTCTCAGAGATTTAAGCTGTCTGTTTCCACAGTTAGGAACATATTGAGAAAATGGAAGACCACAGGCTCAGTTCAAGTTAAGGCTCGAAGTGGCAGACCAAGAAAAATCTCGGATAGACAGAAACGACGAATGGTGAGAACCGTCAGTCAACCCACAGACCAGCACCAAAGACCTACAACATCATCTTGCAGCAGATGGAGTCACTGTGCATCGTTCAACCATTCAGCGCACTTTACACAAGGAGATGCTGTATATGAGAGTGATGCAGAGAAGCCTTTTCTCCACCCACAGCGCAAACAGAGCCGCTTGAGGTTTGCTAAAGCACATTTGGACAAGCCAGCTTCATTCTGGAATAAGGTGCTGGGGACTGATGAAACTAAGATTGAGGTATTTGGGCATAACAAAGGGGCGTTATGCATGGAGGAAAAAGAACACAGCATTCAAAGAAAAACACCTGCTACCTACAGTGAAATATGGTGGTGGTTCCATCCTGCTGTGGGGCTGTGTGGCCAGTGCAGGGACTGGGAATCTTGTCAAAGATGAGGGACACATGGATTCCACTCAATATCAGCAGATTCTGGAGACAAATGTCCAGGAATCAGTGACAAAGCTGAAGCTGCGCCGGGGCTGGATTTTTCAACAAGACAATGACCCGAAACACTGCTCAAAACCCACTAAGACTTTCATGCAGAGGAACAAGTGCAATGTTCTGGAACGTTCATCTCAGTCCCCAGACCTGAATATTATTGAAAATTTGTGGTGTGAGTTAGAGAGAGCTGTCCATGCTCGGAAGCCATCAAACCTGAATGAACTAGAGATGTTTTGTAAAGAGGAATGGTCCAAAATACCTTCAACCACAATCCAGACTCTCATTGGAACCTACAGGAAGCGTTTAGAGGCTGTAATTTCTGCAAAAGGCAGATCTACTAAATATTGATTTCATTTCTTTTTTTGTGGTGCCCAAATTTATGCACCTGCCTGATTTTGTTTAAACAATTATTGCACACTTTCTGTAAATCCAATAAACTTCATTTCACTTCTCAAATAACACTGTGTGTGTCTCCTATATGATATATTTAACTGACATTTTTTATTGTAACAACAGACGATTTATACAGGAAAATAATGACTATTAACAAGGTTGCCCAAACTTTTGCATCCCACTGTAAGTACTGCAAAAACATTTTAGAACAACTGAGGTACAACCATTTGTGAAGATGGTAGAAGCTGCTCATATAAATATTTTGCAAGGGAAGTGGAGGAAGAGAGGAAAAGGAGTCAGAATATTTATATTCAATTCCACCATCCGGCTGGGGTCTTTCTGTGTGGAGTTTGCATATTCTCCCTGTGTTTGCATGGGTTCACTCCGGGTACTCCAGCTTCCTCCCACAGTCCAAAGACATGCAGTTAGTGGGGATAGGTTAATTGGAAACTCTAAATCGCCCATAGGGTGTGAATGTCTGTGTCTCCTGCGACAGACTGTCCAGGTTTACCCTGCCTCTCGCCCTAAGACAGCTGGGATAGGCTCCTGGCCCCCCACGAATCCTGAAAAAGGATAAGCAGCAGAGAATGAATGGATGGATGGATACAGGGAGATGCTGATGGCACAGCCAGAAGCTTCTGGATATGATCCACCAGCTAGCTGGGGTCTTTCTGTGTCCTCCCTGTGCCTGCGTGGGTTCTCTCTTGTTAGGCTTCGTCCTGCAGTCCAGACACATATATGTTAGGTTAAATAGGTGCGACTTGTGAGCGTGAATGTCTGTGACAGACCGGAAATATATCCACGATGTACCTTGCCTCTCGCCCTGTGACAGCTGAGATGAGATGGAGAACAGCAAAGAGTATGGATACAGCATATTGTCTCTTTGTCCACAAACTGAAGCAACAAGAAACCCAGCAACATCTTTTTATTATTATATAGTGTTGTGTGTAGTAGACCCATTGTTTTTTTTTTCCCACAGTGCTTGTTTTTGGTACAGATTGTCCACATAGATTTTTAGCATTTTACCCATTAACTTTCGTTTCCAGTGATGTGTTGGATGTCCCCTCATTCAGAAAGGTCCCTGCCAGATGGTGGATTTGAACCCAGGACCTTCTTGCTGTGTGGCTAACCAGCTCCCAGTCTTAAACTCAATATTTAGGTATCCTGTGAAGAATCTGTAGTCTGGTACAGTAAAGTAGGCACTTAAAACATAAAGTGAAAGAATGAGAAACACAGTTGTAAAGTCATTTTAACAAAGTATCCAAACATTTTGACCACGCTGTGAGAGATTTGTCATTAGATTGCTCTCTTCCACAGCGTGTCGTTTGTCCCGCCTTCTTCCCCTCATGTCAACCGGTCATGGCAGATGGCCCCGCCCCCTCTCTGAACCTGGTTCTACTGGAGGTTTCTTCCTGTTAAAAGGAAGTTTTTCCTTCCAACTGTCGCCAAAGTGCTGGCATGAATGTGGCATGCGTTCTGAGTGCTGAATTAGAGCAGAAAAGCACTATGTAAGAAGTCCATTTACCATTTTGGTGGAAATGACTCTTCTGGCAAGTAAATTAAAGGTTTGGAATATGCTAGAACCTTTTGCAGGTATATTTAACTGAATTTAATTAAAATTAAGCGATCACTATTAATTTTACTCAGTGAATTGACAATATTTCTGTCTGTTGGGGTTTAGAATCAGTTGTATAGCGTACAACCAAGCATGCATTTTCTGTTTTCAGTCCCTGCAACACTTTGATAGTCAAATGTGGTTTACATGCATTCAGTAAACTTTATGTAAAACCCATAGACAGGAGAATTCACACGTGGACTGCAACTTCAACATCCCGAGCCGTTTTTTGTTTTAGCTGCTGAAACCGCTGCAAGCTCAGATTTAATAGTGTGAGTGCAGAAACACAACAGTGAAGCTGTTACACTGTCGGAGTGGAAGTTAATAATCTAATGTTTCGTCTCTCGTATACAACAAATTGTCTCATGTCATAAAAAAATGACTCCATAACTTAATTTGAAGCCCTCCAGGATGAGACGTTTTTGCAAAACACTTCTTGACCTAACTCGATTTTAGCCAACCCGTAAGTGGAATACAAAACACTTACACAGCAGAAAGTTCAGACGCATGGAGCATTTGTCAAATTAGTACATTTTTTCACTTTTTTGCAGCTTTTTTTATTTGCTGGAGGGAGAGCCCTGCCATTATGCCATTATGCTATCTTGTTACTAAGCGGCTAAGTGGCTTCTGTAGCCATATTCCCTCCGACTGGGCTTATTATAAAATTCCACAGCACCCTGTTTGAATTAAGAAACAGCAACGAGCAGAGATAAAGTTACTGTTAATGATATTCCCTGACTTGCTTAATGGGGGAGAGGACTTTAAAGTGCCTTAAGGAAGACGAGACTATTTTTCATTCCAGGGGTCCAACGTTTAATTATTTATCCATACGTTAAAAAATGCATTATTAACTGCTGAAATTACAGAATCTGCATCCTTGCCAGAAAGGCACTCCAGCTTTTCAGATATTGTTTTTTTGGGTGATGCTGGGGATTGCTGGTTCAATCCTAAGACCAGCAGGAATAATCATTAATAAAGCCACAAACTCCGAAATGCACCCAGCGGAGCAGCTCAACAGACTTTAGCTGTACCGAGAATCAGTCTCTGTATAACTGTGAGACGTTGTTTCTAGGAAATGTATATTTAAAAAAACAGTCATTTCAGTTCAGTTCAATCAGTTTTATGTATATAGCGCCAAATCACAATAACAGTCACCTCAATGTGCTTTATATTCTAAGGTAAAGACCTTACAGTATTAGAAAGAAACCCCCCAAATCACATGACCCTCTATGAACAACCGCTTGGCGACAGTGGGAAGGAAGAACTCCCTTTATAACAGGAAGAACCAGGGTCAAGGAGAGGCAGCCAATCACCAATATAGGTTGGTTGAGAGGCAGGAAAAAAGAGTCATACAGAGAGAATCTCATCATTAACACATCAACACTTTAAAGATGATCTGTTATCTCCATATCAGCGCTGTTTTTGTATCTGGGCTCTTGGGCTAGATTGGTACACTGGGCCTTAGTGTAGGCTCTCAGACAACTTTCCTTTGATTGGCTGCCCCTTACAAAGAGAAGGTTTAAACAGCACGGCTGCTCATTTACAAAGTCACTGCTCTTTGACATCACTCAGACTCAAGAATAGGAAAAAAACGGTGCAAAACTGACTTTTTAGATCTGTCTGAACCCTAAAGATTTGACTCGCATACACTCACCTTGTTATGCAAAACTTTGGACATTGTTTGACATGAGTGTCCAACATTTTAAATTTATGTATGACAGACAATAAGGGAAAGCTCACACATCAGGTGGTATCACACCTCCATACACACACTGTTTTGCTGTTAAATTGTTTGCTTGTTTTTCTTGGCAGCTGTTTTTGGTGCACTGACATCAGGTGGCATTCAACCTTCAAACACCAGTTCAAATATTCAGCTGGAATTTTTCAGATGTCAAGATGTGAGATACACCAGCTGGTGTTTTAACTGTTGTTCACTCCTTAAATACCAACAGTGGTCACGCTGAGTTTGTGCCATTCAAACAGTTTAACTTTCAGGTAAACTGATGTGTTAAAGATTTTTTTCAGAGCTCACTCATTAAGACTAGAATAAAACGACTGCTTTGACTCCGGCTCTTTTATAAACCATCTCGGTTGTAAATATTTCACAATATTTTAACCCCTTCAACTATTTCTGGCACTTCCAGCTCCACCTTAAATTTGAGTTTCTGTCATTATTTGCTGATCAGCTTAAATTTCACATGATTTTTTTCCATCTCTAGCTTCTGCCAACATTTCATCTCTTTCCTCTTCCTCTTGTTTGAATGCCAATTCAGTTTTGTTCATATAGTGCAAATTCATAACAACAGTTCCCATAAGGTCATTTAAAATATAAGGTAAAGATCATACAGTGTTAGGCACAAATGCTCCATGCATTCTTCAACTATTTTCATTACTTATATACAAACTGTCAGTGCCAGAACCTGAAGTGTTTAAACTTTACATTGTAATTAATTATATTCTTTAAAGCTGCTACTAGAGATACTCAAACCCATTTAGAGCTTCATTGTCAGCTAGCATTTAAAATGCTTTAACTCCATTTGGCACCTTAAAGAAACAATATTGACTTTATATGCTGCTTTTTGGTGGGAGCAAGTGCAGCATTTCTTGATGTATTTATTGGAGATTCTACATACAAATTATTGTCACCTATATGCACAACTCATTTAATCAAAGGTACACAACATTTTAATCGAGCTGAGGTCTGAAGTTTGACTGGATCATTGCAACATATTGATTATTTTCTTTTTCTGCTATTCTGTTGATTTGCTGTTGTGTTTGAGACGTCCTGCTGCACGACCAGTTTCAGCTAAGCTTCAGTTATTGGACAGGTGGTCTGACATTTGAGTTTAAAATACTTTGATGCAAACATTTTCCAAACGTAAGCAGGGTTGCCAGGTTTGCTTGTTTTTTTTAGAGCAAGCCCTCCAAATAAGCCATGCTTGATCAGTCTTATTCTAATTGTATTGTCATGAACTTTAACATTTAACATGCTAACTGACCCCCTTAGTGTCTGAGATGTAGCTCTCAGGGGTTTTTTTGCAATTTCTCTGAGTGACTTTGGACTGAATTTGCCGGGACATCCGGGAAGATTGGCAAATGTTTTCCACGTGTAAATAATCTTCCTCACTGCAGAATGATGGATGTCAGACTGTTTGGAAATGGCCTTATGATCCTTCCCAGATTGAAGGGCAGCAACAAGTACTTCTGTATGATCATTGCTAATGTTATTCCTCCTTGGCACCTGAATGCTCCAGCAAACTGCCAAAACGTCTGCTTTTATAGAGGCGCTCACACTTGCTGATGAGCAGTTAAGTGCATTTGATTAGCAGCACCTGGCTGCTGCTTACCCTCTTAATTCTTATGGAAGCAGTAAAGTTGTACTTAGATTTTCACTTAGACTTTCTGTGATAATCATAATGAATACAGTATCTACTTCTAATACTTTTCGTACTGCTGCAATATTTTTCCATGTACAGTAAAAATAAAAACTTGTATCTTGTGATGAGAGCACAGATATGCGTTGAGGTTGTTGCACTAACTGAAGAATTTGCAGACCAGAATCATCCGAGTGCAAACTTCCTCTTGGGCCAATAGGCTTCTTCTCCTTCGGTTTGTACCACAGTAACAAACTAGTCTGTTGGTAACCGCACTCCCCTGCAGTTACACTATCGCCATTCTTCACTTATGTAAATGACCTTCGGACACGGTGTCCCTACCACTGACCAACAGTTAAGAGACAGTAACCGGCTGTGTGCCTCAGGGAGCTGTTGCTCAATCCTTGTTATGCCTGAGCCTCATGCCAGCTCTGGGACTGTTAGAGAGAGAGCGAGGGAGAACGAACCTCCCGGCCGTCTGCTGCAAACGCTCCCTCAGCTCTAAAAACCCCTCCCTTGCATGTAACTAAGCAACAGGCCTTCAAAACAGGAAACAGAGCAGGGGATTCCGTCACGGCGGTCGAGAAAAAAGGAGAACATTGACGGGAGACAGGAAGTCTGACTGTAAGAAAGAGCGGGCATGGTGGTGGGGTGTGGTGAGGGGTCACCACTCCTCTGACAGGGTGAATGTTGAACAAAGTTTTTATGGTCCAAAAACTCCAAAAATGTTTCTGTTTTTACTCCCTTATAGCTCAAACAGGTGATAATAAGAGTACAGGGTTCACTCAGTACCAATGATTCAACCAGGTAGTGAGACATCTGGCTTCCAATGCTTCAATCTTAAGCAGTTATAAAGCAGAATTGTTCATAGAGTGTATTCATGGTGATATAATACTTTTACACTCTCACATTTTTGTTTGATCTCAGCTCTGAATACCTTTCTTTTCATCGCTCTCGTGTCTTTTCAGGCCACTGTAAAGCTGTGCCAGTACCAGATTACTTCATGTCCCTTGAAACCAGTTTTCTGGTCACAGTCTGAACTCAACTCTTGGTCACAGGGACTATTTTTAATGTTTTATTATTCTACATCAAGAAACACTTTATAAAATAGCAGTTATGAAAGCACATATGGTGACAGGGGTGTGTGAGGAAGCTTAAAAACACAAAGACCTACAGTATTAATTTTTCACTTTCCTTCCAAATTATTTTTCCAAAACAAACAGGTGATTGAGCAGTGGGAAAGCTGGTATTTTGGGCCAGTTGTTTCTCGGTTTTTGTATAACTTACAATGCCGCCCAATGTTCCATCATGTTTTTGTTCAGACCCAAATAAAGCCGGGCTCTGGAGTTTGAGGGTTAGAACTGTGGAAAGAAAATCCAGTCGAGGTCTTTTCCACCTCGCTGTGTCCAAACCACGTCATACCAGGCAGAGCGCTCGCAAAAATTTGGCAGCGGCCGCACACGGGATGGCAGACGACAAAAATCTGTGGGTTTGTGATAGGGAGACCACCCCCAACCCCCTGATCGGATTTACCCCTCCCTCTTAGACCCTTAAAATGATATACCACATGAAACTCTGGGAAAAGCAGCTCGGCAGCGCTCCCAGCAGGGAACACGGAGACGTGGGGTCAAACATGTATTTAAAAGTTTCCTGGACACAAACATGATTTACAGCCTGATTAAATTAGCAATGTGATTGTGTCACTCATTAGCCGAGAGATTGCACCATAAAGAAAATGTTCAGCGCGCTGCTTTGTGTTTGTGTTTGTGCTGTCCAAACGAAGTCACGCCGCTGGTTCACAGCGAAGGTCACACAACCGTGCAGTGCGAAGGCCTCCCTTTAAATGCACTTTAAGTCCAGGGATTCAAACCTGCTGCAGTCATGTCGTGATTTCACATGTACACCACCTTAAGACTTTTAACTGGCTGGCAAACAACTCAAGTGTGCCACAGGGACTGTTCCCTTGTTACAAGATGTTCATTTGGGATTAAAGTTTGAGCCAGCTGCTTGCTGCCAATCTTTATTGCCCAACAAGTGCCCTGTGTTTTACTGCTCTTAACCCTCAATATGCTACTGTATTACAAAGTCAATCTTTACATTAAAGAGCAGCCTAACTGCAGCTGAATATCTGTTTTTAACTCACCTACTGTGTTTTGCTTCCTTCTTATGTTGCTGGAGTCAGTGTCAGTGCATTGTGACACAGAAAATGAGTGTGGTTAATGAAACACCCGTAGACCTTAGATAGATGATGGACACAGACACCGTGACATGACCCACTGGTTTTTGACCTCCTGGATTGTAAGATTTTGGCTGTTGGTATGATGTTTTTGTTAGTTTGTTTTTAGCCTGAAGTAACCATGTTTGGTTGTGTGGGTGGATGGTTGATGGGTGGATCCTGAGTTATGCATCCATCGACAGTTTGTTAGTGCAGTTTCGCACACATCCTGACATATCATTGATCAGTGATAACATTAAAAAAAAGCTACTAAAGGTAAAATCAGCAGGTCTAAATTGGTGATTTGAATTGTCTGAGTAGGTAATAAGGGCAATCCACAAATAGTGTTAATAGGTGTGGTTAGTTTTATGGGTCATTTACAAAAGTTGTGCTGTTTTCTACACGCAGTTTAGAGTTCAAGTTCATTTCAACATCAAGCGTAAAAAATAAGACGTGCTTTTTTCCCGGCGTTAAATATTGATGTAATTAACAGTAGATTGCGTGTTGGAAGCAGTGATGCATCAACTCCCAGAAATACATATGCAACAGGTTCAGTTACTCTGAGTTCCCTCCTCTTACGTATAATCTTACTGCTGCGCTCTCTTCGTAAACACCTAAAGTGCTCTTTTTTACGCCAAAACCCAGTTTGGTCTGCGTTAGCAATCTGGCCATATGTTGACACCACGGTTATTATAGATAACTTGAACGAAAAACTAAATGTGAATAAAAACAGGTTAAAAAGTAAAAATAAAAGCTAGACTTTTGAAAAAAATAAAAACTAATTGAAATTAGGAAATATCCTTAATTTTAGTGTTTGTTAGTTAAAATATTTTCATCAAAAATTGCTTCATGAGAGTTTGATAGATGTATTTATTTAGACCAGTAAGACCTGTACTGATTTTCACAACTGGAATCACAACAACAATTGCCTCAAGGTAAAGACCCTACAATAATGCAAAGAAAACAGAGAAAACCCCAACAATTATATGACTCCCTATAAACAAGCACTTTGGCAACAGTGGGAAGGAAAAACTCCCTTTTAACAGGAAGAAACCTCCAGCAGAACCAGGCTCAGGGAGGGGCGAAAAAGACATGAAACTAATAAAAAATAAACTAAAACTAAACATTTTCAAACACTAAAAACTCAAATTAAACAAGAAATCCACTCTGGGAATTAACAGAAATTAAACCGATTTTTTTAAGTCAAAATGAAGACTAATTACAAATTACAAGACTGTAATAACTCTGTAATAATAATAATAATAATAAGAAGAAGAAGAAGAAGAATAAGAATAATAATGTGGCTAGATTCCTAATAATTTCATCTTTCATGACATGACTTTAGCAGGTTTTTAACATGGGAGTCTATTGGGACTGACCCAGCTGGAGCTAGCCTCAAGTGGCCATTTGAAGAACTGCACTCACAGGCACCTCTATGTTGTTTTTTTAGCCGGGGGGGGGTTCCTGCTTGGTTCTGCTTGGTTCTGCTTGGTTCTGCTTTACCAGTAAGGCCTTCGCTACTACACTAAACTAACTCATAGTAAAAAAAAAAAAAAAAGTTGGATGTCTGCATATCACAAAAACACTCTAAGCCTTGCCAATGGCTGCAGAAATGCATGAATTCATCAGATACCCACCTTAAATATGAAATGTTGTCCACATGCCAGAAAGGAAGCTCCACCTTAAATCAGAGAACTTGAAAAGGGCTTCAGAGGAAACAAATGCCTTGTCATAATAAAAAACTAAACAAACTTGCGAGCAAAGGTTTTATTTAGAATCAGATCTGTGTTTGAGACCTGTTTTTTTACCAATGTTTCAAATACCAAGATCTGATGTGGACTTTGATGGTGTCTTAACATATTTGAAGCTTAATTCGGAGCCATCCCATAGAGCTAAAACAGCTCTATGAGTCCATCCGGTCAACATATGTTGTGTCACTTTGCATCAATAGTGACAAGTAGCTTTGCTGATATCAAAGAAGTTCTTCTGTTTGCCATGCTCTGCCTACATTATCAGGGCAGGATGTTGGCGTTGTTTCTCATTATCTGCTGTATTCTTCTTTCAGTTGTGGCTTTGGACCCATCCGGTCTTTAGTGGCCTGTTACTAAGGCTGGTCCACAAACCAACAACAGGCATCGCTGGAAAAACTACGAGCCCCAGCACCTCGCTGACGTAGAAGAGTCTACGAGTCAATCAGCAGCAGAGCTATTTATTAACTGCGGAGTGGTGGAAGTGTTTACTGCAGCACATGTTTCAGTTACACATAGTTGTGGAGTGGCAACCCGGCCCCCCTTTTTTGCCCCAGTTAGGGCCCCCCCCCCACACACACACACACACACAGCCCCACAAGAGCTTTCCATGAGGTCAAAGAAACGAGTGGGGCTCTTTAAATGACTGGAGAGCCACCGAGCCACGTCCCCGTGATGAAACAGACGGCTAGGGTTTCACAAGTGCCGTCACTCCCGCAGATATTCTGGTGAGGAGAGAAAGCTCGGCCAAAATGAGATCCCAGTGGGTGAGGAGGGAATATTGCTTTGGATGTGGGGGCATGCATGCCATGATGTTGCATAATGGAGATAAATGTGGATTAAGAGCTGATTTCTAAAACTGTTTCTCTAACAGCCAGTCGCACAAAGTCCCACAAAGTGCAGGGAAGGAGTCGTACTGTGAGGAAAATTGTGCATGATGTAGTTTGCACCTTGACACAGATAAACTAATGGGTGCGGAACACGCACACAGAAGTAGTGGAGTTTGCACCTTCTGCATTTAATTTAGGAAATGGGCTGCTAACTATATGCAAACTAAGTGAGAACATATTAATTGGCCTATTTTTATTCTAAATATTTCTCTCTGGTGAAATTGAGGCTTTTTACTCCCACTGGTGTTAGTCAGCTCAGACCGACATATCTAAACAGTTGTCAAATGGATTTCTATCAAATGCTCATGTTTCTCACAAGATGAAACCTGTTGACTCTGTTGGTCCTCTCACATTTCCCGCAGTACTGCCATGCGATTACTATATCAGAGTTTTTCCTGGCTTAGAGCAGGCCTTTAGACAGGCGGCTGTGTATGTATGTTAGTACAAACAGTTCATGTACAGTAAAGGTAGCAAGTTTGTGTTACCTTGTCTGACAGGAAACTATGCTTTAGAACAGCCTAAAACCTCCTTTGTAGTTTTGAGTGAAATGTCATGACTATTGCCATGAAATCTGGGAGGTAAATGTTCAGACAATGCTTTGGTGAAATCTCTATTTTTTATTTTTTTTTAAAAAGGTTTCCACTCTGAGGAGAGTCTGCAGGATGGCAATATTTAATTTTTTCATCTTTGCAGTCAGAAAAAGCAAAAAGCAAATATCAAACAAAGTTATCTGATACTAGAGTTGCTACTTGCATCAGTTACCATATCTAACTGTGAATTTAAAATGCTTTGTCTCCCAAATTTTGAAACCAGTTGCCTTATTTATGTTAATACAGTATATTTGTGAACAAACTTTTAAAAATGGTGGAATGTAGCTTGGTTGAGCTGCAGTTTTGCTCTTGCACACAGGACTAAAGGGTAGAATCAGTCTGATATAACAATGTCTTGAATGCAAAAAGCATTCTGCAAAAGCCCCCTTTTCTACATACCAACATATTAGATGTGTTACTCGTCGTCACGGTGAGAAATCTTTCAGCAAAGCACACTCCAGGATTACCTGAGAGATGGGTAAAGTGTTCCTGGAAAGATAATGCTTCAGACACTCGAGTTAAAATGAAAAGATAAAAGAGTGACCTTTAAATAAAGGTGCACCATAACACGTCCAAACTGAGAGTGGCCTTAGCCTGACACCACCAGTATCACACCAAACAGGGCCTGCTGATATGATTCTGTAAAGTAGCTTCCCACCTCCAGGGATAGACAGACCGTTAGAGAGCCTCATGTGACTGTTGTCGTCAAAGAAACCTCGGGCCTGCTGCCAGCTACTGGAAGGTCCAGACCTTCCAAAGATAGCAACAACCCAGCCTGCGAGTGCTGAGGATAGGGAAGCCGAATAAGTCTACACCGACCACGGAGCGGCCTGTGGAAAACTCTATGAACATTCTCAGTTCAGCGTGTCAAATGACTGGGTATAGCACTTGATTTTTATATAGTGCTCCTCTTACCTCATGTAGTGTATTTTCGTTGTTTTTCCTATCAGCCTACCTTTCTGACATGTCTCCCCAATGTGATGTTTGTGTAAAGTTGGTCAGAAGGTTCCTCTGTGAGTGCGCATGCGCCATTAGCGTGCTGCCTGCTGTAACCCCTAATTTCCCTCGGGATGAATAAAGTATTCTGATTCTGATTCTGATTCTGATATGCAAGTCCTATGCAAACACATAATTATATGTGTTTGTGCCCCACAGACCTGCATTCTGTCAGGGAGGGGGAAATGGAAAAACAATTATTTGCCTTTGCAATAACTTCAAAAACCCACGAGAGGCCTAAACAAGATCTCAAGGATTTCTCATGCTTTATATGTTGGTCATGAAAGTGCACAAGGTGGTCACTATATGTTCTTGCATGTACCAGCACACCTGCTCTGCTGCTTCTGCAGCCCCATCTGAAATTCCACAAGCAGGCAGTCTTTAACTTAACATCCTACGCTAACCAGATGATGAATGGCTCTTTCAGGGTGAAAATGGCAGCAGTTTAATGTAAAATGCTCGTGAGGATTAGACTGCACATAAATCTTGATTTCCATGTGCAGTGTCTTACAGCAGCGCGCTGATCACTCCTTTGCAAGTGACGCCAAGAGGAACAGATTCAGCAGATAAAGTGGGTGGAAACTGCAGATTAACGCTGTTTATGCTCATTTAGTCAGTAATAGATGACGAGGGCACAGTTTGAGTGGCACGTTTTCTTTTAAGATCTGTTACCTTAACATTTCATAGCGTGTTGTGCTGTGCTGTGTCATTCCAACTCAAGTTATTCCACTGTTTATATTCAACAGGATGCTCGCCCTGGCTCACATTGTGCAGGATTAGCTTTTGCATTGGATGTTTCATTCCAATCACTCGGAGCTCGGCAGTTTGGCGTGGCTTGTTTTACTCTCTCGGATCTTTCGAGGTTCTCTGCCAGCTTCTCTAATTGGCCTCTTTTGCCTCTGGAAACCCCCAGTGAGAGAGAGGATCTCCGCTGGACCCGTGCGGTGGTCGGACGCGCAGATGCGTCAGAGCGAAGGAAGGGCGGCGCGTCGGTGCTGAGGTGATCCCCAGCTTTAAAAGCGCACAAGTTCTCTGTGCGCCGAAGCAGTGCGTCACGGAGACCCAACAGAGGCAGGATCCCCCAACAAAGAGTCAGATATCTCAGCACAGCGACGAAGATAGCCTTTCTTAGCGCAAACGTCTGCATCCTAGTCATGACCTTATTCCACGTGTTTTAACATTTCGTCGCTTATTTTTCTTCCCCCCACTTTGAATGCATTTCCCCCCCCTCCTGTATCTGAAAGAATAGAGAACCATCGTTTTTCCCTTCCACCGAAATAATTTGTGATTTCTGATCGTGGTGAAACAGCGAGAGAGGATCCTGAGCAACAGCTGGGGGAATTTATCCGCTCCACTATATGGATAAGGAATCGTATCCGCCTGCAGCTGTACTCAGAGTTTGATCTCAGAAGTTGCTCTGCTCAAAGGGGAAAATGAAATCTGCTGAAGAGGGTGAGTTTGACTTTTTGTCTAGGCTTCCCCATCAGAGTGTTTAGTTTATATTTTATTTATTTATTTTTAATCACAGCGAGGTGCGGCTATTAACGTGGCATTTTTTTTTAGCTTCTTGTCAGTGCCTGACACTTTACACCCGCATGCAACACATTAAACTGGGATGTGTCGTTGAACCGTGGGTCTTATCTACACTATCTCAGTATATTGTAGTTAATTACAGTATTAAAGCAGCGGTGTAGCTATTTAGTGAGTGCCCCTCCCTGCTGATTTGGACGAGGTGGGCGTGGTTCTGTTGCTGTGAATCTCTCATGACTAAAAAGTGCGCCCAATAATGTTAGTCGCTGAGGACTGACAGGGCATTGTGGGTAACAGTGTGCTAGTGCTTCAGAGGACAGTATTGAGCAGAGTCGTTTGATGGTGCAGCTAGCCCCCCTCCCCTCAAGGCAAACTGTCAGGATGTCAGCTAATTTTAGAAAACACACACTTCAGTGCTACTGTATCACTCACCACAAGCAGGATTTTAAATGTAGGCATAATTTTCTTTTATTACAAGGAGTCATATGGTGCTGCATTGATGTCATAGTCTTTATGGCTGGGCCCCTAATTCTCTCTAATTTACAGCAGACAGGAGCTGCGGTGACTGCATATGTCTGTCTGCAGCCGCCGTCTCCATGCGTATCAATGTGCCCTGCATGCTGTGGTCACACTCAGCCGGCTTCATGCACCATATAACCACAACTGCCTTTCCCATGTCAACCCCCCCGCCCTCTGCACCTAATTGTGACCTCAGCCATCACCACAGATGGGCAGAGTTTCATGTGTCCCAGCGGGAGCACTGGCACAACACCACAAGCTTCTCCTGGCTTGGTACAGCGTGCACCTTTACGGCATGCAAATAAACGAGTCATGTCCCTCCTGTGTTTATTTTCGATGGCTGCTACAACATGAAACGGGCCAACAAAAGCATCAGTGTGTTTTCATAATGTTACAGTTTATGGGCACCGTGTGCATTAAGTGGTATAAATCTGGCAAATGTGGAGTGGAAAAAAATTACCTGGTTTTGCTTTTGGTTATTTTTAGACTGGAGTTATTTTTGGCTCCTTTATTCGGATTTCCCACCCAATTTGCTTTGTACAATTTGGGCCATTCAGAAAGAGTTTGTATCACTGGCCTGACTGGCGTGTTTTGAGATCCTTTTCAGATGAGGCGATACCTTTTCAACTTGCAAACCTTCTGCCTCAGGAAATGGTCAAGGCCAGATCCAGTAGGCAAGCTGTTCTTTTGCCATTACAGCCAACGCCTCTGCAACAGCTCTCATAAGACTTAACTTTGGCATCGGTCTCCCTCACAGTGAGTGCAGCCAGTGAATGTGTGTTTGATTATCATGGTAACAAACTCAATCTGTTTGCTTTCCAGATGCATATGGCTACACGCCAAACGTCAGTCTCTCTCTCCCATTGGGCAACCCTTGTCTTCCCTCCCAGTACCACAGCCTGCAGTCCAGCCCTGCCATATCTGTCTCTGTCAGCGAGCCTCACAGTTATGACTCCCAGGATGACATGAGAGCGGCCGGATACTTTTCATCCACAAGCATCCGCCCAAACGGAGCCCCGACCTTGGAGAGCCCTCGTATCGAGATCACAGCTTACGGTCAGTTTCCTGAGGATGAGGTGGAGGAAAGCAGCCTTCCTGTTGCTAAGAGAGTCAACTCCATAGTGACACTGACCATCCCTAGTGCAGATGGCTACCGTGACCCCAGCTGCCTGAGTCCGGCCAGCAGCGTCTCATCACGTAGCAACCTGTCCGATGCATCCTCCTATGAGTCAAGCTTCTCCTACAATTACGACAACTCACCCCAGAACTCCCCCTGGCAGTCTCCCTCTGTGTCCCCCAAGGGCTCCACCCTCACCCTCCCCAGCGACGGCTGCGCCTCCGGTGGCTCTCCTCGTCACTCCCCCTCCACGTCCCCTCGCACGAGTATAACGGACGACAGCTGGATGGGACAGCGTGGCTCCAGGTCCAATTCCCCCTGTGGTGCAAAGAGGAAGTACAGCTTAAATGGCAGCGGAGCGCCACAAAAGCACTTCCCTTATTCACCCAACCACTCCCCAGGTCTGTCCCCACAGACATCTCCTCGCCTCAGTGTCACAGAGGAGACCTGGCTGCCAAACACCAACCAGTACACCAACTCAGCCATCCTGGCAGCCATCAATGCCTTGACCACAGATGGAATGACTGACCTTGGAGAGGGAATCCCCATGAAGGCCCGAAAAACCAGCCTGGAGCCCAGCACCACCATCAACCTGAAGGTGGAGCCTAGAGGTGAGGAGCTGAGCCCTAGGGAGCTGTGTCAGGATGAGCACCCAGCAAATCGCATGTCCCTGAAGAAGGAGGGCTACTGCGGTGGGTTTCTGGATGTACCACAACACCCATATTCCTGGTCAAAGCCAAAACAGTATGTCAGGTAAGGATGGTGGTTTACTCAAGCATGAAAAAATGCATTTAAATGTAAAATTCTTTTAGTATTTCTGGCATTTGATCAGATGTGTTGTTCAAAGACCGTTATTCTTTCACTATGTCTGGAACCGGAGTGAATTTTGAGTAAGGATTAGTGTGTTTAAGTATCTTTAAGCTACTGGCTTTATCACATGCTCTGGCGTATCGCAGTGTCCACATTCTGCACATTCTACCTTGATAAGCCCATCTAAAATAAGCCCTCCTCTTGTTAAGGTGACATGTTGAACATGTATTTTTTTTTTGCCACTACAGCCCATCTTTGCCAGCTCTCGACTGGCAGCTGCCATCCAGCTCCGGGCCGTACAGCCTGCAGATCGAAGTGCAGCCCAAGTCCCACCACCGAGCCCATTACGAGACAGAGGGCAGCAGGGGAGCAGTGAAGGCTCTGGCGGGAGGACACCCAGTCATTCAGGTCTGCTAGAACCAGTGCTTCTTATTTGTATTTTGACTTACAGTGACTTTATGTGAAGAATAATGTTTTTCCTTTGTATCATATGAGCATTTTAATATGCAACGCAATCTAGAATTTCAAAAGAAAGTGACTTGAAAAACAAAGAGATTCACATTTATCATCCACTGACTGGGAACGAAGCTTCGGTTTCCTGCGGTAATCGGAGCAACACATGGTTCGACCATTAGGCTCATTTTTACTCCGGCTCCTTACCTCGTCACTTCTCACCTCAACACCTCCCTCCTCTTGTCTTTTACCTCATGTGTTAAAAAAGATTAGAGCGACATGTGTTTCATGACCTGCCTCTTATGTTATTTAAAGATGTAACATTTCTGAATGGAATACCATAGGTATGCTATTAGACAGACCAGTCCACTCAGGCAGTCAGTTCCTGTCCAGACGAGGGTGACTCAGATTTTTCCATTGCGTTTTCAAGTGCAACGCAGACAGTTACGAACTAATGTAGCATGGCCAGTAAGAGCTTAGTCATGAGCTTTAACCACAGTAGCTGTGGTGGTTGAGTCCAAGAAGAAAAAATGTGGACATCTGCAGATGTTTTGGTTATAAACCCATCTGGTCCCCCCAACCATTACGCCACACCGCTGACCTCAGTGTTTGAATAAATAAAGGGTCTGCAGAGAGGCGTTAGACAAAGCGAGTGTAGGGAGTTCTGTTGGTTTTATTAACACATTCTGGCTTTTTCTTAACACGTTACAAAAAGTCAACGAATTTACTAGACACTCTTGTGTTTTTCCTTCGCTTTTGATAAAATATTTTTTTAGACTAAGCAGTTTTGCATGTTTCTTCGGGCATCAGGGAATTCTTACATTGCTAAAGAGTGATTTTAATGTAGCCAGTTTGTGAACTGCTGTTTTGAAGCCCTGACGTTGGTATATGGGGCATTGCTTTCTTGTTTTTTGTTTGTTTTGTTGTGATGAAGACATGCCCATGTTTAGATTAGTTGTCAGGGAGTGCTAACTACTACCTTGGTTAGCAAGGTGTATCTGCATTTCACTGGGATAGAATTAGATGCAAACTGTGGCATGAAGGTTTCCTTCCCTCACAAACTGACTCTGACTCCTTTGTCTGTTTTAATCCAACCAAATACTGAACAATATGATACGGCGCCGATTACTCAAAGCAGCCTTTACTAACATGAATACAATTTAAACTGGTTATAAAAAATCCCGTCTCCAAACTTGCCCATTTAATCCAGTGGCTATTAACTCATCAGCCTCAAGTGGCCATTAGAAGAACTGCAGTTTTTCTGCTGCTGAGGTTGCTGTTTGATTTCATATCCATGCAACATGTTCACTCTCAACACATTTGGACTTAAGTGCATTAAAATAAGTGATAATAAAATAAGCTGGACTGGATATTGATAACTATGTGATATAAAGTTTTATTTTGTATCATGAAAGGGAAAGAACCAGCAGCATTCTAGTCAAAGAGCCCTTAAATCTATTTAACAAAGAGCTTATACAACTGTGTATTTATCTGAGAGAGAATTTTGGCATTTTTGTTGAGTGCGCAAACTGCGCAATAGTGACAAAAAGTCTGTCAACACAAGTTAAAACTCTCGACCTTTGAGTGCGTCACGGATGAGGAGGAGCTAGCTGTGGCTAGTGATGGTGAGGATGGAGGAGCACCAGGAAACAATATACAAATACTCAATTTTAGGATGTTTTGTTTTTTTTCCTGTTGCTAATTTTGTAGTTGAAAAAGTTTGCCTGTGATTGATTGCAAACAGCATTCGTCACAGTTGGTATTAAAAATAGGATGTAGTGACGTCTTTTTTCCTGGAGTGATCTTACTAAAAGGTTAAAAGTAATAGTGTTTGAATGGAAGTCTTCTGTTTGTTGGACAGAAATATTACATTTGTATGCAGCGTTGGAATAGAAAAATCTGGAAAGCAAAACACGTTGTATTAGCCATAGTGTCGCAACTACAGCCGCACATCTGTGCGAGGCTCACCATGAGAAGGTGCTAATGATTTAATGACAGGGGTCTGGGTTCACCTCAACTGAAATAGAGAGTGTGTGTTCTCTTTAAACCTCCCCCCCAACTTTTTCTGCCAGCTACCACCCCAACCACACAGACTTCCCTTTGTTTAGGAAAGTTCCTCTCTGTACGGCTGACATCATCGCGCCCTGCGTCCTGCGGAGGCGGCAGCAAGCTAAACCACACACGTTTCTGGCAGGCTGTGATGGAGATATTGGAGGGAGCCTCAGACAAGGCAGCTCCATCTCTGCGACTTCCTGATTACACGGTGCGCGCAGCCTCTGCCGCGGACGCTGGCTGACGAAGCCTCTGCGGCTCGTCCCGTCGCTTTTCTGACTCAAAACCTGCCCAGACTTTACAGAGTTTATTCTGGAAGGTCCTGTTCAGTGTGGTACACGTTTTCTCCACCCCTAGCATCAGCACAGTTAAGCTGGCTGTTTTCTGTTCTTTTTCAATGCCATCACTGCTGCCTGCCTCAACCACACCCGCCCTTGCACCAGCAGCAGACTGAAGAATGCCCCTCTGAAGTGCTGCGTCCAGTCCTCACCGCAGCTTATGCTCAGGGTTTCAAGCTGTACTTTGGTGGAGAGGAAATGCTCTGTATTCATGTCTGTGAGGTCCTCTTTTTCACCCTGACTGAAGTAAGCTTTTATGATCTGACCAAAAAGTACCCAACATGCTCTTTTGAAGTATGTTTTTGTAGATTTAGATGCTGTTATTTTGGCGTCATGTGCTTTTTCTTGGCCTGTGTAATTAGCAAATGCCATCTGAGACATACTGGGTTATCTCTCTTTGAAAATAAAGATGGAGGATTCCCATTTATAACCATTTTAGAGTTGCTGGGGCATCACAGGAATGGAAAGGAAGCGCTGGTCACCCTCACCCGGCCGGAGTCTCGGCATTCCTCTTGTGGGTGATAATGTGAACTGGGGAGGCTTGGCTGCTTCGCCAGCGTCAAACTGCCAGAGTGAAAGAGCAGTGGATTTACATGAAGCTGTATCTCAGTGATTTTAATTGCATCAACAAATCATAACTGTTGTCTGCTTGAATTGCTTTGTAAAAACATATGATTCAGATCACGGAGCAGAAAAACTAAAAGGGAAAGGTTTCTTAATTTCATGATTGCTGCTTGTGTCTTAAAATGATGGATGATGATGCTGACATAAATTACGAGCATTTCTAAATGGATGCTTTGTAAAGGTTTGGAAGCAAAGAAACCAAAAACAGCTGAAAGCAGTCAGATGATATTATCAAGTTTGATTATTTCTATTTGTCTAGACTTTGTTGCTGATAATAATTCAAAGCAGATAATCAGTAATCTGTAAGTAATTACAGTTTGAGAGTAACTAACCTCGCGAGCAGACTACCTCACTTCATCACACTCCTTCCTGCTGCCTGAATAAACAGCATTGCTAGGCAGCAACCCATTTCCTTACACAAATATACGGGGCTTTCGCAGGCTCTTAACCCTGACAGGGATCCTCCTCCAAATCACATGTTATGCCTCCCCAGTCTGAGGCTTTCACTCTCATTGTGGGCGCTGCTCGCCTCGAGTGCTCCCCTTATGTAAGTGAAAAGTGCGGTCTTCATTTCAACATTTCCACACTGATTGTTTCAGCCGACACTCTTTTCCAAAGTGCCTTATAATTAGTCGGGGTTGAGTGTCGGCCTCTATTACGCTTTGACGGGTTTGTGGATGACGATGTGCGTATAGTGCTCGTTTTATAACACTTTGCTTGCAGACTCAGACCAGTTTGACTCTTAGAAGCTCTTAATCAGTCAAGATAAAGTGCTGTTCTGCGTGATAGCATGCAATAAAGTCTACTTAGTTAAACTGTATTTTTGAATACATTTGAATACTAATAGCCCATAGAGAGAGGAAAAAAACGTCCCAATACTTGACCCTGAATGGCCGACACTAATTCAAACCTGATTACTGGAGGCATTTCAAGTGAAGCAGAATTGCTTAATGTAATTTAAAAGATGGAAAAACTTTAAGACTGTTTAGCCAAACAGGAGCAAGTCCAGCTGGGATGTTTTGGTTAAAGATGGAGGAAATTTAAGAGCCTAAAAAATTACAGATTGGAAAAAAAGAGCACTTAAAAAAAAAAAAGAAAGTTCATTTTTATATTAATCCACATGTTGATGTTTGCTGAAACATATTAATCATGGTTTAAAAATAAAAAAAATGTTGCTTTTCTCTGTTTAGTTTCCTCAGTTTAAATTGACAGTGGTGTAAAATGTCGAGCCTCACTCATATTTACTTAGATGTAAACATAAAACTAATGTTAAATATTCTGCTGTAATTCTTCTGCTGCATTGTATGGATAACATACATAACTCTCTGACAGAGTGTCAATAGTAGCCGCTGTTCTCAAATTTCAGCACTGCACTCCCAGACTGCACTCTGCAGTCTGGGAGGTTGAGGTCATCCTGGCAGGAGGCCTCTTGTCAGGCAACACCTATGAAGGTCTGGGATTACTTTAGATGCTCTGGGACGAGCCCACCAACTGTAGCAAGCAGTTAACTTGACCCTGATTGTCCCTGTTTGGGTCTAAACGGCTCGACCTTGACTTTTCCAAAACACTGCCTCAGTCATGTCACAAGGCAAGCATGGTGCTCACAAATCACAAAGCTGCAGACTGTAGGTGTATTTTACCGCTCTTTGGCCCCATGAGATTGAGCCACTGTTGGATCAACATCTTGGCAGACCTGACATGAACTCGTAGAGGAAGTGGGCACAGGCTGTTGGTAGTAAATTAAAGATGAAAAGGGTGATGATTACACGGTCCTAAAAGGCTACTTTGTTGGAAAGCCTGACCTCTGAAAGACCTGCGTTACGTTCTGACAGTTTGTAAGCTTGACCGCACATGTCCGTCGTTTCTTTGTCTCTTAGCTTCACGGGTACATGGAGAGCGAACCCCTGACTTTGCAGCTGTTCATCGGCACAGCTGATGACAGGCTGCTGAGGCCACACGCCTTCTACCAGGTCCACCGGATCACAGGCAAGACGGTGTCCACCCCGAGCCACGAGGCCATGCATAACAACACCAAGGTTCTGGAGATCCCACTGCTACCAGAGAACAACATGCGGGCCATGTGAGTATCGCCAGACTAAAAAAACAGCTCAAGACTTGACTTGGACATCCAGTCTCAAATTGTTTAAGAACTGGCGTGCACTGGAATGAAGCACTGGTTTTAAACTGGGATGAATCTGATTGCCAGTGAAACCTTTTAAAGAGTAATTTGAGACAATGGCAATGCCAGTCTCAAGTCATTAACCAAGAAAGCACATTTTGTACAAGCCCATGTCACGTTCGGTCACTGACAGGAAATCCAAGTGAAATCTGCTGTCCCTTGAGAAATTTCCTTCAAGTCCATCAAGAAAAGTCATGCCATGCATTGAGTCAGCTGAAACAAGTCCAAGTCAAATCTTTTAATTGTCCACGAGCAAGCTGCAAGTTAAGAGTGGACAATTTCGTCAATGTTCCCTCAAAGCTCTCGCAATCAAGTCCTTTGACTTGTTTGATTTTGCTTTCAAGTCAACATTCGACTTGAATATTTTAACATTTAAATCTTAAATGAATGACTTAGATTTCACAGCAAGTACACAACGAGTCCAAAAGACTTGAAATAATAATTCTTGCTATGATGGAGTTTAGTGCAGCCAGTAAACACCAGCTGCTGTGGTAGCTGTAAAAATGCATCTTCACTGTTATCATATTAAAGGGATACTAAAATCACGGGAATTTATTTCAACAGAGGCATCAGTCTGGTCTGGTGAGAGGGGAATTTCACTCCTCTCGAGCTTCTAAAGCCTCATCAAAGCATGTTAGATTGCTGCTTTTGATTTATCTGTGCATGTCTTTGAGCTTGCACGTCTCCTTTAGGGCTTTAGTTTTGCTCTTGAAGTGTTACTCTCCGCACACAGATGGGTGGCTTTTCCCATTTTATGAGCTTCAGAGATCAGATTACTGGGAAGTCTTCGGGCTGCTAACAGGGGACCCGGGGTCTCTGTCTGTGCTGCAGGTAGTAACATCCTGCTACCATCAGCACTTCCCCTGCTTTTTAATGGATGTAACACATAAGCTCCACTTATACAACGACTTCACCTCGGGGTTTCTTCACAGTACTGACAGAGTACACGAAGGGTTTTGTGGTGGATTTGACATGTGCTCCAGTCCAGTGTGACGTATATATGTTTCATAATGCGGTATAGGATACAGGCGTTATTATATCCCTGGAATAGTTAATCATGATGATTTAGGAGGAAAAGTTTTAAATTAAATTGTTAAGCAACACCAACGCAGATTTGTTTTTTGCGGCTAATGAAGCCACAAGAGTCGAGTTGGTATGAATTCAATTAACTCTTCATAAATTAGTGCCTTAAAAGAAATAAAAGTGTCTTTTTTTTGTCCTCGTCTTCTAAAAAAATGAAAAAACCCCAAAACTCACTGACGAGATCCCTCAGTATGTGATTTTTTGCAGTCAGTCTGTTTGTGTAGGCAGAGAGCAGAACAGCTGGGGTCCTTAGCATCAACACCTGATTACTTCACCAGTAAAGCAGACCCTGGTGTCTGCCCAGAAGAATGTAAGGGAGTGTCCGAGTGTGTGTAAAAGTTGACATTAAGTAGGCTTTGAGGAATGCAGCATCAAGTAGCAGAGCGATGGAAAAGCCAGAAACCGTTTGGAAAGGCCTGAGGTACTGAAGTATGAAAAAGTTAGAGGAGTTCAGTGAAGAAGGGGCTTATTAAGTGTCCGATGAAGACTTTGACTCCTCAAAATACATCTTATAGCCAATTCCTGGTGGTGAGATTTGTGCAGGGGCAACAATATTTAAGGAGCCGGCTCATGTGAATCAAACAGATTCATGAAAAATTGAATGCTTCCAGGCGTTTTTTTCTTTAGAGCTTCAGTTTTACCCCAGAGCAGGTCCACTGAGGCGTAAAAGCTCTGCTGGGAGTGGGGATGTTAATCTTCTGTTGACAGCCTTCTTCGGGGCTACAGTGATGAAGTCCAGAGTGAAAGTCTTTGCTACATAAATCCTGATTAAGTGTGAGATTATATATGTCATAAACGGACCCAGCAGACTCTTTGTCTTGTGTCTTTGCAAACACAGAATCGACTGCGCGGGAATCTTGAAGCTGCGTAACTCGGACATAGAGCTGAGGAAGGGGGAGACCGACATCGGACGCAAGAACACGCGTGTGCGGATGGTGTTCAGGGTTCACATCAACCAAGCCACGGGGAGAACGGTGTCTTTGCAGGTGGCATCAAACCCCATCGAGTGCTGTAAGTACATCCACTCATATTTGTCCTGCTTTGAAAATGCCAAACTTGAACTCATCAGCCTTCTACAGTCGTTTAAAGGGCTCCATTAGCGTGCACACGGGTAGAAGCGTAAGATGGTGTCACTGATCCCAGCAGGGAAACTCATTCTGTGCATTTAACAGACTCTAAGTATTACAAGCAATGAGCATCCACCATGATGCATCATTTCCAGTTGTAATTTTCTAAAAAGTCATTTTGTTAATACCGGTTCATTTGAAGACTTTATTCCAACTGAGCACCGAATTCTAACAAAATAAAGTAAATAAAGAAAATAGACTACAGTCTCCAGAGATTTCCTTCTAACTGTGACTGGCTGCTGGCTCACAGGTATGGTGTAAGAATCTCCTCACATACCTGCAGTGCAACAAGACATATAAACAAGCTTGTCCTTCAAAATAAAAGCACTACAAGTAGAATTATGATTTAAAAGATGCAAAATCAGTGATTTTTTTTTAATTTCTTGAAAAATTATCTGGATTATGTGATAAATATAGCGTTAACAATTAGACCAGTTATTTGTTTAAGTTCCTTTGATAGGCAAATTCACCTAACAAGTTTGTGATGGCAGGAGAAATCATAGGGAACTCATACAGCCTAGCACCCTTTTACCACAAGGCGCAGTGCTGACCACTGAGCCTTGTGCTGCCTAAATGGCTGTCACACCCCTCTAAAGGGTCAGAAGTATCCACTATATTTAACTTAATCAGTGTGAGACAACTCTTCCGTGTGAATGGGTGCTTTGTACCAGACGAATATCTCAACATTTATTGGATAGACAGACACTCACACAGCTGCTGATGGGGATGCAGACAGGCTTGTTTTTGTGAAATACTGTATCGTGTTCCAGTTTTAGACTTTTAATAATTCCTCAAATCAAATGGAGTGAGATTAGAAAGATAACAAAAGTCCATGTGACTGGTGGTTGTAAGTGGATGCCGCTCGATTCAAAAAGATCACAAGACCGAAGGACTGGGCAGTAGATTAATCAGAAACGATGAGAACTGATTAATCCTTAATTGATTAACCAAATTGACGTAAGCTTCTCAAATCTGAAAATGTCCGTTTTTTCTTTGCAAATCAAATTTCGTTATCCGTTTCTCGACCAGATCAGAGAATATTAATGAGCAACGTTGGACTGAGTCAAAATTATGAAAGAAGAGAAAAGCTGTAGATTCCCTGATAAAGATAAAAGGAAAAGATGCAGCCATGTAACGAGAGCCACTGAATGCGGTTCATGTGATAGTGAACTACACTTTAATGTAATGGTATTAACCCTGTAAAAGCGTTTTAAGCCTGGCTCGATAAACCCCATTGACTGCACTGCACTGGAGTTGACCTTTCAATGGACCGGGCTAAATTCAGGCAGATCAGCCACTTCATGTGGTTCTGGCACCAAGGGCTGCCACACAGATTAAGTCTTATGAGGTAAATGAAAGACAGTAGTTAAACCATGAGCTCAACCCCTTGAAATAGACCATTGTTAGTTTTTGAATGACTGCCACAAAGCAATTGTTTTTGACCAAAATTCGCCTGGTGTGTGAGCGAGGCTGAAAATGACACACAGGCGAAGAGCAGCAGAGAGATGTGGGAGAGATTGATCGTTTCCAAAGACAGGGAATTAGAGTTTTATCAAAATCAGAAAACAGCAGCATCAAATTACAAAAAGATGATTCTCATGTGAGGCGAATATTCAGCCTCTGTTTATTTATCCAGGTCAATCAGAATGAAATTACATGGGCTAAACTTGGCTAAGACATCAGCTTTACATCTAGCTGAAGACAGAACAAGGTTTGTGAGTATTTTGTGGCGTGTGATAGAACGTTTTGGAGGGGGGAGAAAAAAATGAAGGCAAACAAGGAATGAGAAAGACAGGCCAAAAGTTAAGAGTGAGGCGTAAGGAGGATCAGGAGAGGAAATATTTGAGAGGAAACATCCTCTATAATTTAAGGGAAACACAAATAAACACAACATGAAGCCTCTCTATGCTTACTGCCAAACAGGGATCTTAATTTTAACATGGAGAAGTTGAGGTTTACAGCTCTGTGAAAGCTGTCTAGGTAGTGATTCAGCCTCGGTCTGGATGCTCAGGTCTGCATGGGGAGTGGGTGTGTATTAGCTGAGCGATGAAGCCCGGTTTGTTTTTTCCCTCCCACAGCTCAGAGATCAGCCCAAGAGCTGCCGCTGGTGGATAAGCAGAGCCTGGAGACGTGTCCCGCCCCCGGAGGGGAGAGGATGCTCCTCGATGGACACAACTTCCAGCACGACTCCAAGGTGGTGTTCGTGGAAAAGGCTCAAGGTAAAGCCGGAGGAGATTTGGGAGTTTGCGCTGTTTCATCTCAGTGCAGCAGTGTGTGTATGTGTGCGTGTGTGTGTGAGTGTGTGTCTCCCTTTCTCTGCTGTTGGAGAAACCCCAGGACTGCTCCTCCCCTCCCAGCTCCTCTCCTCCCCCCGCCGTCAAAATATCCTCCATTCTGCCAGAGTGCCACATGTGGTGCACATTAATGCGCTGTATTTTTAACCCAGCAGATTTACTTTTGCAGAAGTTTCCATTGCCTGTTCAGCAGAGGAATGGATCACAAATGCAGCATGTGTTGCGTATGTGTGTGCGTGCGCATGTAGGTGGGTGGCTGTGCACGTGGTGTGGACACTTTTGTGTGTGTGTGTGTGTGTGTGTGCCTTGCATCAGTATTTGTTTCTCTTTTTCTTACGTTAAGCCGTTTTGGTTAGGAGGGAGCGGGGACTGCTCCCAGATGTTGATACGACAACGTTTACAAACAGCAATTTCCTTGATTAGCTTTAGCAAAGCAACGTGAGGTACAGTTTGGGCCAAGGCTGAGCAATGTAAACACGTGTGATCCTATCACGACGGTGACTCATTCAAAAAAAAGAAAAAGAAAGGAAGCCTTTTCATTGTTCCACCTGTGGAAGAAGGAATTCAAAGCTGCACGGGCACACAGGCAGCCCGCCTCCAGCACTGTACGATGGAGTAGTGAGATTGTTTATTAACACTCGGAAGAAGAATCTTTTTCCTCTCTGCGCAAACTCTTTGTTTAACTCTGATCTCATGAGGTGAAAAGGGCAGATCAGAGGCAGAACTAATGTCATGTGATGAATTAGAGCTGACACCAGAACCACTTTTTGGAGCACGACATGAAACTCTGGGTTGAACAGAAATGAAAAATATGCAATATCCACTTTGTAATAAACTGATGTTAGCCTTGGAGTCTCATAGGAATTGTCCTGACACCTATACTTTTCATGTTATACACGCTTCCTCCATATAGTGTAGTTAAAAACAACAGTGGATGCATTTTCATTGTTATGCAGATGATACCGATCTATATTTATTAATGAGACCTGATAACAAAAATTAGTTTGTGCATGTCTTGAAGACATAAAGGTTTGTAATAACCCCAAACAACCTCATAAAAATTGTGTCCTACTGTTGTAAAGAACCTGGGACTCATTTTTCACCAGGATATATGTTTCTATGCAGACATTAAACTAATATTTAGGACAGCTTTACTAAAACAGAAACATCCTCTGCCATCCTGTCATGCTGAAAAAAAAAATCATGCATTTTTCTATCCCTAGACTGAACTATTGTAATTCATTATTATCAGGCTAACATAAAATTTCCCCGAAAAGCCTTCAGTTGATTAAAACCCTGCAGTTAGGGTACTAAGAGGATAAAGTTCATGTTGCTCCCATATTAGCTTCTCTTCACTGGCTCATTGTTAAAACCAGAACTGAATTTACGTGCAGTTGTCACACAGTGTGTTGCTAGCTAAAGGTCCAGCTCCTGTATTTCACAGGGAGAGAAGGGAAAGAGAGCAAACTTCACTCAGAGATGGAGAAAGATAAGAAAGACAGGAAGAAGAGCGCTTGATAAACTTGAAATTTAAAGTTTACATTAAGTCCTCCTGTTTTTAAATCTGATATTGGCTCTGTACATTACGTATTTTTCATTTGTGAAACATGCTGCAAAACAAACCGGGGACTGTAAATTTGACTTGAATTTAATAGAAAGGTCCATTCTGTTTTTTAAATTTAGCATTAAAGTGATGCATAAAGTGAGTATAGCATTACTTACTCACTTAAGGCAGGTTACAAAACAAGGCTTTGCCTGCAGTCCTGGAGTATGAGCTGATAACAGCTGATCTCAGTGCTAGCCCACAGCAGAGCTATCAGTTGACACGTCTTTGAACATTTTGTAGGCACATTTTCTTTAAGCTGATTTACCCTGCTTCTAGTTGATTCTGCCTCTGCAAGCTGCTTCACAACCCACCTCTTCGTTTCAGTGCTGTGCCTGACTGAATGAGCGTCATCCTTGTTATCGCTGATGTCTGTTCTGTTGTGTACCGAGCTTTCACCCCTGCCTTATGCTTTCCATATATTCACATGGAAAAGATGGATGTCCCCAAATACAATAATACCACAATAATGTAGATGGAAATCTTCCTTTGTGTAAAGTGATACTGGCTGAATTTTAATCTAACAAACTTTCTTCCTTTATCTCACATTTCAAATGTATAGCCATAGTGTATTAAATTATTTAAAAAATATATAGCTTGTTGAATATTTAGATAAACCACATTGCAGGTAGATATGAAATGTGGTTGAAAGCTTCAGACACAAGTGTGAAAGTGCTGTCAAACTACTGTCTACTACCTAACCTTTTCATCAATACCAATTATCTCTATAAATGTAACCTTTTTAGCTCTGCCTCCTGGCGTTTCATCCAATCAGTGTGTCCTGCTTGGCAAACCACATATTTTTGATCCTAAATTGAGCAAAGCATTAGTTCGAACAAGCCGTGAAATCTGCCTCAGCTGTAAACTCGCCAGATGAGCTGCTCTCAGAGCCGCTCCACAGTAGCTGATCGTCCAGTTGATATTGAACTGATATTTAAGATAAGCTTCAGAGTGGACTATTTTATCTGCTTTAACCTGCCGTCAGTTGCTGGACATCTATAAGCAACTTGGCAACCCATCCCCAGCCCAGCTCTTCCTTTCCATGCTGTCTCTGACTCATTAAATGCATGTGTCATCTCTGATGCTTGCTCTGCTTTGAATGGCTGGTTTGCTGCTGTTTCTGCTGCCTCCTGTTTTCCATGTATGAAAGAGCAGGAAGATGCAGTGACCACGCCTTATGCTTTCCACGTATCCTCTCGAAAGGGTGGAGAGGTTCCAGAACAGAACCATGTTGCTGAATATAAATTAATAACAATTTGGCTGAAGCAGATCTGACTGAATTGTGTGTTTCTGTTTGACCCAAACTCTGAGCTCATTGTAAATACATTCATCTGGTTCATTTACAAAGGAAACAAAACAGAAACGTCCAACATGTTTGGGTCTTTAGCTGCTCTGGTTCTCCTTGAGCTTTGAATCTAGCCGTCTTTAGGGCCTCGTGGACTGATGCTTATGGGTGTGCTCCCTTGTTTTTGATGAGGGTTTCCCTGCGTCTGGCACCAGCATCAGATTCCTGGGCAATCCTACCATGGAAACACCCTTGAGCCAGGCTTCCACAACACTGCCCCCCCTCCACTTCCCTCCATCCGTCCACCTCTTTATCCAAGCTGCTTCTTTGCCACCAGCTCTCAGTTCATTAACTCTATGAGCTGCGATCTCCCTGTGGATCAAACTGGTTCTTCTTTACAGCTGCTCCCTGTATAAACACACAGATAAATAGAAACAGTAGACTAGTAGAGACGTCATTACTCTCTGGGGTGAAACGGCATCACTGATATAATAAGATACTAACTAATAAGGCCAAGGACTAAAGGCTCAAATCTGCATATTTAAAAAAAATATACAACTCATCTCTGTTTTCAAATCTTCATGTAGAACATGTACGCTCTGGAAAAGTTATAGACTTTTATTGTTTTTTTTTACTCGTGCCAAAGCGGAGCTCTGAGAAACCATTTAACAATCAAACTCATAAATCCGGAGTGGTGGATTTTGTTGCCATAAAGGGCTTAAGCATTTATTTTTACCGATGGACAATTTTCCTGCAAATCTTCCAATAAAGCGCTCTCACAAAGCTGCGGTAACAGAACATGCGGACGCTGACAGATGCAAATATTCCTGAGAGTTGTGTTTTTGCATCCGTCCTGTACTTGCAAGTGAATACGTCTGTGTGTGTGTGTGTGTTTTAGTCAGAGTTTCCCCTGCAATTATAGCCGGGATGAGTGACCCTGCCTTGAGATGCCAACTTGCTAAAAAAAAATCAATTTGTTTTGGTTTTTGTTTTAATGTCCGATGGATTTTTTTCCCCTCTTGCGGTAAATAATGAAAACCTTCTGGAGTGCGAACGTGACAAGAGAGGGTGACCTTGAGACCTCGTGTTTTTTGTGCATGTGCAGTTTCATGTTTTTGAGTTTGTTTTTGTTGCTGCCCGTGACTCACGCTCATGAAGGAAATCCCTGTTTTCCCATAGAGACCTGCACACTCTGTCACCTGCTCTTTAACACACAGTCTGAAAACACAAACTGGCTTTGCTTTATCTTGCCTGCATGTCCCGCCTTTAGCAGAAATGGCCAAGATAACATCGGTTCAGCTGCCACTCGTGACTACAGCCAATCAGTCATAAGAGATTACTGTATGGCTTTGGTGCTGCAGACATCAGCCTGTAATCTAAACCTAACTCGATCTCACCTTGCTTTCATTTGCAAAATTACTGCCCAGGAGATGCTTTCTGTGATAAGTCGCAGCCACTCCATGTGGGAAATTAGGCCCTGCTGTCCTCTAGTCACCTCTTTGTGTTGATTAGTACTGGAAGACTTCATTTGTTGTCAGCAGGAGTATAAACTGTACCTTGGTTATTTAAAAAATAGATATGCACCGATAAAAGTAGACACATTATGTTCCGTTTATGCTGTTGTAGTGTGGATGCTTATGTTAAACGTGGGCAAACGTAGACATATTGGAGTCAGCGTATGTACTAATAATCCCTGTGAAACAAGGCTTTGGGTTTCAGGCCGCTCTAAAAGCTTAGGCTCAGACAGATTTTTCTACTCTTGGCTCTGGATGATGTCAAAGAGAGCGGATATCTCTAATGTGGTTTTGTCAGAAGCTCCACCCGCCTGTGCTCAAAACTTCTGTTTATGAAGGGCTGCTAATCAGAAGACTGCATACCCTTAAAAAGAAAGCTATCTTTAAGGGCGATGATCTGAGGCTCTGCGCCGAAGCCCAGCTAAAGATAAACAAGGATTATTCCGAGCTGCGACTCAAAGAAAATGGAGCTAGAAGTGAGCATCGCAGGTCCAATATAAGGTTACAAAATGTGACAAGTTTGTTGTTAAGTTATAAGATGTTTCATAACCTTACCTCATAACCTCATAACCAGCCAGGATCTTTCTCTCTCTCTCTTAAACCTTCATGTTTAATCCCAACCAGTCATTGGAGATACGCCCTCGATGAGCTTGATTCTGCTGAACATTTCTTCCTCTTAACCCTTTATTGGCCAAGGGACCATATGTGCTACCCTATTGCATCTGAACAATGAAAAAGAAAATAGAAAAAAGTTATTAAAGTTAAACATAAGTTCTCCAATAGCATGCTAGGGTTGAGTATTTGAATTTGAATGAGAACTGCTGTTGCTTGGGATCCAGCGATGTGGAGAGTTACGCCCCTTTATGACCAAGTTCTAAGTTTTGTTGTAGTCTTGTTTTTGTTGTTGCTGTTTTTGTTTTGGTTTAAGAAGCTGGTTTGATTTCATTCTCCCAACTGTTTTTTTTAATCTGTTTTAATCATGCTTGGACTATATGACTAACATGATAAACAAACCTCTCAGACCCACTTACTAGTTTCCAGCTGCATCACATGGTCTTCATTTAGTAAATGGTGTTGACTAATGAAGCTAAAAAAGGATCTTCTTGGGGTTTTTTCTGTCTACAGTATTAGATTTTAGCGAGGCCTGCTGCGTCACCTGGATGCTGACATTTCCCCCCCAAATTTGATGATAACTGTATAGTTCAGAAAGCGTCCATTTGAAACGATAACAACTGGACTGTTTCACAACTGCAGTTATCTGAAAATAATGCACACCGTTGATTACTTTCACCGGGTCCCTCCTTTTATTTGCTGGAGTATTTTTAATCAAGTGTGGTTCTGCACAGTGTTTCCCTTCAATGATTGATAATAGCGAGAGATCCTGGAGGAAATCCTTTCAGAGGAAAAACCCCAAATGAAAAGAGCACTTTCACATCTGGCCTGGTATTCTGGAGAGCTGCCTGGTCGGCTGCAATCAGCATCGCTGCGAATAACAATTTCCCTGATCCATCAAACCTACAGCTATGTTTTCCTTGAACCATCTTCCTCACCCGTCGCTCTTTCTGTGAGCCGACGAGTTGGAGCTCCGAGCAGGTAGAAAAGCCGAGCTTTCCTCGTCTGACGGGAACACCCAAACAATTTTGTCTAATCGTTCTTGGTCAGAGCAGCAAGTAAGACGAGCTGAAAATTGAACTTGACCGCGCTGCGTTGCTGTGAGATGGTTTCTAAAATTACCGGTAGAAAACTGCAGACAGCCCTCCTTCTTTAAACTAATGAGAGCTGTGAGCGAGATGACAGTAGCGTAATGACAGTAATGTACCTTGGGGTGAATGAGTTTGTTTTAACTTGCACGCTCTGTTAGCTGTGCTATCTTTTGAGCGGTGGTTTGGTTTGGAGGGAGGGTTCCTTTGCTTTGGTGGTGCGCATGGTCGGCGCACTTCACTTTCATTAGATTAACAGAACAATGGCTGTTCAGCGGTTTGGCTGCTTCGGACACTTTTGAGAACAATGGCTATTTTTCATAAACAAATCAATTACAGTCACATAAACAGATGAGATGATGTTTTCATAAATTATAGGGTATGATTTCTTAAAAAAGAAAGAAAAAGACAGCTTTTTTGAGAAACTCCAGAGATTGATTTCTCTATGAAACGGGTGACGTTGTGTAGTGGCAGGCGCCGCTGTAGCTTTAAGTGGTGTTCTTGAGGGCTGGATGTCAGTATCTGCTGCCATTTATCAGATTTGAGCTGGCCTCAGTTTGCAAGCAGCTTCCAAAATCCAAATGTTTTCAGGGTGGTAAGGAAGAGGTCTCAGTCGTCAGTCAGAGGACAAGGGAACTCTTTCAGTGTGCCACATGGACTTGGGTAGAGCATATGTTTATATTTACTGTACGTTATGAGGGCTTGGGCACATGCCACCCCGCTGTTTCACTCTGGGCACCAGAGTTTTACTCCACCCAGCCTCAATTAAGACACACAAGGAGCTGTTTGAATCTCTTTCTAAACACAACATGACAAATAACTGTATTGTATATTGTTTGATCCCCCTCGGCTGCCATGACTCTTTGCAGCACACCACCGCTGTGTCATTGACTGCTCTGTGTTATGTCTGCTCTGAGAAAGTAATGATTTGTGTAGACCGTTGCTAACAAAATGTGAATTGTACGACTTCTGAGAGGCTGGGACGGTGCCAAGGCCGGTGGAGCTTGGGCGTTGTGAGAGCTGGGGAGGGGTGCTGGGTTTATATGGTCGAGGTGGTTTTAGGCTGAGTTGTTTAACTTAGATAATATTGGATATCATCCAGCACAGTGGGCCAGAGAGTTAGAAACCAAATTGTGCTCGCTGAAATTTGGTGGGAGGGGAGCTGGAGAGAAACTGCTGCCGAAGTTTTTCATTGGATCGGTGCAGGCTTTGCGCAGATGTTGCCCTATAACTCTGGAACATTCTGTGGTTATCAATTACATTCTGTGGTTATCAATTATCCGGTACAGTCTTTTCAAACAAAGGCATCCCACGCATTCAACTTTTCAAAGCTCTTTCTCTCTCTTTTTTTTAGCTCTTGAGAAGTTTCCTGGCAGTAGGTAGCTGGGCACCGAGAACAAATTGCTCAATTCAAATTTTCTATCTCTGTGATGATGTGAAAAATGATGTGCGTGAGTCAGAGAGAGCGAAGGCAAAAGCAGACGGGGAGAAACAGACAGAGACATTGAGGGAGATCTAAAAAACATGTTCATCTCCTGTGGATTGACAATGACTGGAAAGGCTTCCCTTCTGGAGAGCTTCCCGAAGTGAGGAGACAGAGTGGGGTTGAGAAAACAGACAAACGCGCAGATTTTAGTGTTAGTCACGTTAACTATTTTTAAAGTTTGTCAGCGCTGCTTACGTAAAGATATTCTTTTCACTGAGAACTTCCTGTATGACGAGCTGTTTTTCTTCTCTTTTCTGTTTATAGGGAGGTTTCTTTGCCATATTGTTTATAAATCTTATGTTTGAATCATAATACCACACACCAGTCTGTGTGTGTGTGTGTGTGTGTGTGTGTGTGTGTGTGTGTGCACTTCCCATAACTCTACACCTTGCATCTGTACCAGATTATCTTGAAGCTTTCAGAATGCTGTTTACATTTATTAACTCTCAGATTTCATTTTGTTTTTAGAATGAAAGTAGACCATTTATGCTTCCCTTCATTTCTCTCATACCTGTATCTTTACAGTGACGAATGCTCCTACTGAACATATCCAAAGTTGAATAATTAATTAACTATATGTAGAAGCAATCCCCTCGAGGCAAAAGCTAAGGCTTCGTTTCAGACAGTCTTTCTTACTTTTGGATCTTTATGATGTCAGTAGCACACAGCTCGGGCTGTGAGCACAGTGGCCCCACCCACAACTCTTTTGAGGGGCAACCAATCAGAAGAAAGTTATTTTAAAGGTAACAAGTGTTGTTTCAGACAGAGGATGAGCTGAGGGGAGGCCCAGTTGGAGATGATTGATGATTATTTTGAACTGTGAATCATGCAAAGCATCTCTAGTAGAGTCCAAGAAGAGAAATGTGGAGCCAGACATGAACATAATGAGCGTCCACAGAGAGAGTGAAAAATTTAGGTAACGAAAAATTTATTGTCATAAGCTGTCACTTTTTTCTCAGAAGTTTCATACTGTTCCTGTCAGTAAGTTATAAATATTTCACGTAGGAGGTTGTCGTATATTCCCCTTCTGTCTTCCTCTCATACCTTCATGTTTCATCTAGAACGGTCACGAGGATGAAGATTTGAATGATGAAGTAGTTTTGTTTTTTTTTCATTTTGTTTTTTGTATAAGTGCTTACTTATACTAATTATTGTATTGTGGGCTTTCTTTCTATGATAATGTAATATTTACACTGGGTTTTTAAAGTACTAAAGAGACCGTGTAGGGAAAATTTACTTGAAATGGAATTAAAATATTTTACCAGTGAAAAAAGACAAACATACAACAAGTAATAGCAAGGTTTTATGATATATGTTGAGTTGCACGCAACAAGGTTGCACGAAGAGACGTATTAAGTGTCATCTGGAAGACAAGTCGAACCTGTTGATGTATCTGCAGCATTCACAGGCTGCGTTGCATTGTTTCCTTTTTTCTTTTCTGGTTTGCAGCTCGTCAGAAATGTTCTTTCCATCCCTTTGAAGTCATTTCAACCACTTACATTTACATGTGTATATTGACTGTAGCATAAACATTATGCATTATTAAGCACTGTGTGGCTAATGGCAGCAGAAACCATGTCAGATGTTTGATATTTAGCAGAAATAATAAGTGATCTTTTAAATGTCTAACAGAGCAGGTTTAAAAAGAAAACTTTGCTCTAATAGCTCAGAATAGCTCAGCCCCAGTTCCACATTCTTACTTACAGCAGGTGCACTGAAAAATTGACTAAATTAGTACAAGCAGAGCCTGTATTGTAAAAACAGTATTTGAGACAGGCTTCTGATTGTTGAAGAGTTTGAAAATATGTCTCCAGAAGTGACAGCTCAGCTCTCAGTTGAGCCCCTCTCAGGTTTCCCTCGAGTTATTACTAAAGTGACAGCACACTCTATCTCAGCCTTTTTTGTTGGTTTTTCTTGGATGATAGTCCGTCTGTTTCATATGAAGGAGTTCTGTGGAAACATTTGGTAAAAAAAAAAAAAGACTTTTATTTTGTGTTTAGAGTTAAAGTTGAAATAATGAGCGTAAACTTGACACTCGAAGATTCAAATCGTCTGAGAGGAATTTGTAGCCCTATTACTCATTCGAAACGAATGTTATCGCTTCTTCCTGGAGAGCAGCAACCCTGAAACTCTAATGCTAAGTGTCAGGCATGTGCAGCAGCTATAAGAAAAATGAAAGTGAGATCAAACAGAGCAGAGAGAGGTCTCCGGCTCTCCAGTCAGTGCCAAGCTGCACCTCCTCCATCTGTGCCACCTCACAACTCCCGTCTACTCAAACACCGAGCGTCCCGTCCGTCTCCACTGAGCTGTCTGCTCCATTCAAACGCTCCACTTGTCAAACTGCAGGCATCATGTTGAGCGACACTGAGTCAATTTTCTTCAAAAAAAATTTGGCCATGGCTGACTTTTTCTTTCTTTTAAAGTAAAGTTTTCAATTTCACAGCCCTTTAATGTCAATTTAGAGCCTTGTTAATGAGTCAGGGGTCTAAAGAAATCACAGCGGTTTCCCTCTGTCTAATAAATTGGTTGAAAATTATAGTTTTACTCACACCTCATTGGGCAAAATGACAAATCAAACCCGAGCTTTTTTTAGCAGGCCTGTGTTTCCAGCAGTTCACATGATGCCTCGTTTTATTGCCTGATGGGAAAACCATTTTTATTGTGGCAGCTAAACAGAAGAAAACGCACATTACCAGAAAAGAAGAGAAAAAAGTACCAGTACCGTTTAACAATCATTATATGGGGATAGCGGAAAGATTCCTATGAGAACAGAAGAAATGAGAGGTTTGAAAGTCGAGGCGAGTTGTCAGTTTCCAGTCGCTGCGCATTAACGAGCCAACCAGCTGCTCAAGCATGTTGGGATTCCACACAGCGATGAAGTCAAGCTTTCTCTCATCCACCAAAGATGTCGCTCATCTCTTTGGTATGACTGCTTTTCTTTTCTTTTTTTTCAGGATTGCATCAGATTTCTCTCTGTGCGATTTTGTTGTCTCGAAGTCTGTCCCCGGTTTGTTAGACCGAGGATATGAGCTCATGAGCCGTGGGTCAGACAGTGTGACGTTCGTGATATCCTCCGCTCTCCGGAGCTGTTTTATACATCACTGATGTAACCGATAATAATAACAACACTCATTGCATTTCTTCATTTCTGCTGGGAGCCAAGTAGGTGGGTTATTTTCTGAACCGTCGTTGCTAAGTCTTTCTCTCTTTCCTGTCCTTTCTTTTAGACGGTCACCACATCTGGGAGACTGAGGCCAAGGTTGAGAGAGACGCCTCGAAGCCTGTAAGTGATACATGTGACACAGTGATCGTGACAAAGCTGATCTCATTTCAGGATTAAAGCGCTGTGTAAAGAGCAGCTGTTCCCAATCATTTATCTGAACTCGATGCCAAAATGTTTAGTCTTCGCATCTGAAAAACAATCTAACGTCTAAATTAAGAGAGCCGAGAGCGACTGGAGCCCCACTCAGTGTGATGAAGAACAACCTGCCTTAGCAACAACAACGCATTTGTTTTTTTTTATTGAATCACAAATCTGCTGTAAACTTATACATAATTAGATGGGAAGTTCAAGAAGTCTTTAAAATTTGTAAACTATTCTAGTCATTCATCTACTAGCTTAGCATAAACCTGTAAGGAAAGGCAAAATAACCCAACCCCTTAGCTAATACTACAAAAAGAATGTGTGTTCATTATTCAACTGTTATACTTTTTATATCTGATCTCTTATTTATTTACAAGAAATATTTTACAGGGCTGGAAGAAACTAAGAGGGCACTTACCAAACACTTCCTGTCTCTGTACTGGACACACTTTTGCCTTCACAACTGCCTTAATTCCTCAGTTTTTCATAGCATAGATTCAACAAGGGGCTGAAAACATTCCTCATATATTTTTGGTCCATAATGACACGACAGCATCGCACAGTTCCTGCACATTCACGACATGAATCTGTTGTTCCACCACGTCTCAATGGTGCTCTATTGGATTGAGATCTGGTGACTGTGGAGGCAATTTGAGTGCAGTAAACTCAATGTCATGTTCAAGACACCAGTTTGAGATTATTTGAGTTTTGTGACATGGTTTGTTATCCTGCTCAAAGCAGGCATCAGAAGTTGGATACACTGTGGTCGTAAAAAGATTGACAAGGCCACTAACAATGTTCAGGTGTTTATGTGACACTCCTGAAGTGTGTCGAGAAAACATCCCCCACATCATTACACCAGCCTGATGGTTGTTACCAGACAGGATGGATCCATGCTTTCATGTTGTGATGAGTCCGTGTGAAGTGCAGCCTTGGCTTCCTATTCTTAGCTGACAGGAGTGGCAGCCGGTGTGGTCTTCTTCTGCTGTAGCCCATCTGCTGCAAGGTTTCACATTCAGAGATGATCTTCTGCTTACTTTGGTTGTAACAAGTGGTTATTTGAGTTACTTTTGCCTTCCTGAGATCTCAAAGCAGTCTGGCAGTTCTCCTCTGACTTCTGGCATTAACCAGAAGGCATTTTTTCACCCAGAGAACTGCTGCTCATCAGATATTGTCTGGTTTTCAAGCCATTCTCTGCACTAGATGCAGTAGATCAGCAGTTTCTCAAATGGCAGCAACAATGATGCGATTGAGAGTCACTTAAATCATCTCAGCAGATCACCTTGACCATGTCTACATGTCTATTTGTGCTGATGGTATGTGATTGGTTGATTACACATTTACATTAACAAGCAACCAAACAGGTGTACCTAATGAAATGCCTAATGAAGTATCAATACCAGCGTTGCCTTTTGTTCTGAATCAGTAAACTGTGACTGTAACAACAGCGCTGATTTCCTCAACCCAGGACAGAAGCTTCAGTGTTGTGTTTGAAATGTGTGGAAAAGGTGTTCAAAAGTTCAGCCCTCCACCTGTGGGGGTTTGAGCCTGGCAGTGTATCCTGTCTTGCGCTCAGACAGCTGAGGGAAAGACAGAGCCAGAGACGTGGTGGGAGTCTGGGAGATAGACGAGGGGATTAGAGCGTGTATAAATGTGAAGCTCTGCACCTGCTCCCAGTGTCTTCCCTCTACAAAACACAGACACACACTCACTTAGAGTGGCTGCTGGGGCACATCTGTCTGCTTGAATAGACAAAGGGCCTCCCTCTCTCCGTCCCTCCCCACTCAGTCCAGTCTGCTGGATTGGTCCCATTTCAAACACTGATGCTGCTTTGGCCAAGTTTAATCTCAGGCCAAACAACGAATCCAGAATACGTCACCTGAACAGACTGATCTGCCCCAATGAGCGCAGATCTGGGAAGACGAGGGATGATTACGTTTTCTTTTTAAGAATTACTTATAATTAGATACAGATTTCTCATATAAACCTAGATAGATGGTCTTGACGCACTCACTTAGGGAGTCCAAAAATGCTCCTCTATGTTCAATTTGTCACATTTTTTTCCTTCCCACTGTTTGCATGATAGGAACCAGTTTTATTATATTAAACCTCCCAGACCTTGTTTTGAGATTTTCTTTTGCTTTTTGTGTTTGTTTTAACTCAATTTGCAATTTTATGATGTAACACACAAAATGCAGGCATAAAACTTTCAGAAATATTTGAATGACTTCAATTACATGTGACACCAGTGGAATCCTGCAAATACAGCTGCCTAACCGGGACACAGTTTACACAGTCCAAATGAGGAACCCTTTCCTGAAATTTAATTGCTATTTCTCTGAAGGGCCGATGGATTTCAGGGAGTAAGAAAAGTAGAAAAGCCTCATCTGGCTCCACTTAGCTTTACAGTGGTAGTGATTTAATATAACGTGTGTCAGCTCTCACCTGTACATGTCAGGCCCGGCCGTCCTCCGAAGCTCAGTTTTGCAGACGGATGACTTCCTCCCTGACTACTGAGCAGCGCCTCCAACACACTCGGTCATATATATTCCCACACACATGCACAGAAACACACACATGGGGCTCATGTGTCCACAGGCTGAACCCAGGAGTGTGGTCACTTCTGGCCTTCACTCTCAGCAGGAAGCTCTGCTGGGGAAATAAACTATCTGGACACTCCCAGGTTCAATTTATTCACTTTGACTGAGTTATTCATTGTGCAAACAACCAGAGTTCCCTCTAACCTTACTTCATGGCCTCTTTGTGGCTTTCAGATGACAACCAGATTTTTACATTGTATCTGCCGCCCCTTAAATTTAAGCTACAATATAGTGGAAGGGACTGCAGCCTGGATTTTGTGTTCCCCTTTCCCCCTTCTAATGGCCAACAGGGGGTGACACACATGTTGCCAAAATAATCAGATTGTGTAGCTGTCAGGGTTTACCTGTGATTGTCAAATTGGCACAGACGGGCATGTAGTGTTCTCAGTTTCTTTGTCACAACTACCTCTTCAATATGACAAACAAGAGAAGTAAAGCCACAGTGACGACTTCCCCCTTTTATATGTACTAATTAAGAAGTTTAAGTGCAAATGCAAAGCTATAAGCTAATTAAATGGATATTTAAATAGATGGTGTGTTTTTAATGACAGAACTTGTTCTGTGTTGCAGAATTCGCTTCTTGTTGAAATCCCTCCCTACCGAAACCAAAGACTGTCCACTCCCGTCCACGTGAACTTCTACATCTGCAATGGCAAGAGGAAAAGAAGCCAGTACCAGCGCTTCACCTACGTCCCTGCCACCGGTAAACTTGTCTTTATAGTCTGCAATTTATAGGTTTGGTCATCGCTGTCCTTCATAAAATGTTAAACTCCTTTCATATGTTTGCTGTTACAGTGAGTCCATAGTGTGGTGGCTTACACATTTTTTTAGCCATACAAAAAGTTCTCTGGTTCAATTTCAGGGGGAGCTCCAAATCCCTGTAGGCTCGTAAGAGCCAAATCAAGCTACCTACATATACTCTTACAGTGAGGGATGCTCACTGCTCATAAAACGATGCTCATAAAAATGGCTAAAGTTCAAAATAGTCTGTCAGTCTATGTTCACTCTTAGCCAGAAGCTTTGTTTCAAGTTGCCTTTTTCTACTCCTGAATCTGGTTGTGAGCACACAAGCCCCACCCACCTGCTGTCAATGTTTAGAGGAGCAGCCAATCAGAAGAAAATCACTTAAAACATTTATCTCAAAGCTTTTCCGGACCCTTTTTACTAACAATAAAAAGTGTGAGCACCACAGCATTAGAAAAAATGTCAATTTTTTTTTGATTCATTAAACATCTTTTTTGTAGTGGCTCTATACCTCACAAATGAGGTCCAAATCATGAGAACTACCATCTTAAAGGGAGGGGGAAGGGATCTAAAGCAACTTGTTTTAGCCTGAACATGAACTCTGGATGAATTTATTTTGAATCAGCAAAATATTCTCTGTGAATGGACATTAGCATAGTGGATCCACTTTATGTTGTAACTTCTTTTTCAGCAAATTTTGATGTGATGAAGCTGCAAAAAAAGGGAAAATATAGTGTGAATAAGGTAAAAACTGTCTTCAGATATATGTTAAGCTGGGGGTCAATAGTATCACTCACCATTTAGTCTTGTTCATGTTTTAATAATTAAAAAAAAAACAGCTGCTTTCATTATCATTTAGTGTAGAGTTGCGTTTTTGCTAATTTAACAAAACAGTCCCGTCAGCTTGAAACCCAAATAGTCAAACCATTTTGGTCACAAAGTAAAATAAAATATACATATATAACCCTCCATTAATCTCCAGACTTTTGGTTAATTTTTTGTTTTTGACTTTTTTGTCACCATGCCAGCCCCTCACTACTCTCAGTCTGCTCTTTTCCTTCCACATCACAGACTAATTAGAAACATTTTCGCTGGGATTTTACTTCTGAAGACGAGAACAAACAGTTTGTATTCCCCCCTTGTCTGGTGGTTTTCTAGGGAGGAACAAAGCAACGCTATTATTCCTCCATTGTAAAAAGAAATCCATAAAATCTGTTCTTTTCCATACCTGTTGCTGCATGAATGCTGAGGCAACTGGACACACGAGGGTGGGGAAAGGGGCATGGGAAAAACATGTTATTTGAATAGAGAGCCTTTTGCCAAGCTAAATATAAACATTGACCCACCAACTGAAATGTAAAAACCACTGCTAATTGCACTCCAGGCTTGGAGTGAAAATCCAGTGGGTGGTTCAAAGCTGCGATTCAGCTGAACTGGCCCGGCCCTGTACGTGGGCGACGGATTGCCCCGCCGTGAAAGTGGAGCATTGTCCTCGGGCTGCAGAGTGTAAGGGAGTGGACAGACTGTGGGACAGCAAGTGTGGTCAGTGTCTCCTAGAAGGTGAAAGCTTTTAAGGCAGCAAGCCAGCAGGCTGAACAATATAATCTGCCAGTCTTCTAGAAAGGGAGAAAATCATTGAGAAAGTTTAAACAAATGGACAGACTGAGTAAAAACACAGCTGGAAAAAATGATCAAGGCCTCAGTTCCTCAATGAGATGTCTGGACAGAATGCAGTCATTTCCCAATCTTTTCAGCCTGATGGTTAATTGAAAATAATACAAAGACAACCTTTCAGATGTTGAGGCTCAATTGTTTTATTGTTTGCTAAAAAAAATACTCGTTTTGAATTTGATTACAGCAATTTGTTTAAGAAAAGGAGGACTGAGGGAGGTCTTTGCTGCACTTTTGAAAGTAAAAGTTCCCCATTTTTCCTAAATATGGGATTTTCGCCTCAGGTGTTTTCTTTGTCATTGTTTTTTGTTTCATAAAGCGCCAAATGCCAAACTAGGACTGGATGAGCACCAGTTTGGTACCCGCACTCTTTTGCTATGGAGTTGTGCCATTGTAACGTGAGCAGGCTGACAGTTAAATGATGTAGCATTAATGAAGCCTTCACAGACGTGCGAGTAAGATGGACCCCCGATGTCATCACTGATCCTTGAAGGGTATTGTGTCAGTGTTTTCCAAAAACAACCTAAGATTTTGAAGTTTTCCCCTTCACCCAAGTTAATCTAAAAAGAGAAGGCAGCAGCATTTATGGGGTTTTTTTTTTATATCTGTTCTTCACATCTGACCTGACGATCACAACCATTCACTATTTGGCGTTGTTTTCAGCATCGTCTTTGACTGAAATCTGGAGTTTTCTACAGATTCTTTGGATCATTTGATGTTAGTATGAACGCAGATGATGAAAGGTTTAGATTGAAAAGCTTATTCTCATGTAGTCTTTCACAGTATCTATATTTTGAAAAGCAGTTTTTACACATCGCTAACATGTTGTGGGCTGTGTAGAGCTTTTTTTAGCATTACAACCCTTTTCCAGTCTTTTGTCGTCCTCCAACATTTTTAAATGCATTGCTGACGTCAAATTCAAAATGCGCGTGATTTTTTTTTTCAATCACATTTCTAAATTTGATGCGTTTAAGCGAAATAATCAATTAAAGAAATCTGTAAATCGTTTTGTTCCGCTCTGATTTACGCCTCAGGTTCTTTGCTTCTGTTTTGAAGAAATCACATCTGTACCTTTTTCTCTTTTTTTCATCAACAGCAGGTGTTTCAACAGCTCACACAAAAACAACAGATTTATTTTGGGACACGTAGTACACATGGTTGATCTTCTCACTCCGGAAACCCAAGGGCAGGCTCTCTTTTCTGGCAAAACAAACTATTTGCACTTCTTCTGCACCCTTCTTTGCACATGCATGCATCTACCCTCCACAAGCAGGCAGACACACTTCCTCCAAACAGACCCAAAATAGGGGTGCGTTTGCTATTTTAGTCGTGCGGTTTGTGTAACTATCTCATTGCAGTTCCTCTTTTACAGTTGTTGACAGGCGAGGCTTCACCATGCATGACACGTCCTAGTTTCACTCCTTTTAATCTAATTAGCCTTTTTATTTAGCTCGGGAACTCCCTCTAAGATTAAAAATATCTTTTTAAAGAGACATCCCCGAGAAAGATGCAGAATTACATAAAATCAGTAGACAGTCGGCAAATCAAACAAGCGTGACAAGAACAAGAAGAATAAAGCATGAGTTATTAAGTATTTCAGCTTCTATTTCAAGCACATGCTTCATATTATGATCTAAAATATGCTCGGCAGAAAAAAAGTAGAAGAAATAGATCCAGTTTGATGATGCAGTGATGCAGTTCAGGGTCAAAGCTGTGCTGTCGTGTGCTTGTAACCGCACTGAAACGCTTGTTATATAAGATTGATGTGGTGTCATTGGCTGCAGCTGATTGATGGCCCGCATTTTGAAACTTTGTGTCCAATATGTTTCGCTGTGAAATCTGGACGGATGGCCAAGATGACAGCGACTGAAAACAAGACGTGGCTCATTTGAACTCAGCGTTGGTCCTCCGCAATCCTCCGACACCCCAAAGACCCAATTTCATGTGTTTGCGTTCAGTTAAACTCTTGCTTTGTCTCGGTAAGGAGGCAGTAATTTTCTTTGAAATTACTGAACCCTGCTGAGCACGAAGCTGCTGCTGCTGCTGCAACATATATCATATCGCACATGTACTGTAGTGGATATTAGCACCAGAACAGGATCCAAAGAAAACAGGGCTTTTATTATAGAAGCAGCCAGATTTTTCTCGTGTTGATGACTCATCCCTTTTTTTACTTCTTTTTTCTACTTTTGTGAATGTTTTCTGTTGGGTGGGGGAGCTCAGGCCCTAACACAGAGACTCATTGATGAGAGTGTTTGTTTGGCAGTGTGTATCCTAGCCACAAACCCACTCACTAACTCACTCGCTCACTCACACTTGCAGGATGGTTGGAATATGTGTTTACTCATTTAGCTTTTCCTTCTGTTTTCCTTCAGTTCCAACAATAAAGACGGAGCCTCGCGATGACTATGATGCTCCTCTGATGTGCACCCAACATGGCCCTGGCTTGTCCTTACTCCCAAAGCCATATTACCCCTCACAAGTCATGGCTCCGATGATGACCTCTGACCTCAGGCCATGTGTTGTTGGCGGGCCTTATTCAGCCAGCCAGCAGAAACTTGCAGCCAAGCCCTCCTCCTCCTCACCTCCGAGCACCAGCCCTAAACAGCACGATCTCCCACCCTCACCCTTCTCAAAATGCCTCCCTGCGAGCCCGGCCGTCCAACAGCCGGGCTCGCAGTCCCCGATCCCGCACGTCTCTATCATTCAGGAGACTCCCGGGCGCTACCAGCCACCCAACCTCTACTCGCCCAGCAGCTGCTCCTCCTCCCCAACCTCGCAGGCCTCCAGCCCGACTGACGCCCCCTTTTCTCCAACCCACTGCATGACACCAGCGCAGCCGGTGAGCGGCAGCACAAGCCCAGCCGCTCAGCAGCACCCCAAAGTGCCAGAGAGGGCTCGCTCTTCCCTGCAGGAGGATGGCAGTCCCTCGCCACTGGCTGTCAGCATCAAACAAGAACCACAAGAGCTGGACCAGATGTACCTTGATGATGGTGAGACTTTTTTTACTTTTACAAGACAGAATTTAAATACTTCTAATCCACTGCATGGAAAAAATTATAGAGCGAAATCCCCATCGAGCCCCCTAATTGATGAAACAATATGGTTTTTATTACCCTCCAGCACAAAACGACCGTACTATATCTCCAGGCACTGATAGCATTTTTGATTATCATATGACTCACTTATCACTTTTGCCAGGAAATTTTTGGCCATCAAATCACAACTTAGAAGTTTTTTCCTCTTTTTTTTGTGTGGAAATCCTCTGACTCATAGTCATTTAAAAGAACAGTTAAACATTTGTGGAAAATGTTTGTTTGCTTTGTTGCTGAGACTTAAGAGATAAGATTGATCTCATTTGTCTTTGGTAAATACAAAGTCATAGCAAGTGGAGGATTTAGGGTTTTATCATAGTAAGGAGAGGGGAAGTGTGGGAAACTACTAGCATGGAAACCTGGAAGCACAAAATCCTCCAAGCACATCTAAAGTGCACTGACTACACCTTCTTTGTCTTATAGGTTGTTGAAATAAAACATTTGAGCTTCAGTAATAAAACTTATAGTGTAGCGCTACACCCAAGATCCAGAATGTGTTTCAAAAAATGACTGGTAGTCTCTGTGTGTTAATTAGAGCTTTTCAGACTCAGATCTACATGCCTAAGATGCATGCAGTCAAAAATATGTGGCACAACCAGCAACATGTGTGTGTGTGTGTACTCGTTTAGCTTTGCTTTTATTCTATTACCGGTAGCTTAAGCTACAGTCGCACTAGCAAAAACAGTGGTTGAAACCGCAACGCGATCAAAATTATAGTGACCATGTGCAATCAACTTGTAATGGCCCTGCTTGAAGTGGTCAGGGATGGGGAACTGGTCTGTGATGACTCCCAGTCAGTTTCACTCTTCAAAGCAGCATTGGTGTATCAGAACAGCGATAAAATGGGGATAAATTGGCAATAAGGCGGTGACAGTCTGCTTCAATCATTTTTTTAATTAACAGGGTCAAGTTGGCACTTACATGCAATCTGTTTACAGTTAACTGTGGTAAATCTCAAATCTGTTGCAACACTGCCGAGGTGGACTCAACAACAGTGGGCTGAGCAGAATCTGATGATGTGAAGACTCCACCGACACACTCCACCGTATTAGGGAATAGCTTAATAAAGCTGTTCCCTAATACTTTAAGTGTCGTGGAGTCTTCATGTCATCAGATCTTTGTCTTCTCCATGCATCTTGGAAGTAGGTGAAGTTTTGCCAGAAACATTTGTTGCAGACTGAGCAGAATCCACACATCAGGCATGACTCTCAGTAACAACTTGGGCCTGATCCAAATGAGGCACATTTATAAACTTGTAAACAAACAGATGCTGTAAGTAAATTTCATTAATGACCAGCACTCTACCAGAAGCTCAGGGAGTGAATGTTGTACTCGCTGTAAGCGCAGGTTTTACTCATGTTTCTCTCTCTGACAAGAGTGAGGCTGAAGAATGAATGTTTATGATATAAGGGTGAAATCTTCTGTTAGAAATTGTTGGCGGCCATGTGAGGTCCTGAGAACTGAGACTCAGGTGGAGCGTGGGATTTATCCAGAGATAAGGTGCTTTATTACAAAGCTTTAATATGTTACGCATACATTTGCTGGTTATGCATCTGCTACTGTCGCTCCTGTCACTGGCCGATGGAGAGGAGCAGCCACACCCTTGAATGAAAAGCTCAACCCTAACCTCACCGCCGCATCACTCACATTTAGAGCAACTTAAAACACGTTACATGTTACGAGTGATTTTCACATATTTGTTAGGTCTAAAAGTCAGAAAGTCTGCTGCTGATTTCAGTAAATAGAACAAGATGCCTCCTTTCCTGTACAGGGTAAACAGAAACAAATCCCTCATCAAAGCAAACTGGTTTCTGAGGAATTTTCTCAGTGTAATATTTCGTAAACTGGCAGCATTTTGTGCTGTTGCATTTTGACATTATTTCAAATTAAATGTTTAGGTTAAGGGGCAGTAGATAGGAGGTTTCATTCAGCTTTTAACTTTGAGTTTTTGAAGAGGAAACTGTGAGATATATTAATATTAATTTACTTAGCACACTGTAACATTCTGACAATATTCTAACAGATCAATTAATAACTGAGTTCTTTCTGACATTTGTAATACCGCCTATCAAGTAAAGTAAGATAAAGAAACACGAACGCTGCTGTGTGTGCGGGTCTCAGTGTGGAAACCTCCTCTGTTCAGTATAAAAAGGAAAACCAGATGTATCCTTGTTCCTGCCTCCTTCCAATGCTCCGTTAAGTTCAGCTCAGTTCTGCTCTATTTCAGTAAAATCCCAGCATTACTGCAGAGCAGGAATACGTGTGCCTCGGCTCTAAACACTCCGAGTCAGCACTGAGTAAAGAATTTTGGAGCTGCGCCCACAACTTTGAACCATCCAGCCGTGCCAATTACGTACTTGTTCTGATAACATCTCTGTCTTTTATTCCAAATAAATAACCACCGGTAACTCTCACACACATATCGGGGGCAAAATAAAGCCTTCTTTTCAGTGTTAAATTTAGCACAATTTACAGTAAATTTTCCACCACAAACCTCAGTAACTTAGGCTTGTGTGATTCCTTACTCTGTGTCCTCACTTGGAGAAATAAATGACTGAGCAGAGCAGCTTCTCACAGCCGCAGATTGACTCCGACTGAGTCAGTGAGTTGGCATTTTGTCTGCCATTTATAGAGTTGATGGCGATTAATTGCAGACCTTTGCCTGCATTTGATTGCAGTCGGAATGAGTCAGAGAGCTGTGCAAACGAGCTGGCCCCAGTGTTTTCTGGCATTTTCAACTCCTCACTGCAGGCATGTCATGTGCCTGCCTGCTTCAAGTCCTCCACCATAATCCCTGTCCCCAAGAAACCTAGGATCACTGGACTAAATGACTACAGACCCGTGGCTCTGACATCTGTGGTCATGAAGTCTTTTGAGCGCCTAGTTCTCTCCCATCTCAGGACCCTCACGGCCCCCCTCCTGGACCCCCTGCAGTTTGCATATAGAGCCAACAGGTCTGTAGACGACGCCATCAACATGGCCCTACACTTCATCCTGCAGCATCTGGACTCCCCAGGAACCTACGCCAGGATCCTGTTTGTGGACTTCAGCTCTGCCTTCAACACCATGCTTCCAGACCATCTCCGAGACAAGCTTTCCCAGATGAATGTGCCTGACCCCATCTGCCGGTGGATCACTGACTTCCTGACGGACAGGAAGCAGCATGTGAGGCTGGGAAAGAATGTCTCGGACTCCCGGACCATCAGCACCGGCTCCCCTCAGGGCTGTGTTCTTTCTCCTCTGCTCTTCTCCCTGTACACCAACTGCTGCACCTCCACCCACCAGTCTGTCAAGCTAATCAAGTTTGCAGATGACACCACCGTCATTGGGCTCATCTCTGACAGGGATGAGTCTGCCTACAGGAGGGAGGTTGAACGTCTGGTGTCCTGGTGCAGCCACAACAACCTGGTGCTGAATGCCCAGAAGACAGTGGAGATTATTGTGGACTTCAGGAAGCACACAGCCCCACTCCCCCCCATCATCCTGACTGACACCCCCATCACCTCTGTGGACTCATTCCGCTTCCTGGGTACCACCATCACCCAGGACCTGAAGTGGGAGCCCACCATCACCTCCGTCATCAAGAAAGCCCAGCAGAGGATGTACTTCCTGAGGCAGCTGAAGAAATTCAACCTGCCAACACGGACGATGATGCAGTTCTACACTGCAATCATCGAGTCCATCCTCACCTCCTCCATCACCGTGTGGTACGCTGGAGCCACTATCAGGGACAAACAGAGACTGCAGCGTGTTGTGCGCTCTGCTGAGAAGGTGATTGGCTGCAGACTCCCATCTTTGCAGGACCTGTACACCTCCAGGACATTGCGGCGTGCAGCTCGGATCTCAGCTGACCCTTCTCAACCTGGACACAGTCTGTTTGACCTGCTCCCCTCAGGCAGGAGGCTCCGGTCCATTCGCACCAGAGCCTCTCGCCATAAGAACAGTTTCTTCCCCTCTGCTGTTGGACACATGAACAATAACCACATGATTGTCCCCGCCACTAACACATGACCCTACGCTGTGTTCACTGCATCATTCTATGTTTGGCACTGATCTCCACCTGCACTCATGTATATATCTTTCAACGTAGCACTCTTAATTCTTATTCTCATGTATATATCTCATGTATATCTCATGCACATATCTTTCCACGTAGCACTCTTAATTCTTATTCTCATGTATATATCTCATGTATATCTCATGCACATATCTTTCCACGTAGCACTTTTAATTCTTATCCCTACTTTTATTTTTTTCCATGTCTATTTAAGTGCTATTTATGACAGCATGTTTGCACTGAAGCACCGCAGCAATTTCCTAATGTTGTAAACCTGCTCAACATTTGGCAATAAACCCCATTCTGATTCTGATTCTGATTCTGAGAGAGACGGGTTGCCTCCTTCCACACAACCTTGCATGCAATCGCCTTGTGACAAAACAATTGGTCAACCAGAGGACAAGGATGCTGCACGCATCTGATCAGTTTGTCAGTGCAGCTATTTCCAATCAGTCCCACATGATTGGAAGCATTTTATTTTATTGATGTTTATTTGTTTATTTGTATTATTTTTCATTTTGCTGACCTGTTTTTCCTCTAGCGTGACTGGGGCCTTAGCTTAGCTGCAGAGAAGGTAGAAGTCATACGAGACAAAGAACATTTTTGTAGCGAAGTGAAACAGTGTTAAAAATAATGACAATGATCAACAGCAGCCATTGTTAGTGCTTTTTTTAATCTGTGATGGATTTTTTTTATGCTTCTTCCTCTTCACAATTAACTATATTGATCTCTGTTTAAGCCAAATCTGCATTTGATGGTCTACACACAGCTGACTTACAAGAACGTCTCTGTTAGCCTCTGAGTTGCTTGAATTCCTTTAATCCCTTATTTCTCAGCCAAAGAGCTTTGCAACAGACAACATCAGGACAAAAATCTTCTATTATTAGTTCACATCACAGTAAAAATGCACTTAAGCCTTTTCGGCACGTGGCCTTTATAACCACGTTTCTGTTACACGAGCTTAATTTTGCAATGTGCTCTGAACTGCACTGAACTGGAAGTCCCCACTTATCTGGGAGTGTATTCAGAGTGACATTCTTACATTCATTTACTTAACCGATTAGCCAACTTATGGTGGCAGGGGTGTTTGAGTCAATCACAGCTGTCATAGGGTACACCCCAGACAGGGTGTTAGTCCATCACAGGACACGTCTACCCCAGAGGAAATCCATACAGCCACACAGACAGCATGTATAGTCAACACAGAAAGGCAGTAGAGCTGTCCACTGCAGCAGCGTGCTACTGCATGCAATCACTGACATGCACTGGCTTCTTCTCAAGGTCCCCTCACGTGGTGTAAAACTGCACTTTGTCAATCCTCAGTACAGCCCAAAAAACATCCACCAATGGCCCCACAGATACATTTAGCCAAACCCAGCTATTTTTCTTTGGGTAATCAGTACAAAACTGAAGTGTAATAAGTTTTTATGTCCACTACAAAACATCCTGCTTATATGTCTACAAAAAATAAAAGAAATCCAAATTTCAGATCCACGTATCAGCGTCGAAATTATGAAAGAAATATTTAAATTCTCACTTTGGGCAGTACTTCTGCACTGTTACAGCTTGTGTCAGTTACAGCCTGCTGAGGCAGTAGATGGTAGTGGGAGTGATGAGACGGTGTGCCAAGATGTTTATCACTGCTGTTGCAATGCTTTAAAGTATTTCTTTCTTCGCTGCCTAAGCTCTGGTGGTCTAGAATTTGATATAATTGACTTTAAACACAGAATAAGACGATTCGGCTCAAACCTCACTGAAAAAATAAATGCCCTTTTTGCATCGCCCTTTATTTATGTCACAGAAGGCAGGATTTTAGTAGCACTAACTCTGTGATCTCACTGCTCTGGCCCTCTGCGCTCACCACTGAGGTTTTGGGGGCTTTGTGCGCTGCATTGTGGTGATTGGAAATAAATTGGATAAGTGATCTTCCTCGGGGCAGAAAAAAACCCCAGTTTGTGGCTGTGTGTAAGGTCCACAGCGGAAAGAGTTCAGTAGATGAAGAAACACTAACCAGCAGCTATCAGCAGACGGAGCAGCGCAGCTTTGATCCATCACCAGAGCCCCCGCTGAATCGTCTGGCCGAGCTTTGTGATGATGGAGAGTGAGATGCTGTTGTTGGGCCTCAGATTGCGGCACTCAGACTGTTCTCATGCCACTTCCTCCGAACAGTCTGGATAAATACATTATCACTTCTTTACCCCGTCTGCGGTAATATTTGGCAGGCTGGAGCTCCAGATTTGATTTGTTAATGTGCTTTTTTTCAGGTTCTAACGTTCCAGCCAGGTGTAGTTAATGAAATCAAAGTATTTAACTACGCCATCACAGTCATAATGGATATTCCTGAAGGGTATCCTTGTTAGACGTGTTTTCGCTGGCAAATTGAGGGAAATTTTGCTAAACATTCCTTCGTTATTGTGGCTTCTCACTTCATTAAACCTTTGGCATGGTTTGATACAGCTTTACGGCCTCGCTCAGGTGTGATGTCGAGCGTGCTTGTTAAACCACAGACATCCGTATCTGAGGCTTTTTTGCTCATACAGAGTCCTTTCTGAAATATGATCGCGGGTAGATTTTATTTTTTTTAGTATGTAACGAGTAGTCTTTGCTCAATTTGATTTAATTTCACAGAAATTTAAACACTTATCCTGTTAAACAGCCACACTATGCTTCATTTTTAACTGAAAGTGGCACAGGTGGTTTTCGTCTCCCTCTTCCACTGGTACTGTTTTCGTCTTTTTATCCGTGTTTGCACAGCCTCTAATATTCATCAGGACCCCCCTCTGCTGCGCATTTTTTCACACCGTCCCCCGAGAGGCCACAAACATATCTGTTCGTGGAAAGTCTGACTCGCGTAGTCTGGAGCCAAAGGTACAGTATAGGCTGCAGGGTGCTGCTGAGGGAGATGGAGGTCTGCCACACTGCTATAAAACTTGCTGACTGGAGAGGTTTGCATGCTTCCCTTTAGCTCAGAATGAGTCTGGATGAGGTGGCGAAAGCCATACGTTATACTGCACAGTAGTGTGTCCAACACTTTTGTCAGTGATGAGGTAACACGAGCAAAGCATTTGAGCCCGATGTGAGCCAGCGCATTATGAAATGCTTTTTATGGCGTGTTGTGGCTTGTTAGATGTCAGAAATGTACAATTGATGACCAGAGATTTAGGCTATCAGAGGAAAAATATTTTGGAATAAATCTGTGAGTCATACCTGACTCTGTTAAATCACTCAGATTTTATACAGTAAAAGGCAGTTTTACAAATTTTATTATGTTTAGAAGGAATTGTTAGCTTTCTTTTTATTTGTTTGTGCTCTATTCACCAATATTCACATCTGCCATGTGTTACTCATTGCTCATTTACTGGTGCATCATTAAACTCAATAAAAAGCACACACAAAATATGCTGTAATGCAGTGGAAAAGTCCCAGGGTAAAGATTTATCTTAATTATGTAAAGTTTGGTGCAGCGGTTAATACTGTCGCCTGCAAAACTGCACCTTTCCTCGTCGTGTGGAGTGAGTGCCCTGGTGTCCTTCTGCAGTCCAGAAACAGTTTATTAGATTACCAGGTGATTCTATGCACTGAATACCTGCCTGAGGTGATGGAGACGAGTGAAAATAGATGTAGAGACTACTTTACGAATTTGGTAGGGCAGTTATAATTGAAGAGGCGGTCTTTACGGTCTAAAAAGTTGCTGGGAATCAGTGTGTGTGACAGAAGAAGCATTGAAGCTACAGTGTAAAAGACACTGGATTTACATATGTGTCCTTTTGATGAGCTTTTAGGTTAAAGCACTGTATGAATGCAGTCTATTTGCTGCTGTAATTGCTTTTTCTCTCCTTTGCCTAAGTTATACTGAAAGATGAATCCAACCTTTTTTCTGTCTCGTGTGCAGAGACAAACTAACATTTATTGATCGGCACTAAATGCAAAGTGCAGCTGAGGTTTAGAGGAATGTTATTGGTTTTACAGATACTTGGATTTAGATACCAGAAAAACGAATCTTTGTGACTTTGCTGGATAAGATAAGATAAGATAACCTTTATTAGTCCCACACGTGGGAAATTTGTTTTGTCACAGCAGGAAGTGGACAGTGCAAAAGTTATGAGGCAAAAATTAGAATACAATAAGAATAAATACAGTACACAACTGTACAGAATAGAATAAAATAAAATACTATATACAGTTTGGGTCAGACCTCTGTACTCCTTGTCGTCCCCATCAGTGATGAGGCCGACTATTGCAGAGTCATCAGAGAACATGGTGAGAGATCACCATGTTATTAAAATTCACCCCGATAGCATCAATCTCCTCCTTCCTGAGACATTTTCACTAAAAAACAAAAATATCAATCTCACGGTGACAGTAGATAAAAAGTCAGGCCATCGCCGGAGTCTGTTAGACTCTTCCTACGAGGGCCATAACTGCCTGCAAGAAATCTACAGGCGATCTGTCCAAGAGCTCTTGAGATATTTCAGCCTCCTCCGAGGCTGCTGCTGGCATGGCTAAAGACGATTCCACATTTGAACTAACAACATTTGGCGAAAATGTCGACAACCAAAATTTGACAAAGGATATAAATACAAGATCACGGTTTCCTCTCCCTTTCTGTAATTCTATTTTATTTAGACATAAAAAGTTTCCAGTAATCTATTGTTCAGACATTTTTAAATAATACCTGAGTTTAAAAGAAAAACTTGGCTGAATCTGTGGTGAACTAAAGAACCGCTCTGTGGGACTGACTTGCAGTAACCCAGTAGGAGCCTCATAATGTGGGCCAAGAACATCTTGTGGCTTGTGGCCTGGATTTGACGTGGCAGTAAACTGGGGGAGGGTTCGTGGTGTTTTCTGCCCCCCAACTTTTTTTTTCTCATTGTATCAGCGCAACTCTCCAAGCTGACGTATTCCCTTCGTTCAGCGAGGCTGCTGGATATCTCGCTGCCGGATCGCCTCGTCTGTAGCCTTGTATTATTACAGGCTGGTTCGTGTTGGCAGCTTCCAGCCTTTAATGAGGCAAACAGCGCTGTCCTGCTAATTGTTTGGGAGTTCCTTGGGGTTTCCTGGTTGGAGAGCCGGGCTATATCAGTCCGATCCAGCTGCTGTCAGCCACCATGGGAGAGGAAACCAGTTCCTGGATTACTTCATATCAAACCCCAACATCCACGCTCTACAGCAGATGTAACGCTTGATAAAAATTGCCTCAGTATCTTCCGTTAAATCATATTCATATTGATGATTATCTTTGAGTTTGGGTTAGAGTTAGATGCATGAACATGCCGGTAAAAGTATTTATTATTTAAAATAAACTCCTGATCTTAATCAAAAGATTAAGTTGTTGTCATGTGAAAATTTGAAAAATGAAAACTTGAGTAATTCAGTGACGACTGAACCAAAGCAGCATCTGCTGATAATGAACATGTGATAAGACTGAAAGCCTCAAGGCAGCTACTGAACAGAGCTCGTGTTTATTTTAGAGCCTGCTCAATACTCCAAGTTGTGGCTGATGCTAGTGCCTATATTGATTTTTGGAACCCAAAAATGATCCATCAATATGTCAGCTGATATTCTTTTTAGACACTCGAGCCGGGCCTGCTGTTGTCAGTTAGTCAGAGCATGTTTTGGCATTTGTTAGGACCCAGACGCTCCTCCCCATAGCTCCTCCTTCAGCTGCTACAGGGAAAATCGAGGCCTTTCAAAGTCAGTTGGCAGACATAATCCGTCCATCGTGTCCTGGATTTGTCTTGGGCTTGTCTCCTAATTGGAGAATCTCAAAACATCTCACCTAGAAGGCATCCAAGATTCATTCTAATCAGATTCTTGAACCACCTCAACATACTCTGTTAGAGAACAACCCCTCGTGAATGAATGAATGAATTAGTCACTCATTTCAGCTGCTCCTTAATCACTCCTGGTTTCTAGTCGTACACTATTCACAGTTTAAGTCCATAGGTGAGGGACGAACAATAGTAAAGGTGACCAAACCATCAGTTTGTGTCCCCCACCTTACAAAGAAATCCCTAACTTGAAATCCTCCTTTCAATGCAGAGCAGAAAATTGGCCTTTTCCACCCGAGAAAACTTATTTCACAAGCTGCCGTGAGCTTCACTCTGTAACCCTGTCTGCCCCGTTGTTAACTTACTCTGCTGCAAATAACCCACAGTCAATGCACTGATGAGTATATGCCTATACTGCTACAGGCTATCTTTAATAGACCAACATATCAAATATATTAACCACTATAATGCTTCAATTCAATTTCTTTGATTCTTCCACGAAAATCTTGTTTAGCAACCTCCCTTTCCAGATTATGGCGTTAAAAACAAATTTAGTTCCCTCAAAGTTTTGATCAAAACCACATATTTATTTCCTTTTGTGAAATAAAATAAGGGCAGATGTTACCATGCGTCTCTGTGTGTTTGTGGACTTGTTTGAAGCGTCTCTGTCGCTCAGCTCTCTTAAGCAAATCAATGTGACCCACATGACACAGATGTCACACTAGTGCTGGGCCTATTTTTAGAGCTTTGTTGTAAACACACTTAGAGATCGATAGATTGACTTTATTTTTTCTTTCAATTAGACCCTCCACATCAAATGTGACACCACAACGAAAAGTAGGCCATGGTAACAGGCACATAAACAGTACATGCCGTGGCCTCACTGAGGCAAAAGATAAATTTTTACTGCCTGCCCTTCCTTTGTTTCATATCAGAATAAACTGAATTATGTCTTTTTTACTGTTTCAGTCTCATGTGAAAGCCATTGAGCCAGATGTGGCGCATGATGATGCGTAAGAAAAACATCTGCACGGCATAATTCATCCATGATTTGGATAGTTACCGGACAGGTGATGACATGATGTGGAGGCCTGACGATGTCTTGATGTCCTAAATTTACAGCCGGCGGCCTGGCTCGACGCGCGCGTTGAGAAGTCGGTGTAATAACGTGCCCCTGAGCCCTGAACTCGGCTGTTATATCCTTCCACCTCCAGATGCACAGAAGGTCAAAGCCAGATCAAATAGAGGAGAGGAGGTCAGTCGGTTCAGTCGGGCCAGGAGAGCACACATGGCGGTGGAGCGACAGACTGTAGGAGGGTGGAGATGAGGGTTTGGGAGTTTATTTCTTCAGGTTCAAGTATGTCTTCTGGTAACACCGGTCTCACATTCGCATGAGTGGTGGCAGTACGCTGTCCTGGTGACGCACGTCAAAAGCATCTCGCCTTACCATATGCACACAAGAACAGACCGTTCTGATTCTACTGTTACAACAACAGAACCTGAAGCTAAATTCTGGAGAGTTTAGATTGCGTGCAGCCAAGTCAAGCCTCCTTCAAGACGATTTCATGACCTCAGCTGCAAGATGGAGTCCACTGCACAAGAAGTCACTGCCGGTTTGCACTGATGAATCATTAGAGGCTTTGCAACGAATTTCAAATGAAGCACGAATAAAAGTAGCCGATGATTAGCTGTAGGTTTATTTTCCAGTCTTTTTCCTACATTTGCTGAGGTGATCAACTTGTCAACGTTGTTTAAGCACCAAAACTGTGCTGCTGTTATTGCACAATGTTCGGCTATGTCGTTGATTTAAATTGTTGCCGCCGCAGTCATAATTTTCACGATGCCAAGCAGGTCTGACAAATGGTTCAATTTTCAAGGATAAGTAGAAAATCCTTAAATTTGAAAAGTTGTAGTCAGCAATATTCTGAGTGAAGAAAAATGCCTTGATTTATTATTTGAACTTCAGCACGTCATCCTGACCACATGCCTAAATGCACTGAGTTGAGTTTCTGTTTGACTGGCTGATTAGTTATTTGTGTTAATGAGCAGCAGAACAGATGTTCTTAATAAAGTGTGTGTATTTTCATTTTTATGGATCCGCTAATTCATTAACTGGCAAATCATTTCAGCCCCGTTCATCAGCATGCAGCTAAAACCTAAAAGGTTCCTTTGCAGCCTTCTGTTTAATGTCTGCAAGATGATTTTGGTACAAAAGTGAAAGATTAGATCAAATACCTTTGACCTAGAAGAAGAGGAAATGCGAAGATTTTACCTCTAATTTTACATTTTAATAATGCCGGGGAAGCTTGTCGACAGGAAGTGATTTAAAGCACCTGCTGCCTTGCCTCCTTGCCTTTCACCGACTTTGTTTCTTATGAGGACACATTGCTGTGAATCTCAGCCTCATATTTGCATAATAGCTTCAGTGTGTCCATGTGTTTCTGTGCTACGAGCAGGAGTTACCGCTGCTGTACTGTAGATATCAAACATGCCAAACAGATCTCATTGTTCCTTTATTAATCGCAGTCCGTCAGCGAGCCAAGCACGTTTACTTCATGTCTAGACGAGCGTAACGTATCTCTCTGTAATTGTAAACAGCTTCGGTGAGAATCTAGATGATTTTGGCGTTTTGGTACGAAGGTTTTGCATCCACACATTTAGGTGATTATGACACACTTTTATTATTTTGTTTTTCACCATGACAGCCTCCCACGCACACTGATTCCTTTTTGGTGGGTATGTGTGTATGCTGACATTGAGCAACACATGCAACCCATTATATTTTTGCGATAGGAAGTGTGGGGTATTTCTGGTAGGAAGTGTCCGTGCCAGTGCTGGGTCACTGAGGAAAGAGCTGCTCTGTTGCCTGCAATGAAAATAGATGGTTTTAAGAAGGAAAAAAAAACATCTTCCATTGTGTGTGTGCGTTGGGGATGGGAGGCTGCTGCTCTGACCAGCCAGACAGAGGGAATTCCTCTCTCAGCCCTCTGGCTTGGTTTCTTCAGGCCAGATCCAGGGGTCTTCCCCTTCCCCTCTCACATTTCTCATCATTATGAAAGGGGAGCGGACGTGGGCTTAACCTAGATACTGGGTTAAACCGTAAACAGCAGACTAATGAGGGAGAAACTGACTTCCAAGTAATAAATGTGTTTACATTCACAGTTTAAAGAACAGTAAAAATCAAGACAGACGAAAAACAACACAATCAATTATAGTAACCAAAAATGACTGATGTCGGTGCATTCATATGTACGTATAGGTTTTTCTTGTGTAGCAGCTACAGTCAGTCAGACTGTGTAGCTGCTCTTTGAACACGGCACACCATCTGTACACAGCTGATAAAAAGAGATAAACAAGTGCACCTGGAGGCAGCAGGATGTTGCATCATCTCTCCTGATAAAAAATGCCTGGGGACCTCCAGTGTAAAGTGATTCTATCAGACTGACTCAGAGGAAATAACAGGTTCTGTATGGCTCAGAGGAGTTTTGCTCACACTGGCAGAAATAGCACCTTATAGATGTACTAACAAGTGTATAATAGCCTTGTGCAATGAGAAAAGCAAAGTTTTACTAAGCACATTTACTTTTTCTGGGCTCTCTAGTTATCCTTATAAGGGCATCATTTTAAAAAATGCATGTATTTGATGAACCCAACAGCGAACAGGCAAAGTTAGACCAAGCCTTTAAAAAACAAAAACTTTATTAAAACCTTCATTTTTTTTCATAAAGCTTACAGATAGAGCTGGAAGCTTTGCTCCTATAGGCTCAGACAGCTGGGGAGCTTCATGTTATACTCTGTGATGTACTGAGCATTTCTTCTTCTCTCGCCTCCTCCTCTTTTCCCTCCCCAGGTGTTTATATGTCACTGCTGCATGTGTTTTTCCTGTCTCCCTATGCTCTTTATTTTCTTCCTAACAGAAAGAAACCTGCAGACCCAGGCTCGGGGAGGTGCCCCTTTGAGCCTGGGAGGCGTCTCCTAGTGCTACTTAAAGGAGATTGTCTGATTGTAGGGGGTTTTCTCCATTACTGCGTAGCTTCTTACGTTGCAGCACCATTAGGAAGCTGTTGGTGTGATTTGGCACTATATAAATAAATTTGAATTGAGATGAATGAAAACTCTGTGTGTGTTAGATGTTATAAAATGTCAGTGTTTGTTTTTGTGTGATTGCTGAAACTATTTCAGGCTCATCTTATGCAAACTTGCTGCAAGAATTAAATGAACATTAGAAATTCAAAAGTAACAATAAAAATGAGCCAAGAATTAATCCGTGTGTTTTAAAGACTTTATCAGGTTTTATCATGAATGTTTATCAGTTGACATTTTTGTGCTGAACTTTACTGCACCAACTGTTTTTCTTGGTTTTTATTTGGTTATATCAATGCACTATAGCCTCTTTGTTAGGTTCAGGTTCAGAATAATTCCCTTCAGGAGCAGTAACCCTGCCAAATTAACACTGTGTGCATAAAGGTGACACACTGCCCACTTTGATGAAAACACTCCGAGACAAAACTGCGAAAAGAACTGAAAAGTGACCAAAAAAAAACATTGCATCAATGTTTCAAGCTTGGACTGAATAAGAAGTGAAAAAGAGACTTAGAACAGGCCTTTTTAGGTATTTTGGAGGAAACCTGAAATCCTGATCATCCTTTTCTCTCTTTTCCTTTTGCAGTAAACGAGATCATCAGGAACGACTTGTCGAGCATCTCCGTCCACAGCCACGCGTAGTTTCCCGTCACCACAAGTGACAGGAATTTTTTTTTAAAAAGGGAAGCACCAAATGAATTTGACATTATGCTCCACATGTTTGGACTAAGGCATGCAGGAAGCAGCAAAAGGAAACGCAAGGAGAACAATTCTAAATCTATTGTCCAGATGATCAGGGTCCAACGTGTGCCTTGTTTTTCATATATAATAACGTTACATAGAACCTATCCAAGGTATAGATTACATGACTGACATGTAAGTTAAGTATGTAGCAACCAAACCTGCCATTTCCAGCCTTTACAAGAAAGTGTGCTTTTAGAGGACCAAGATTTGCTTTGTTGTTGTTGTTTTCTTTGGGTTTTTTTGTTGTTTTGGGGGTTTTGTTTGTATGGCTGCGGTTTGTAAATGAGTCGGTGCCCATGAGTTGTGTCATTTGTATATAAATTTGGATGTGTAGTGCTCCAGTTTGCATATCTGGCTTTACAGAGAAACCATTTAAAAGACAAGTGCCTTTTTGACTGGAAGCAAAAAGACATGGCCTTGGCTTCACATATTCAACCTCAAAATTTCAAATTAAATATATTTTAGGGGCAACTTAACTTACATTTTCCTGAACAGTGGATACTGTGGGCAAAAGTGACAATTAAGGGATTATGGCGAATGCAAGAAGATAGAGTACATGCAGCGTAACTTGCATGTAGTCAGCAAACTATGTTGTCTGTTATACTGTGATGTCTGTCTGGAGTTCAGCCTTTCATTTTGGAAATGGAAAGTTGGATTTTTCCCCATCATCATACTGTTCAGACATAATTTTCTTGCAGAGAACCAACAACAAGCACTTATCCACTAAACTAGTGGCATTTCCTGTCAATGTTTCATTAATGCAGGGGTGGAGCCAAGGACAGCCAAAGGTGAAGCCAACCAGGACTTCGAAAAACTATAAACAAAAAAAATGGCACTAGCGATAGTCCTGGATGAACTGAAGCCGTATCCCAAAAGTGAAAGTTTGCAGGGTAAAGGTTTTTCCTGACAGACTATAGATGTAGTTCAATTTGTATGTTGTAGTTAAATACCTTTCTGTGTGTCAGCACAATTTGACACATTATGGCAACTGCTGTATTGATTTCAGCCATGAAGTGGGCAGCAGCGGCGTCCTGACTTACATCCTTAACAGACAACTAGCAAATGGCTAGTGTTTTGGGCAAAATTGGTTTCCTTTCAGAAAAACCAAAAAGCGAGTGTGTTATTTTATTTCAATTTGGGCATACAGCTTATGAACAAAAGCACTGGACCACCTACACATTACACTTACAGGAGCTGCTCAGCCATTAAAACCCACACCACGAAACTCCTGGTACACAGTTTTTGTGCTGTTAATGTGAGAGGAGGTTTGGAGCTCTGCAGTTATGCATTGGCGACTTGTACCCAGAATGCACAGCAAACCTGCTCTGTAGCTTGACGTGGTCTGACACACCTCCGCTTTGCAGTAATACAACTTATAGTTGATTGTGGAGGGAAGAAAGCAACTGACTTGTTTGTAAGAGTGGCATCCCCTTACAGTACCACACTCAAATTCAGTGAGCTCTTTAGAACAACACATTCATTCACAAATGTTTGCAAAGGCAGAATGCATGGCTAGGTGCTTAATTTCATACACCTGTGGCAATGAGACTGAAAACACCTGAACGATTGAGAGCTGTGTCCCAATACTTTCATCCATTATCGGTACTGTATCAGCAAAAAGCAAAGTAGAAATGGGGGTTTTGTCTAGCATGCTTGTATAAATAATTATCTTAGCCATCCACTGAATCCTAATCATTGATGACTATCTGTTGCAAGCCCGGCTGCAAACCAGTTTTTGTGCAATAGCATTAATAGGAAGTGGAATATTTCTCTTTGAATGGCTCTCAGCTTGTTTAAGAGGGATGCAAATAATCACAGAACTGGAGTTACATTTAGTAACCTCTATTTTTCTAGCAGAACTTTTTTTGTAAACACCATGACCATTTTAACAGCTCATCCATCAGTTGAAATTGTAATTATCTTATGAACTTTAGCTTCAATTTAGCAGCATAAGACTTTCTAATTGTAACTGAGTGTTAAATGAGCCCTCATAATGTGCTACTACATGCCTGCATAAGCAAATGATAAGTGACACAAAAAAAATGCTAAGCTGGAAAAATAAATAGTCATCTGTTTCTGCCTGGCCACCCCATAAACTTGTCTGGCTCAGCCACTGCATTAAGTTGACAAGTCATTTCCTCCAACCCAGCCGTTAACTGCTTTTTACACCTTTTTTTAGTCATTTTTAATAAAAAAGAATACATACAGACTTGAAAAGTAACAAATAAAATGTTAGCTGCAGTAATACTGGTTCGACTTTTTAAAAAAAATCATCTCAGTTTTGATGAAGCTTGACTTTTATTACTCCCTGGAAGCTATGCAACATGCAGGTAGCATTAATCTCTGAGAGAATGTAAACATTCACCGTCATATCTCTAATCCAAAGATTACTTTGCAGCGGTGAACAGCAATACGAATATACACACATTTTTGTTTTTGTATTTTCATATTTATTCTCTTAGCATGAGCTCAACGTTTATTCACGTTTATCATACAGCTTGTTTTAGACGGTTACATACTGCATACTGTGGTTTACCTGCTAATTTGTCAGCGCTCGCACACTTGTTCCCAGTTTTATATGTATTTATGAGTCTTAATCTGTGTAACTGAAGAGCATGAGAGAAGCCATACTGAAATGTTTCAGAGGAGAAGGTTACTCTTTGTCAGTAACTCATAACTCTCCTTTGTCATATTTTGTGTACTTGTCAATAAATAAGCCTTCATCTCTTTGATCTGCGTTGTCTCAGTTTTACTGTAGGAATGAAATCAGCAGTTTTATATGTACATTATGTGTGTTGTCACAACAAAGGCGGCAATTTGTCTCATCGCCTTAGGTTAGAAAAAAGACTAAAAGAAATCATTAGTTTACATACTGGTAATATGGTAAAGGTAATGGACCAAAGGTTCCCTCGTAATAAGTTTGTTATACTGAACTTTGAACTACAGATCTGTTCAGAATTTATAATATCTGGCATAAATACATTTATTATTAATCCTCAATGTTTCAAAGAGCACAGAGAGTGTGTTATTTTAGCTTTCACAGCACACAATATCCTCTCCTCTTTTACCAAAGATATGAAAACATAACAGCCAGCTGTTGGGATTCATTAGATAACTGTGTATAATCATTACAACCATTAAATGCTGCCCTCGCTGCTATATCTTTTTAAAAAAAAAAAACTTTTCATAACTGTCATTTATAATTGTCAATTCTAACTCGACTTCAGTTGTCAATCTGTGGATTCATAGCAGTGGTAGGAAACCTTGAAGTACTGCATGTGTTTCCCACATTTGTTCCTCATTTTGTTTTATTTTTGCAGAGCAGAAGTTGCATCTCCACCTTTCCTGTCCTCTTATGTTGGCTTCTTTTGTGACTTCTTGATTAAGGCCAGACCCACGCTGTGATCCTTTTACCGGTGCCGCTGAAGCTGCTGTAAAAAGGTGGTGTCGCTTTTTGCATGCAAGGAGTCACAAAAGCCTTCAGGATAAATGTCTCGCTTGCTGGCTCAGAGTTATCTACATGGGAGGGGCTGTAATCTGAGTTTCCTTGCTCTGAAACATCCTCTAAATCGTGAGACGATCATGTTAGGCTCCACTTCACCTCGGTTTGTGCATAAAGATCAACCTCAGCTGATATTTGCTTTAAGCACTGGGTCAAATGTTGTTGTTGAAGGTAACTAGGTCATGTCAGTCATGTTCCATGTTACACATCATATACAAATCAGGTTCCAAGAGTGTATTCATTTAAATATGTTATGAATTTAACACCATAATTCCCTCCACACTCACCACCAAGCTGGAGCATCTGGGACTCAGCTCATCTATGTGTCAGTGGATCTCCAACTTCCTAACTGGCAGACCACAGGCAGTAAGGATGGGCGGACATGTCTCAGCCTCCACCACTCTCAGCACTGGAGCCCCCCAGGGGTGTGTTCTGAGCCCCCTGCTGTACTCTTTGTACACATATGACTGTGTGGCCACTACCAGCTCCACCACCATCATCAAGTTTGCTGACGACACCGTCGTGGTGGGCCTGATCTCTGATAACAGCGAGACGGCCTACCTGAAGGAGATTAGGAATCTGGAGAACTGGTGCCAGAGGAACAACCTCCTTCTAAACGTCAGTAAGACAAAGGAGCTGATAGTGGACTTCAGCACTAAGCAGGAGAGGAACTACCAGACCCCCGTCATCAACGAGTGCCCAGTGGAGAGAGTGGACAGCTTCAAATACCTCGGAGTTCACATCACGCAGGACCTGTCATGGTCCATGTCACACACACCTGCACTCAATCTACAGCAGGCGGTGCTGGACCAAGGCCAGGAAGATGGTGAAGGACCTCAGCCATCCCAACAACAGACTGTTCTCTCTGTTGAGGTCAGGAAAGCGATTCCGCTCCCTGAAGACCAACACAGAGAGACTGAGGAGGAGCTTCTTCCCGCAGGCGATACGGTCTCTCAATCACACCACCACACAGTACTGACCCACACATATAGTTCTTACACACACACTGGACTTTCTGGACTTTGGTTTTGCACAACACTGGTCACTATATTCTTCATTTCCGGTTAATACTTGTACAGCTGCTGTTATTGTGTATATATTTATTTATATTTAGATTTCTTCATACATTCTTATATAGTTCTATATTGTGTATTTTGTTGTACAGTTATTTTATTTTCAACTTTAATTTATATATTTATCTTTATCTTATTCTTCCCAGTTAAATTTACCCTTCATTCTAATTTGTGTTGTACAGTTATTTCATTTTTAACCTTAATTTATATTCTATTCCTTCCTAGTTAAATTTACCCTTTTTAATTTTTCATATTTATTTCCTATCTTATTCATAGCCTTTTCCTTTTTTGTTTTCTTTAGGTCACGAGCAGTTGTCCAAGCATTTCACTACATATCGTACTGTGTATGACTGTGTACGTGACAAATAAAAATTTGAATTTGAATGAATTGAAATGAATGGAGGGCAAAGGGTGCCTTTTATTACGGTAAAAGTAAAATATGAACACTAAAGAAAAATTCTCAGTAAAAATATCTGTTAAAAAAAAACTTCTCAAACCTTGATACATTGCATGTGTGTTTTTTCCTAAGTCAGAATTAAATTTAAGCAGTGAAACAGTGAGTGACAGTGTTTATAAGTTCTTTATACTGAGTCTTACTATAGTTGTCAGTGTGTTTATTTTACGCGTTCGTGATAAACACACACTTATATATAAATTGGGGTGTTCGTGATTCAAACGAGTACTTTTGCCAACTCGCAGTATTTTTTATTGTATTTATTTTAGTTCTAACAACCAAATGCAGTGTTTATTTTACATACTGAATCCAAAATTCGGCGGTTGTGTTTGCAGTGTGGGGTGGAAGCCTGGATGATTCTAGCCCTCAGTGAGTTAACATTTAGACGTTGACTTCTTAAGTTTTGAGAGTGCCAGTTTAGGAAGCCAACGTATGACTGAGGACCTTTTTTGTTATTTTACAAGGAAAAATGTTCCAGATTAATGTCTGCATCATTGATGTACTGGTTCATAGCTGTTTAGCCATTATTGCGGTGGCATTTCTTGCCAACAGATGTATTCATCAGTGTTAGGAAGGTTATAAGGACTATAAAGGTCAAGGTGAAAATAAAGAGAAAAGCTCCTTTCTCCTTCGGCTTAAGTTTGAGAAATCTGACCATTGACTGTATAAAAAGGTGGATGCTGGCACTGTGAAGTCATCACTTTGTCCATTTTGAAGTCTGAACTTTAAGTTTATAGCTGATGTATCTTCATTTATCTTCATTTTCTTGATCCAAAAGTGACCATGACATGTTCACTAGCATGCTATGTACATTATATACGGGAAATTACCCCCTAACTTTAGTAAGCTCGGTTAGCGATGCACATTAACAGATACCTGCAAAGTAATGGGGACATAAAATACTAGAACAACCATCCAAGCATGATTTCGTCTGACTCTGAAAATCTGATATGGAAACAGCGATGTTAAAATCACAGTGGCTACATCTCTCATATAGGCTACATTTATCACACTAACAGAGAAACATCATTAATATAAAGTGACATGATATAACCAGAAAAAATATTGATACTTTTTACAACAACTAAGTGTTCTTGGGATTATCAGAGCTCTTGCGTGAAAGCAGAAATCAATCCTGCAACCATTAACTCCTGACTCGTCCAGTGTTAACCAGTATCTGCTCTTCATTAACAAATGTGTTTGATTGGAGCTAAAAATAAATAAATAACATAACCATTCATTTCCAAAGCAGAAACATTTGTGATGCAGCAACATAAAATGTATATTCAGAAAGAAAAATAAAAGTACTGTTCTGAGTCTTGTGTGATAACCTGTGTGCTCCTGATAGTGCTTTCAGTGCAGCGTGCAGGATTTCTTTCTCAGTTATGGTCCACACTGACACCTTGTGGTCTGTGGGATTTCTGCTTTGCCTAACACAATAAATCTCAGCACTCAGCTGCTGGTTTCTTTACATTTGTTTTTCCTTTATGTTTGAGAATGTCACAGCCAGTACCGTCACGAACATCCTTCACACTTTGCCAGTAGGAAAATCAGGACGTGTTTTGCTTGCCTGCCTTTAACCCAGTTGTCGCCTTTTAGGGAAATCAGGTGTCATTTGTACTGTGTGCGCTGTAAAGTCTGTCATTTTTGTTGGCCTTCAAGCAGCAGCTTTACACACCTGGTAAGCACAGACTTTGAGTTTCAGTGTTTTTTGTTGTCTGATTATATTCATAAATGTCATTTCATGTCATGTCTGTTGTCGTCTTCTTATTTAAGCCTTATTTTTAAAGAAAAAGTTAATAATACACAGATTTTTAAGGTCACAATGTTACAACTGATTCTCAAAAATGCTTGTGTTTTGAAAACTCCGTTAGTACAGTAAAGATTCTCTTCTCTTTTTTTAAAAAATCTTTTTGAAGATCAAAATCAATAAATAAAGTTGCATATGTTTTTTTTATTTCCTGGTAGGACAACTAAGTTGAAACTGTATCAAAAAATATAAAAATGTAAATGATTAAAACACATTTTTTTATACAGTAGGCATTTCTGTATTTATATAATACCCTAGCATTTATATTACAACATATAGACTTATTGGTCTCTTTATTAGGTACACCTGTTTAACTGTTCGTTGACGCTGATATCTAGTCAGCCAATCACATGCCAGCATCTCAATACATTTAGGCTTGTAGAATGATCAAGACCATCTGCTGAAGTTGAGAAGAAAGGTGATTTAAATGACTCTGAATGATGCATAGTTGCTGGTGCCAGACACGCTGGTCTGCTGGTCTTTCCCCATGAACATTTCTGGAATTTACAGAGAATAGTTTGAAAATGAAAAGATATCCAATGAGCGGCAGTCCTCTGGGCAAAAATGCCTTATTGTAATAATTGTTATAATAATTAAGGCAGTGCTAAAGGGAAGGAGAAGAGGGAGGTGGTTTCAAATACATAGTGTACCTAATAGTGTTTGGTGAGTGGATATGTAAAACATTTGAATCTTTAAACCTCTATTGGCAGCTTTTCACTGATTTTTCTTCTCTCTGTTTTCAACTACAGTCTGGTAAGATGGAGAATTTATCCAGCAATGCCACATTCAACTCCAGCAAAGCTGAGCAATGTCTTTTTGCACCAACTCACATAGTGATGCTCTCAGTGATTGACATCTTTACTTTTATCATCGGGGAAGCAGTGGTAGGGAAACTGCTGTGGATCATCTTCACATCCAAGAAGGCTATAGATATCCTCAACTGTAATTTAGCTATCTTCCACACTGTGCATTATTTTACATCCTTTGTTCATTTAATTTACCTGTTTTTGCTACCACAGTACCAGATAATACTGCTCAAGGTTTTGCTTACCTACGCACAAACAGGAGGCGCATCAAGTTTGGTTTTTATATGCATGGAGAGATATATTGCTGTGGTTTACCCCACATCTTACCATCTGCTGAATAAATACAAATTCAGGGAGATGTGTGCTCTGACAGTGTGGCTCCTTACTGCAGTTACTGTTTTGACAAGTAATCTAATTAATATCCCCTCTCTGACAGCTAAGGTATTAGGAGCTATCCCACGTTTTCTGGTGTTATTCAGTTGCACAATGATGATCTACTACAACAGAAACATCTTGATAACACTGATGAAATCAGCACCAGAAAAAGATGAGCTGCATCCTGCCAAGAAAAGAGCCTTCCTAACCATCCGGGCTACCACATTCATCAACTTGTCATGTTATATTCCAGTAATCATATTGCAAATGTTCATGTATCTGCACCAACCTGCATATAGTTGTTCAGTAATACCTATGTGTATAACATTAGTGTCTATTGCTAGTCTTGGACATCCATTGTTTTACCTGTCAACCCAAAGGAAGCTGCGCCTCTGCTTAAAGAGAGAAATGAAAGCCAGATGACTGTCTATCAGTCCATTCTTGTCATTTAAACTCAAGTTAAGGGCATTTAGATAGAGTGATAGACAGGTATATGTATGGGAGGGTGATGGGTATAACAGCAAAGATGCAAGGAGCAGAAATAGTGAAAGTTTTGATTAATTGAATCTTTATTTTGAACATGTTGAAAAAGTATAAAAAAAATAGAATTAAAAGAGACAAATGAACAAAGCAAACAAAAGGAAAACGAGCAACCACAACTCCAAATAACGTAAAGTAGATACATTTAAATACCTGAGGTCAACCATCCGAAGCAATGGGGACCAGATGGATGAGGATGGGAGTGCAGGCAGCGTGGAGTGGGTGAAAATGAGTCTTAGAGATGAAAGAGGAAACTTTCAAGAGTGAAAGAGGTTTAAAAGATGGTCGTGAGACCTGCTATGGTTTGGTTTAAGCAGAATGGAAAAGATTAATAATTATTTCAGAGGGACGACTCAGTTTGACTTTGGAGACATTGTTAGAGAGGCTGTTTCTCAGAGAAACCTACCTGAGGGATTAATTAAGATCTATCTATCTATCTATCTATCTATCTATCTATCTATCTATCTATCTATCTATCTATCTATCTATCTATCTATCTATCTATCTATCTATCTATCTATCTATCTATCTATCTATCTATCTATCTATCTATCTATCTATCTATCTATCTATCTATCTATCTATCTATCTATCTATCTATCTATCTATCTATCTATCTATCTATCTATCTATCTATCTATCTATCTATCTATCTATCTATCTATCAATCAGGAGAGAGTGGATATACTGGCCAAAGGATGTTGAATATGGAGCCTCCAGGCAGGAAAAAAATAGGAAGACCTCAGAAGATTCAGTGCAGTGAAAAGGGACATGGAGAAGGCTGTTACAGAGGAGGATGCTAAGGATAGAGTAAGATGAATACAGAGGTTAGCTAAAGCAAGGAGCTGTAAGAAATAGTCTCAGCTCCTTATTTAGAAATGTCTTTCTGTTAGCAAATGCAGAGATTTGTTTTCAATAGGAGGCCTTCTTTAAACTATTTAATGAACTGTGTGCTGTTTAACTGTTTTTTATATATTATAATACACATTACACCATGTGGGGTAAAATATTTTGTCTGTTAGTAACACAGGATGAATTTCAGAGTTGCTGTTTACCGTAAATGTTCTTTTTTTTTTTTATTTGATTATGTCACAGCCTGATCTGTACTAATACTGTGTGCTGCTGACTTTGACAAGTAGAGAGGGAAAGCTGAATGATCAGATTTTAGTACTGTCTATATTCATAAATGACTTTGTGCAGTGGTATAATATTTAATAGAACAGAAGTAATATTGTGCTGTTCCTGTACATTCACATGAAAATGGCCACAAGAAACTGTGTGTTGAGATTCCTTCTGCTTTGCTTGTTGTTTTGAGAATATCACGTAAATTTAGAGGAGCCGATGTTTAAGTGTAGGTTGTAAGAATCATGTTGTATTTATGAGTTGTTTACTTAAAATAAATAAAAATCAGGTCATGTGCAGTTTAAAAAAAATTGTTGCTTTAATGTAATAATTATGTTATTTATGTAATACTGTACACAGCATGATTAAAACATCTTATTAAAAACCAATAAAATGTTACATTGCTTAATCATTACAGTAGTCACTACACTAAAACCACAAACTGAAACAGTAAATGTAGTTCCATTTCTTTGGGACCAACTTTACTCCTTTAATTACACAGGAGCAGTTCTATTGGTGCTCTGCTCCTGCAAAAAAAAAAAAAAAACCTCCTTCATTGTTAAAAGGTGTTTATAACTGGCATGACTGAATGGTTTAAACAGGAGGATCCCAAACACCTGCAATAGATGCATTTTGTTTCAGAGACAGCTAAGTTGGCTTTTACAGCCAGCCAGTGGATTTGCAATGTTGTTGGTTTTAACCTACAAAAAATCAGTGTACAATAAGAAATTCTCTGTGTTTCTTCTTTCAGCACTTCCCACACATTTTATTTGACTTCTTTCTCGTATCACACCGCTCACATGCAAAATTGAAATGTCTCTCGAAATGCTGCTGATAATAGAGCTGTGTCAGTGTGATAGATTGTCTGTGGGTTACGGTATCTAATAGTGACTTTAATAAGTACCTGATCATACGTCATCTGCCATCGGCCAGGACCACACAGGCCCAGCAGTTTGTAGCAGAAGAGTTCACCCAGATGGTTCGCAGATAAGTTGCTCACACATCAGGTCTGCTGGCTTTTGGTTGCTAATTTGCGCTGCAGTCAGCAAAATAATGGTTATTATTTAAATTAGTGCATGGATCACCTGCAGAACGCCCGTACGCACTTCTGGGTGATTGTGCCTAAGTTGCCCCATTTAATATGGCTCAAAGTTTGTTATTGTCCCCACTTTTAAACATAATTTATAGCGCACTGCTCATGCTCCAGAACATGTGAAAATCCCAAAGCTGTTATCAGACAGAAGATCAGCCAAACTAACTGAAATAAGATTCTGGGATTCAGACTAACTCAGACTAACTAGCACTGTTGACCTGTCCCATGTTGAACATCATACTTATCTGGCTCAATACATACATACATGTACTCGTTGGATCATAGCAAAAGCAGGAATATATAAACAGATTTTTCTCATTTCACTCACAAACATGCGAGTCATTACTGAGTCTGTTTCCAGTGTCTTCTTTGTGACTTCAGGAGCATTTTGTGTTGCACGGGTCTCCGGATGAAAAGTAGTCGTACACACTGACCAGAGGAAACATGGTCACAGCTCCCAGCAGAGAGCCCAGCTGCACTACAGCTCCACACCACACGAGGGCGCTGTGGCCTTCATCACGGAGGATCACCCCAATAATCACCTTCACATAGGACAGGGTGAGAATAAAGAGGACCCAGGCCAACACCTGTGGAACAGAAGTAGGTGAGTGCTGCTGTGTTTCTGCTTATCACAAGGTAAAGAAGTGCAACTTGTCTCCCAACAGGAAACACTGTGAATTGTTTGAGTAACAGACGTCTACCAGTGCACTCACAATGATAACACCACCTGAGGTATCATTAACCAGCACTGGGCATGGACTCAGCACTGCCATGATCATAATATAAACTCCAACTCCAGTGCCAATCACTGTGAGGGCTCCCATGAACAGCAGGGATCTGTGAAATGAAACAAATGACATCCCGACTGCAGTTACAGATGCTCTAAGGTTGATATAATGTGGCACAAACATGTGAAGCTGTGGGGGAGGGGCCAGATGAACTATAAAGGAATTTGACATTAGTTGTGCTTAAACAGAGAAAAAGCTAAATAGCATTAGAAAAATATAAAAGTGTCTCCTGTAAGAGGGTTTAAGCAAGTTTTATTCAAACATTTCCATTATTTTTGCATTAAAAACTATGGAGAATATGAAAGAGTCCTGAAGATTTATTATTGTTTTAGCATTTACCTTGTTAAAATTGCCAATGGCACACTTACCTGATTGGTAAGAACATGGCGATGAAGCATGCCAGAGGGTTGGACAACGCAGCTAAACTGGCCGACAGGTGGTAGGCGTTGTTCCCGTACGGCATGCACGAGTAGGACTGCACCGAGGGAAGAACCGTGTTGCTCAGAGCGTTCACCCAGGCCAGAATCCCAAAGATATAAAACACCTCCATCCAGCTGTAAGAGCCGGTGCCAAAGCTGCTTCTGGGCTTCTGGTTTTCTGGTCTGTAAGGATCCATCATTGGCTTCTGCTCGACCAACTCCCTGTTTTTTGTTTTTTGTTTCACTCTGTTGGTGTATCTGCTGTTTGGCTGCTCCCTGGCCACAGATGGATGGTAGTTCAGGAGCAGGAAAGCCCCCAGGCACACCAGCATCATGGCACTGAGGAAGAAGAAAAACACCTCAGTCGAGAAGTTTGCAGGCTGATACTGGGCCTGGAGGTTAGAGGTCACAGAACCGTTGGGAATGTTGAGGGTGTAGTTCACAGACTGTGTGCTGTTTATGCAGTGGACGATCCCTGCACCTTGGATCAAAGCCACAAGAGACGGCAGCAGGCCACTCACACCCTCCCCGATGTAGTAGGTGGTCAGATACTGAGACTTGAGACGCATCATGAAGGGCAGGAAGGTGACGGAGGAAGTGCAGTCAACAGCAGCGAGGAAGAAAGTTAAAACAAGGAGAGGCACGCTGCGAGCCACACCTGCTACAACCACAGTCTCCTTCCAGAAGAATCCCAGCAGGAAAGTTGCTACAGTGCCCAGGCCGATGATCACATATATGACAGCTCTCTCGTTCAGGGTGCCTGGTCGGAAACGATGCATCAGAGTGACGAAGAGAGGCCCGATGTTGGCCATCTGGATGATGACTGAGAGGTAGGAGGGCAGGTACCAAGCCTCTGGGATCTGGGGGACAATCAGAGGCAGCTCCACCCACAGACCGTTGATGGAGACCCAGGAGCCCATACCGAACAAACATGCCAACAGGTGAGTGAGAAGGGACATGTTGCTAGGTGGGTTTCTAGAATGAGACAAACAAGATGTTTAAAGTAGACCTTACTTATTTTATTTATAATGAAATCTCATATTTAACAATAAAATTTGATGACTCAGAACATTAGCTGTTGTGTTTCATTCTAGCTTTTTTAACAAATAGACCTCAAATTGCTCTTAAATGTTTTCTGGGTTCAGCATCTAAAATTCTGAAATGTTGTAAGAATATCTGTGATCACTCATATTATAAATGATATAGATACCATATAATGTATATATTGATGATTTACTCTACACAAAGAACATTATTAATGAAAGAAACCCAATAAAATGAGGAAGGAACCTCTCAAAAACTGCAGTTACCGTAGTAAACACCTCAGCCTAGCTCAAAATTGTCCCCATATCCTCTAATGTTAAACTATAGCTCTTATACAGTGTCATGCAGTATTGTGCAAAGGTTTTGCTTGAAAGGATGCACTGATCATCTAATTGCTCTTTGGTACCATAATGCTATTTTGTCTCTGTTGTGTTGTTGATATTTCATAGATTCAAGTAAAGAAATGAGAACAAATGATGTGTTTGCAACAGGCTGCTAGTAACAAAGTGCCTAAAGATACAAGCTAAAATGGTTCTTTGCTAACTTGGCTGTTTTGCAAAGCCAAGTCACTGGTTCATCCTTTGATGTGTGTTTTTTCTTTAATGCATGAATGCATCAAAGGTCTAGGACTGTACTGAAAAACCAGCCAATGTCCAGAGAAACAAACTTTGAAAGACACAGTGATTTTGGCCTCTGTGCCTAATTTTCCTCATCACAACAACTATAACAGTGGCGATTTTTGAATAACCTATTTATTTGGATATTGATGAAGTCTGAAACTGGGACCTTTGCTTTCTTGAACTGGTGTATTGCACTTATTGAGCTGGACCTGTTGAATGTGTTTGTGTCTTTTAGAACATTTTTCATTAAGTTAATATAATATGGAGACAGGTCAGGCCAGGTAGCGAGGAAAAAAAACATTGAAATGTGCAACACAAAAGGATAATACAGGAATGCACAGGTATCAACACACCATAACACAATAAACACAGACAAGCAACATGGGAAAGAGTTCCAGTGTGTACATCTGATCTGGGACCGCTACAATCTTTCGACTGCGCCTCCAGCTGACCCGATGTCCACATCATGGGGGAGGTAAGCGTTGGAGGTGGCGTTGGATCCGGGGTAGAGAGGGTGATGCGTCAGTGAGTGCTTATCAGTATCAGTATATGTATGTGTGTGCGTGTCCATAGTTCAGCTGAGACAGTGTCCTTCGCCCTGCCAGGCTAAGTAAACGGTCTTCCAGCCAACCCAGGTGGCCTTGTAGGGAATGGGAAGGAACAGACTCAACACAGTCGTTATCAGGGAGTTGTTGTTCGGCTCCAGCCTTGAGCTGGCGCCGAAGGGGTAGCCGGGTTATGATGGTAATTGAGAATTTCAAGCTGTTTTTTAACACTCCGACACTGGTCTCTCAGTCTCCCGTTAATAGCTGCGAGCTTCTCCGTGGTGTTATTAGCCGTCGATTCTGTGGTCTTGTCACTCTTTTTGCTCACATAGCAGATTCTGAGACCTCACGACCGCAGCCAACTGATCCGAGGTGTAATCCAGCTCCGCCCAGAGATGTTGTTCTGAGTTGATTCTTTCCTGATGTAATCCAACATACATACGCTCAAAGGTGTTATTCTGAGCATTCACTGCTGTCATAAGCGCCTCCAAGCTCTTAACCATGCTGCCTTCAGTGAGCCCTTTCTGAGAAGTCATACCTGTCGTTCCAATCCCAGCGGGCAGCCTTGTGGGGGTTTGAACAGCCAGTTCCGCTTTCTTAATTCTCCGATAAGCCAGGGCCAAGCCAGCTCCGATCAGCAAGAACCCTGTTATCATGGTTCCGAATAGGTAGATATCTTCAGCGTCCTGGCCGATCCTCTGCCACCCGTCCATCGTCTATCCGGCAGGGAAAGTCCCTCCAGGGCACTCGGGCTCTCCCGAGCCCAGAGTTCTCGTTAAAGGGTGTTAATAGCATTCAGAGACCAGTTGATCAAATCCATAATTCTCTTTTAGGTTTTAGACACAGACTGTGAGAGAGTGTTCCAGGGAAAGTAATACAAAAAAGACACGAGACTAGACAAGGACATAAGAACTAGCAGGAAAGATAAGGGAGAGGAGAAAAGTGCGTCCGCCTCCTCCGAGAGCCAAAGGCTGAAAAATGGTGTATGGTGGGGACAAAAAGTTTAACCATAAAGTATTAAGACTTTATGGTTTGAGGTTCTGATTAGGATCAAACTTGGCAAGCAGTGCTTCCAGTTAAAGTAATGCGTGACCTTCTATGTTTATTTGACTGTTCCGATAGCTCTCATGGAGAAAATACTTTATTGGCTTAGCTGTGTCATTCCATCTGCAAAGAACTGGAAATAATTAAACTGAATAAAACCTTAAGATCCCAGATCTGATAATGTGTCACCATCATGAAGCATCCCAGTAAAGGTCCAGCACTTAACTACTGGGCTAATGTTTACTCCTATTTTAAGGAGCTTATCTTTTCATTGTTTTATTCAGACAGTCACTTCTGTGAGATGGAACAAGTTACATGCAAAGTGCAGCGTATAAGAAGATGTTTAAATAGTCTGGCTTCAATCTGCGTCAGATATGAAACATACAGCAAACAAAACACGACCACCTACCGCACTGTGATCTATTACATAACCTGAGAAAACATCTGACCAGTGCATTGTTTATTTAAATAGAAACTTCATGCAGTGGAGACACTGATCAAAGAAACTGTAAAATAATAGTTTGAAACCAGTGCTACAAAAGACAGTTCTCCAAGTCCCTGAATTTGTTCCTTTACCTTATGAACACATTATTATTATTAAAAAAAAGTCAAATAGTCTCAAAATAAACTATTCTGAATAAATGGCTATGAGCATAATGAAAAAAACAAACTTTTTTTTACAATTTTTAAATACTTTCATCGTTAAACTCAGAATATGCATCGCTGCAGATACTCACATTCAGTTTGGTGGAGTTGTTTGAAGAAATCTGCAGACACAAAGGAAAGGAGAAGCCAAAGTCCTGCTCAATAAACTGTGTGTGTGTGTGCGTGTGTGTGCGCCAAAGGATTAAATCCTGCTTGGGGCGAGTGGGTGTGCGAGCATGTAACCAACCATGACACACGTTGGGTTAACTGATCATTGTCCTAACTTTACATATCTTCACTCTCAGGGCTTTTGCATCATCACATGTTAGGATTTCAAGTCACAGCAACTGTTTCTTTTGCCTTGAAGGAATCGTTGAGTCGGCACTCAAGAATCTACAGAATCCATTAATTCTGCTTAAGGGGATCATGGGAGCAGAGGGGGAAATGGGTGTTTACGTGGCTGAGTTACAAAAACTGCATGAAAAACAAGTGCTGTAACTTGTTAATTTTATTCATCAGCTGATTTTCTTACATTAATGTAAAGCCAGGGTTCTCAAAGTGGGGCGCACGAGAAAAAGTTGGCCCATGGCAACACTTTATGTGGTCTTTGGCAAAAGCAAGGGAAGAATGCACTCTACTGTACACTCATTTCATTTATCTACAAGTCATGCATTATAAAGCACTGGAGGATGAGAAGGGAACCTTTAAACCCTGCTTTAAAGGAACGGCTTTACATTTGCACACACCAACCTCTCATCCTTCAGCTGTAAAAACCACAATCTGGCTTTTTTTAGTAGCTTCAGGTTTATTTCACATTTTGAAATGAAATCATTTCAGTGGTTAGTATTGTTACCGTTCTAATTTTTCCCAAGCAGCTGGTGGTGGCGTCAACAGGAGTAGAATTAGATAAATTATTAAAGATGGTCAGACGATAGTTAGAAGCTGCGTGTGAATTAAGTGCGTGACAGGTTCGTGAATTGACACTGGATGGATGTTGTATGTCCAAACCTGGTGGGGAAAAGGGATAATCCCTCCACACCACTGCAGCAGTTTACTGACCAAAGGAGCAAAATGCAACATTGTATAACTGGACACCTGATTTACTGAATTTGACCAACGTACTTTCTTTATTTGGCAAAGTGAATGTGGATAAAAGCTCAAAGCCATCAGCTGTGTGCCTATAAAATATGGAAATAAATTTCAAGTCACTTTAGTATTCTTACATTGTTAAAATAAATCTTTCATTGCAGTTTTCCAGTGTTCTACTTTACAGTCTGTACTGTCTGTTTTCACTACTGTTCTGCAAGTATCTGCGGACAGGATGGCGGCTTCCACAGGCGAGCGCTGCAAATCTGTAGCAGCCAAAGAGGTTACACACCTTTTTCACACACATTTTTCCCTTGGCAACTGGTGATTGTCTCAAATCCTGTGTGACTGAAGCCTAATGTTAGCTACTGTCTCTACAACTATGCCAGATGTGCAAATTATTTTAGAAATGATGTTTATATATGGCACAAAGACATTTAACATTTTAAAAGTTGACTCATTCATGACATATGAGTGTAGATGACTTATGTTTAAAAAAAAACTCTTTCCAGAACAAACTGCAAGCTCAAAAATACAAAACGCAAAAACCAAACTATCCTCAATACTGATATTTTAAAACAACAAAGAGCAGTTTTACCCATGAACAGTTTTATTCATAACATTGTTATACAAGACAACGTAAAAAGAAGAAAAAAACAAAATAAAACAAAATCCATGAATTACATAAATGCAAAATTCAATCCATTTGAAATTACCAAATAACATTTCATTGGTAATAAAACAAAAAGCCCAGTATTACATCGAAATCCTCAAGGCAGCTTAACAGATGTTCTTCCTGTGTAAACAGAAGAGTTTAATAAAGCTGATGCTGGGTAGCAGCATGGTTAGTAAAATTACATTAACTGCATATCAAAGACGCAAAATCATTACTTTAAGGACTTAGAAATAAAATTCCTTGTTCACTGATTAGTGACTGTCAGGCATGTATCGTTCCCTTAAGATAACATCCCAAATGTCAAGTAAACTTAAATCTAAAGAAAACTTTCCATCCATCCATTTCTTCCGCTTATCCAGGGCCAGGTTGCAGAGGCAGCAGCCTAAGCAGAGAAGCCCAGACCTCCCTCTCCCCAGCTGCCGCCTCCATCTTGCCCAGGAGAACACCAAGGTGTTCCCAGTTCAGCCGAGAGATCAAGAACTGAATGGATCTGACTGCAAAAAGTTACTTCGTTATAAATTCTACCATTTTCATGAGGAGCTTAACAGAAAATCATAATCTGTTTTAAAAAAATCTATTCCTGGCATAAAAAGGAGGTAGCAACACATCTGAATATAAAATAAAACATTAATGCTGCCTTTCTACATTGAAAGAATGTAGTTAGTGAATCATTCGGTTCAGCATCAGTACATGAGGACGAACAAGTTAGCTGTTGTGTCTGAGTGCAAATAACCTTTCACGTGATAGCTGAGATGGGAAAAGTCCATCAGCAGCTCCTCTGCTGCGATAAACAACCTGACCTACAAAGGTTCATTATAAAAAGCACAAAGCACTTTAAAGGTTTTACAGCATCATATGCATTTTACATCCCCCATGGCCAATCCTGCAACACAATGCTCCCATTATTTGGGAATGTTTTTACTTCCACAGACTTGAGACCTCTGAATCAGGAGAGGCTGCCTCATGTGAGACATGATCCTCAAGAAGAAGTAGCTGCAAGAAATACACAATACATCTCTCAGGAACCACAAAAACAGAATTCATTTGGCCATTTCCCATGGGGCAGGAACGAGAGGCGTGTGTGCTTACAGAAAAACTGCACTCATCTCACTCCTGCTAACTGCATTCTTGGACACATTCTTGGCCTCTGGTAAACACGTTGTAGATGTTGACCAGAGGAAACATGACGAGAGCTCCGATAAGAGAGCCGGCTTGGATGGAGATGCCGCACCACAGCAGGGCGGCGTGACCCGCCTCGTGAAGCAACGTACCAATCACCACCTTCAGATAGGAAAAGGCACCAGTGAAAAAAATCCAGGAGATGACCTGTAGGGGGCACAAATGGGCAGGTGAAATCAGTGAAGGATATTATTTAAAAACAGAAGAAAATGTGATGAGACTGAAGGAGTGTGGGCCTCTAAAGATCTGTTGTAACTCATGTGGACTCCTGTCTACAATTCTCACTGCTTATGAAGGCATTTGGATTCATTTTCAGAGGTAAAGTTATACCAATGTACTGTTTTGCTTCATAAAGTACACTGACTGAGGAACTGGGTGCGCGTGAGTGTAATTTACACTCCTATAATCACCGATCGGCATATCGCAACCTGCTCCAGGTATCGTTACTGAGCAAGCAACAAGATTTCACTGATTGTGAGGTTTTATGACACTAACACAGCTAGCAGGCTATATTTAAAGCTCACTATAAAGATGGGCTATTATTCTCAGGAAGCTGTCATTAGTAGACTTCTTAATCATGATTATTAAAGGTCAGAAAAGTATTCAGTACAAGTTCAGGGGTAAAATTTAAAACAATTTTTATACAAGATGCATCACAGCAAAAAATGTGATGACTATATATAGGAAAAATGTTTAAATAAATAAAAACATGCAGAAATGTTAAATATGAAGTGAAAAAAAATCTCTTGGGATTTTTGATTCTTAAACACAAAGACAACTGATCATCCAGTACTAAATAATGCAGGTCTGCAACCAAAAAACTGCATAGGATATGTTGACTGTTTCTTATAGATTTTCACTGAAACCGTGAAAAATCTCTTTAAAATTCCATCACGTCAGTTTTTTAGTTTAATTACCGGTACGTGTACAATTTCCCTTTTCAAACTGAAATCTGGTGTCTTATACTTGAGTCAGAAAAACATATCCAATAATGATTTCTTACAGTAATTTAATATTTCTAAGCGTGAGACTCGAGAGAAATACAAATAGAAAATGTGAGGAATTGAGGGGGGTCAGAAGGAGGGGGGTAGGGTGGGTTTGGCGGTGTGAGGAGCTCAGATGATCACATCCCAACAGGTTTATTTTGTTCATAGTGAAAGGTAAGAAATCTCAGAAAAAGTATGCATGGTTCATTTTAATAAAATATTGATTTTTTTTTTCATCGCTGTTGTGCTTTTTTTTAATGTAAACTCCTCATGTTTTGCAAAACTGTACATGATAGAGGGAAGTGGAAATCATTTTTGGATTCAGAAGCATAACAAACATAAAATTTAACAAAAATATCCCATGAAGCTGAATTTTTTTTTTTGCAGACCTGCATAATCAAAGGCTCTATGAAGGCACTCTTTAACCTTAAAATTTCTAGTTCCTAGTTTGCTCTGATTTGGCGCATTGTACATTCACCTAAAAGCGAAAAGATCCTCAGGGAGGAGACACAAATCCCTTTGAGGGTCGAACCAGGAAGGGCTTAATGATATTCCCTAAAATTACTAGTTTAAATTTGGGAATTCGTTTTCTTTCTTTATATAAAATCAGCTTTATTTTTATTTATCATGCCCATTTAGAAATGTATCCATTGTTGTTATACTATAGATGTTAACTAATTTTATTTAAACATTAAGCTTAAAAATAGTAATTTTGATTCATTTATTTGTTTAAATAAATAAATCAAATTGCTCATGTTTACAGCTCCTAACTGAGAACCACAGGCTACGTAAGGAGCTAAGATGGCCACCACTTCCAGAGGATCATTCCCTTCCCCATCACCCATCCAACATTTGTTGCCTCTATAAACAGCTTTGTTTGCTTGTTATTTCTGGCCTTGGCTTACAGACCAGATTATTTCTGCTGAAATAATAAACACAACATCTACTCTTTGTTCAAAGTTGTTTTTGTGGCTGCGTACGACATTTTCAGGATGTGTCTCAGCCTCCTTGACGGGATGTAACACCCCAGCCCAGAAATATATGAACCCACTCACCACTAAAGCCACACCAGCATGGCTTCCTAGGAGCGGCGGGCAGGGGCTGAGGGCCGCTAACGCCATGAGATAAGCAGCAAATACACCACCCACCAAAGCCAAAAATCCCAGAGGTGTAGAGGATCTGGAAAAGACAAGTTTTCATGAGAAGAAGTCCAAATATAACAATGAAATCTCACAAATAAGTCTTTATTTCTATGTTCTCACCTGAGGACAACGAACATGGCCAGAAAACACGCTACGGGATTCGCTATGTTTCCAAGGACCACAGAGAGGTGGAAGGTCATGGTGCCATAGGGCAGGCAGGAGAAGCTCTGCACAGATGGGAGGACTCCATTGGTGAGGGCGTTGGAGATGGCGAGCAGCACAAGCAGGAAGATGTTTCGTGGTGTCCAAAATGTCTGAGCCGGTGGCTGCTCCTCCACCCGCACCTGCACCTGCTCCTCAGACACTGGCGTCCCTCCGTTGTACAGCCGGTGCGTCTCTTCTTCATCCTTTGCTGCTGCACCACTGTCAGACTCCTGCGGTGGCGGTGGCTGTGAACCCTGCGTTGACTCTGACGGTCTTCGCGTCAAAGCCAGGAAACTCAGAGCAGAGATTGAGAGCATCACAAACAAGAACCAGAAGAAATTCTGGGCGGGAAAGTTCTCTTTCAAATACTCTGGTTGCACTGTGCCGTTCACAGTTTTACACTCCAGCTTGCCAACACCTTGTCCCAACGCCACAATACAAGGGAACAAGGCGCTGAAACCCTGACCAATGAAGAAAGTACGGATATACTGAGGTGGGTACCGGAACATGAAAGGCAGAAAGGTCACGTTGGACGTACAGCAAACAATCGATAACACGAAAGTCAAGACCAGGAACGGTACGGATCTCTGCTCTCCTGCCACCATGACAGTGTGGCACCAGAAGACGGCCAGAAAAGCGGACGCCACCACTGCCAGTATCTGGATGCAGTGGATGGCGAGGCGTTCGTTTAAGCGCCCAGGCGCACAGTGGTGTGTGATGGTCACTGCTATTGGTCCCAGGTTCCCAAATGCTATAAGCACTGAGAGGTAAGCAGGCAGGTTCCAGCCTAAAAGAGAAGCAAAACAAACAAGTTAAAGTAATAAGATCTCAATAAGAACACATTTTTACAATTTTGTTTAATAAATGTGTTTTGATTCTTTCGAATTCATATTTGTGTTCTTTTTAAAAAAAATAAGGATACCACATTATTCTGCTGATCTTAAGGTGCTTTTCCAAAACAATTTTGTGCATGTATGTTTCTATTAAACGATGCTAATCTGTTTTTATTGCATCAAGAGTTATTTTGTTATAGAGTGATGCTGCGACCTACTCCCTGAGTAAGTTCAATATTGTGAGTTTGCTGCCCTCATCAGGCAGTAAACTCTTATCCTTTGGATAACCACAAAGACATTAAATGGATATAAGCAAGAAACCTCTGACCAGTGAAAGTGTAAGTAAGCTGGATATGAGCCAGTCTCACAGAATATTAGCCATTTTCAAACATAAACTGCAACACAGGAAATTTTTAGTTTGTGTTTTTTTGTGTGTTTTCTCAGATTGGCCCTAATATGTGTCAAACAGAGGAATGCATTTAGTGAAAATTTTAGTTGTAGATTTGAGTTTTAGATCAAGATGACACTTAGCCTGTAATAAAGTTTAGTTATATCTAACATGCAGCTGTGTAACATTTATTGAAAACCACGGTTATGTTCATACCTCAGTTTTGACTTTGAGTGGATGAATAATTTTAAAAAAATAGCTTAAAAACTAAAACAAACATACACCTGGTCTCTTGATCATGACTGGGTCATAACACCCCTACAAATATGTGATGAACCCACTGAAGTTTTCTCATAAATATCATCCCATGATGAAGCACTTAATTCTGACAGTATATCGTTGGGCTATTATACTGATATTATACATTCACCAATCACTTCAATTGGTACACCATGCAAGTACTGGGTTGGATCCCTTACTGCCCTTAGAATTCATGCATGCTGGAAACATTTCTCAGAGTTTTGGTCCATATTGACATGATAGGATCACACAGATAATGCAGATTTGTCAGCTGCACATCCACGATGAGAATCTCCACCACATCCCAGATGAACTCTATTGCACTGGGATCTGGTGACTGGAGGCCATTAGTGTACAGTGAACTCACTGTCATGTTCAAGTAACCAGTTTGAGATTATTTGAGCACTGTGACATGACACATGACTCATCAGAAGATGGGTAGACTGTGGTCCTAAAGTGATGGACACGGTGAGCAGCAGTACTCAGACTGTGGCATTTAAATGATTCTCAGTTGGTACTAAGAGACCCAAACTTTGCCAAGTAAATATCCCTAACCTTATTACACCAGCAGCCTCATTGATGCAAGGCAGAATGGATCCATGCTTTCATGTTTTTACGCCTAATTGAGACCCTGTCATCTAAATTTTGCAGCAGAAATTGAGACTCATCAGATGAAGAAACATTTTCCAATCTTCTGCTGTCCAGTTTTGGGGGGGGGGGTTTAGCCTGTGTGAACTGTAGACTAAGTTTCCTGTTCTTAGACAACAGGACTGTGATCCAATGTTGTTTTGGCTGCTAAGGTTTCAAGTTTGTGCAGCTGCTGAGCTACACAGTAGACAGCTTTTCACTTTTAAATAATTTTCTGGAAACTCCAGAGATGTTCATGGGGAAACTTCCAGTAGATAAGCAGTTTCAATTCAGTGACACCAACAAAGGCACTTAAATCATCTTTTTTCCTTCCATTGTGATTCTCAGTTTGAACTTCAACATCATTTTTGCCATGTTTACATACCTGAATCCAATGAGTTGTTGCTACGTGACTGACAGCTGAACAGGTGTACCTAACAAAGTAACCACTGAGTGTACATAGGTAAATGAGTAAATCTATAGGAAGCATTTGGTTTGCACCAGGCAATGTGGAAAAATAGTAAAGTATGCAAAATTGAAGTAATAAGTAAACAAACATCTAAATATGTACAGCGTGGCTATAGAAAAACAATGGAATAATAAAGGTTACCTTTCAGTCTATCATTATTTTATCATTTACGACAAAGGTATAAAGAAGCAATTTGCTTAAAACATAGTTAAAATGTAAACTGGTATCATCTGTTATAGTTAATTTTCAATTTTGGTGGTGAAAAGTTCCAAAACAAATGAAATTATAGAGACCATGGAGTAAATGTTGGGCTTCAGAAATAATATTGTAAATATATAACACTGAAGCATTTCAGTATTAATGCAGGAGTTATAACTACATAACATCGGATATAACAGCATATAAACTATACTGCAGATAATGATGACAGGTTTAGCAGTTTAGTATGTAAAGTCTAAACCTGCACATTAACAACAGCTCAGGAACTAAGTAAGAGCGCCATCTCTTAAAAAACTCGAAAACACAACTACATTTGAACGCTACACCTAACCAATTTTGAATGCATAGACTGATAATGTAACAATAAGGTGGAGCTAGCTGTTATTGTCCACCACCGCCTCCAGAGCCTATATAATAAAACCAATGAACTCAAATAATGTGGAAACGCTGTGATACACGCTATGGATTAGTAGGGGAAAGGTCAAAGCGGGGAAGCGTGGGGTTGTTGGAGCTTCCTACAACCTACCTTCGGGCAGCACGCCGACAATCACCGGGAGCTCGACCCACAGACTGTTGACAGAAATCCAGGAACCCATGGCGAACAGAGCCATGAGCCCGTGGCTCACCGCGGCACTGCTCCACCACCCACCGGACATGGTCGCGCTTAGTCCGGCTAATTCAACAGAGAAACGCTAATAAAACGCTTGCCTCAGCTTGTGTCCAGCGTGTTCCTCCATACCTCCCTATCAGGGACTCGAAACAGAGGACGCTTACGCAAAGTTCCGCCCCTTCGGCTGCCTTCGAAACTGTTCGGAACTTTAATAATCGGTTTCAATTTTTTTATTTCGGCTTTTATGTGCTTCAATTTTGCATTTTTTCTACTTAAGCAAAGCACACATTCCACACTAGGTTCGCTGCAAAGTTGTATCGTGAATTGTAAAGGTGGTTTATGACCTCCAAGTCATTTTTAATTACCGCTCTCTGGTATGCTGCCATTTCCTACAGCACCGCGGGTTTTCCCTATTCTTACAGTGGTTCTCTGACACATACAAGCTCCAAATTTTTTAAAGCAGCGTATAATATAACACGTTTGGACATTAACTCTGTTGGAGCGTTTTCATACTCGATAAGGAATTCTAGACATTCCGACAACCGTGAAGGCACCATCTGCCTTGGAGTTCTCTCGTTTGCGATCCAGCGGGCAACTCACAGACGGCTCATTGTAAACAACTGTTACCTTTAAAATAATTAAAGGGGGGGTTGCTTGTTTTTTTGTTTTTGTGGGAAGTTAACACTGATTGTTGCTTAAATTGCGACACTATCGCCCTCTACTTTAACAGCTAATTAGATTCATTTCAGCCAAACAATGGGCTTTGCTGCTCTTCTCTAGCATTTTAATAATTAAAAAAAAAAGAAGAGAAGATCCCAATACTATGACTTTCGATACAGCAATCCCACTGCCACCCTATTTTTGTTTTTTACCTTTGTGTGGTGTTTATTTAGCTTTAAATAATTTAGATTTATTTAACCCTTTATGTTGTTTTGTGTTCTGAGTTTAAGGTTAAAACAATAAACACAATGATTTTCTTTATAGTGAATTCAGAAAATGGATCCAGCAGACCCAAACAATACACAAGGGTTAAAGGACAAGGGGGCGCAAGAGTTTATGATCATGAACTCGTTGACATGATTAACTCAGCTCAACTTGACACGACTAACTGTCGCTGATTAACTCACTCACACTGAGGCTTGTGATACAAACACAAATGCCCTTCAGATCTGACAAACACGAGGTCACCAACAACAACATCCAGACATTTTGTCGTTTGGTTGATAAATTAAGTAAAATAATTTGACAGTGGTCAATTTCACATCTTTTATGTAAGGATTAGTTACAAACTCATCGACATTGTCGCAAAAAAAAAAAAAAAACTTATAAAAATATCCAGTCTTTCCAACTAATGGCATGTACAAAATAATACATTATGTGATAAGTGTGTTTTTGCTTAGTCCGAAGCCATGCAGTCACATGAGGAAGTCACATGATAAGATTTCATCCTCTTGACCTCTTCTCTAGATATCATACAGTTAAAGCACTCATGTGCCGCTGCTGCTTTGACTCGGACCGGTCGCAGCTTCCGTCGTGTCCTGGAGCACCGGCTTCTTTTTGGTCCTTCTAGGCGCCAAAACGATAGAGTAGCCAGGCTTTACGCGCGGAAGTGCAAGCTTCAGCTTCAGTGCCATTTGTGTGCTGTTGTGGAAAACCATATCCAGGTGAGAGTTTGTGTTGTTCAGAATCATTTTCTGATACACGATCTCGCAGCGCAGCCCCTCCCGTTTCTCAGCTCGGGATTTTCCATCGAAACGCAGCATCATTTTATCGACATCCTGCTGAGTTTTGCATGGCCCTCCGTTTCTATTCACTTGAGCTATTATGTAATCCCTGTCCATGTTCTCCTCTATCTCCTCGTACACCTTTATTGCCTTTTCTATTTTGCTGGCATAACCTTTTCTCATCTGTGGACTGCGGGTTTCTTTTGAGGTCCTCCTTCTAACTTCCAAAATGGAAAAGTCAGAGTCGTCAGAGCTCTCATCAGATGAAGCAGATTGGTATTTGTCTTCTTGGGAGCTGCCTGATGACAAGTTCTCATCTACAGAGTACTTTGTTGACTTCTCAGGCCTTTTCCTCTTGTAGGGGTATGTGTGGCCAAAAGGGTACTCCGCCATCAAAACAGAGAATGTGCAACTGACCAACTGCAAGCTCAAATTGGTGGAAGGAATTTGGGAAAATTTTCCTCCTGGCAGAAAATCCTTGAGGTGTTCTTCAGTGACTGAAGCAATCACCTTTATCGTCCTCTTCAAGCAAGCTCTGATCAGATCTCGATTCGTGTGCCACTGCCCACAGTAGTGAAACACTCCGTCAAAGGTTTTCTCTTGCAGTGGGTACTGCAGAAAGACATCCGTAGCCTCCTCTGGTTCCAGCAGAGTTGAAGGATCTTTGGACCAATCGAGAAATTTTTGGTAGAGATAGAGTAAGTACTGGCTGTAGAGAGCGTACTCTCCTCCACTCTTCAGAAGCTGCCAGTAAGGACCGAGGATTTTGCAGTACACAATTGCCAGAACACATACGAGGCTCTGAATCACAGTGTCGTTCGCATCTGCGGCAACACTCTCCAGAATAATGTTCGGGCATTTATCATTGTTCAGCGACAGCAAATCTGAGAAGAAGAGAGCGATCTCTTTGTGGTGGTGGATAAGACCCGCAGCAGCTTCAAAGTAGGTGTTGAATCTGTTTGAGTGATTTACCGCCAGTCTGGAGGGATTATTCTTTTCCTCACAGAAAGCCACCCAGTACTTCCTGTAGTTTTTCTTCTCGGGGGTGCGAGGGCTCAGGATATCACAAGCCATGTGAATATACCGTGAGGTGGCGCTTTCTGGAAAATTGACAAAGTTCTTGAATTTAGGGAGCTTATCACGGCCTAGTTTCTCTCCCGCTGACTCAATGATCTCCTTTTCAAAGTCAAATATGTGCTGTTCCACTACATCGTGAACATCAACGAGGAAATTGGCATTGTAGTTTAGAAACATGACAGGAGAGACAAGGGAAATGTGTTCATGCATTGCCTCGAGCTTCTTCTCAAACACTGCCATAGCTGGATTGTCTTTGAATGTCAGAGCGTACTGATTTTTAAGGAGATCCAGGGAAACCTGCTTGCACACTTCTGTTTTCCCACTGTACACACTGGACAGTTTATGGACAGTCAGCATTGCGATGTCAAGAACAGTCATAGACTCTGCTGTGTTACCCGAGGTTTCGTCTCCACTGTTGGAAACATCCATATCCTCATAATTTCTATGTACAGCAGCATGATCGTTTTGTCCTCGTATTTCATCTCTGTCCATCTCAGGCTCCTCACTTTCCATGATTTCAAAAATCTCGTCTTCCTCTTTGATTATAACTTTTTCATAATATATGCTCTCATCTCTTCTCATGCGTTTCTTTACAATAAGCTTTGGCTCTTTTATCTGAACCAGTTCAAACGGACTTTGAAGCATATTTTCAACCAATGCATTCCTCCTGTTACTTCTTGTTTCTGAATTGCAGCAAAACGCCTTTAACTTTTTTATTTTGGCTTTGAGGACTTGATATGCCCTTTGAACATTGCCATTCTTACAGTACTGTGAGTTGAAGTTTCTAAGCCAACTTACTAGAACAATTGGGGAAATTTTCTCCCTGCTCACAAAGTTGCTTAGTTCAAGAATCAAGCCGTTTGTGACTTCGATCGACTTTGCCCGATCTGAAAAATCTCTCATTTCCAAAAGATCTTGCCGCTCGACTCCAATGCTATCACATATTGGTCCAACAAAATTAAAATTGACATCTGATTCCAGGAAGACCAGCCTTGCATCATATCCAAGACTCAGTGTTGTGGCAATGCCTCTTCCAATCAAACGGCGAAAATCTGCTGACTGATGTGCGGGGAAGATCCTCTTGAGCCAATCCACAATGGCGATCCACGGAAAATTATTGTCCTCTCTCAAAAGTCCTACTTGGATCATAAATCTGTTCTTGCAGGGGCCCTTTTCAAGCTCTAATTCTTCTCCTGATTGAGGACCAATGAAGTCCGCAACGAGCTTCCAGTAGTATTCATCTCCTGAAAAATAGAAATCAAAGTAATCAGAAATGTAAACCTTTACGAAGAGGTAAGGCTTTTTAAATGAACTGGTATTAGGTAGGGCTGCACGATTTTGCATAAAATGAGAATCACGATTTTTTGGCTTAGAATTGAGATCACGATTCTCTCACGATTTTCTTTTCCAGTATAAATATTTATTGCACTTATTAACTGCACATCAACTTCGTAACAGTTGAGACTGAACATAAAAACAATAAATAAACATAAAAACAACAAATGTCTCACGTTTTGTTGTTGCCGCAAAATGTTGTACTGCTTGAAATTCCGTCTCCACCGTTGCTCGACACTGCGTGTATAGAGCAGGTAGTGCAACAATAGAAAAATTGTTGCGGGACAGCACTGTGTAGCGTTTGTCTAGGGTGTTGATCATTTTCCTAAATCCCTCGTTTTGCACAGTGTTGATGGAAGCCATATCTTTGGTCAGGTGATAAGTGATAGCCTCTGTAATTTCTTTGTGCCTGCGGGAGTTCGACGGGTATAGGGAAGCGCTGTATAAGGTTCCCGTTATTGATGTTTGGGTGGTTGACCGGGACGGATTTTCTCCTGTCACTTTCTCGTCATCCCTGACGTGCTCGCCGTTGTTTTTTTTCCCTGCTAATTTTAGCATCACACGGCACAGCTTCTGTATCACGTGGTATAAGGCTCCGCCCTTGTCATTTGTTGAGCAGGAAGAGTGAGCGCTTGTTTTCATACAGATTACGTCCCGGATCAAAATGAGGTACAATCGTCGTCGTCATCTTTTTTTTTTTTTTTTTTTTAATCGTTGTCATTTGGAAATGAGATCGCACATAAGTATGAATCGAGATCGCGATTTTCTAACGATTAATCGTGCAGCCCTAGTATTAGGCACAGTCACTATGTGAAGGTTTATCAGCAAAAGTGACTTAAATACAAGCTTTACTAAGTAGCTGTTTACTTGCAATGCATTCAGACTTACTTAGATTGGCTTCAGTCACAGCTGCTTTCCCACAAAGAGAAAAATCTTGACCATCCTCCATTGTATGCTGTTTTAAAAGAGACAGAGATGAAATTCTTCAGTCCTCAGTCTACAGAAGACGACGCTTTCAAGACAAAAACTGGATGGATAATGCATGACAAATCAGCATGATTAAGATCTGACAGACCAAACAAAATAACAGTGGACGAGAACGTTTCCCTGCTTTTACAATGACAAATTTGTCCTAAATTTGTATGAAGATGAATGACTGAAACTAAACAGTTAAAACTGTAGCTGATATTTCAAAATGTTATGATCTTAATAATAATTATTTACGTTTTTCTTGCACATTTTTTATCTTCCCCTACTAAAACCCATAAAGAGTAATAGTTCTAATACATCACAGTGAGAAAAAGTGCATCATGGCACAAACAACAAGTAACAACCATTTCCTTATCGCATCATGTCGTTTTATTTTATGTTTTGTATTTTCATAAAATGTCTTGGATCCAGGCCATGTCAAATTTCTCTGAAAAAAATCACATTAGTGTTAAAAATTTCAGGTCCCTACTGTCATTAGTTTTCATCTTTTCAGAGGGAATTTGAAATTTCACTATCTGGAAAACTACTTGAGCACGGCCCTTCGAATATTTAGGGTACTATGGCTCAACACCACTACCATCATCCATTAAAATGCTTTTTTCAGAAAACTATTATTTCAGAATGGACCTGAAATTTGACATAACTCTAATAAAGATGAAAATATTTGGCCTGAGTTTTTTCAGACAAATGTGAGACTTTGCTTTAAGCATCTGCAAAGAAACAACACTGACACTCTGTATTCCCTAAAAAAGAAAACAAGTTGTTTATATCTTATTCTCATTATAATAAAATTTTATGTTACTAAATTGAATCTTTTCAGTTAATCAATCAGACTTATTACTAACAATCTGACTTTCAAACAAAACACATTAAATTCTTTGTTTTTACAAAATTACATTTGCACACAGAGAAACAGTTTACTTTTCACTTGTAAGAATTGCATATATCAGCAACTACATTTCTAATATGTCTGTATTTTATCAAGCATATGCCCAGTTCATTTGTTCATCTGTGATTCAACCCCCCCCCCAAATCTCTTTGTGTGTTGTCTCAACCAGACTTTCCTGTAATTTTTAAAGTGGTTTTCAACACTACCAGGCTTTCTGAAGCTCTTTCAAAGTGTTTCTTTGGACACTGGGAGCATTTTCATCCATTTCTGTACCACCTTCAGAGTATTTTTGTTTTCAAGCCATTTAGCTTAATTATTGAATTATTTGAGTATAAAAACAAACCTAAGTGAAGCGATGACAGCATGTTTATGCATATCAGACTACTTATTAGCAGCCTGTCACAAAACCTTATGTGTTGTCATTTAGTTTTAGTTTGTTTGAGCTTATGAAAAATGACAATGATAGCACAGTCTGACAGACATATAATAGTATTTTTGGATGAACAAGGTGATTCCAAAAGAGCTGTTGTCCAAACATATATGCTGAGATATAGTACATCTCAGCATGGTGTGCGTTGTGTCTTTAATAAATCTGAGGAAGCTGGATCTTGTCAAAACTGATAGAATGCACACAGATTTTTACCACAATGCGATACAATTTGGAAAGCATCTGATTGGCTACAACTTCATTTTTCAGCATGACAATGATCCCTGTCAATGTAGTAAAAGCACACCTGGATAGAAAAGCACACAACTGAACACTATCAGTCACAGGCTGACCTCAACATTACTGAAGCAGTGTGGGATGATATTGGCAGAGAACGGAACAAAGAGCAAGCAACTTCCAAAGAAAACCTTTGAATGCCCTTCAAGAAGCCTGGAGAAGATTTCTTAAAGAAATGACAATAAAGCATGTCTAAAACAATCAAGGCTGCATTGAAGAATATAGATGGTCCTATCAAACATTGACTTTCAAACTTGTTAGAATTGTAGAAACTCAGTTTTTACCTTGTATATTACATTTCCACATATGTTTACATATGTTACAGTGATTTGTTGTACCCATTACCCATTTTTCTAAATATAGCTGGTACTAGTAAAAAATGTAATGTTACAAAACTGTGTGACATATATTCTAACTAGTTAAAATTCCAAAACGACATATTCATAGTTTAATTTTTACTTCTCAAATAACATTTAATGATCTACAGTAAACACTGTTTTCAGGAGCAACTTAAGTGATCATCATAATTATTTTTAACTGATTAAAACTGAATTAAAGAGAACTACAACTAGTCTAAAGTAGGTAACAAACATGTAAATTATAAAATAAAAATATAAAATATAAATGCCTGCAATGGTGTTTGAATACATGTCAGTTATAAGTTTTTGACTAGCTATTAAAGTTATGCAAAGACAAAGTTATTAATAACATGTTGAAAAATAAAAAAGATCTCTGGGTATCTAATTATAGATGTTACTTATCAAAGTGAATTTCTAAAAAGTTGGTCTGTAATTATAACTAGTCAAAATATAGATGAATAAATAAAATTACCATATCTATGGCTGTTAAATACTACAGGGGTGCATGTCATAGCAGATCAAAAGTACAAAACAACAACTAAACATTCTGCAGAAATAATATATTTAAGTGCACTTGTATGACGAACATGTATATCACATACTAATTTATCTTGTGAGAGGGGCTAAGCTATGTAAAGAATCCTTATTGGATACTATGTGTGTTTTATTATCAGTAAACATGCATAATTAATCCCTAACATGTATAAATACATCGAAATATGTGACTATTCCTGTGATTTAATGGCGTTATAAGCAGGTTTTTCGGAAAAAAAGGATTGTAGCTACATCTCTAAGTGAATGCTAATGCTGGACTAAATCTACATGCTAATGCTAGCCTTCTGAGCAACATGCTACTATTAGCACCTACTTTACTAGCACAAAACTAAGCATGCAAAAGTGCAATAATCCGTGATTAATACCTGAGCAGAAAGATGTGCTGGGTTCTGTAGCGTTCCCAAATAATTTGAACTGTATGCGCTGTAAATCTATGATTTAGTAGTACAAGTTCTTACCCAGAAACAAAAATACCAGGCGCCTGGGACACGCTCCCTCTCAGAATACACCATGAAGGGGTGGAGACCGTGCGCTGCAACGATTGGCTGGTTTTACAGAAGGCGGGCATTTGTCGAGGTCTCAACGAATCATTGCTGCGAAACGGCCGTGAAGCCCCACAGAAGAAGAAACTGGGAACGACAGATTTTCAACTTTAACTGTGTTGTTGGTTAACGTGTTATCCTATAGGATGTTAGTTTTCATTGAAAAGACTGCACTTTTATATATTTATTGTTAAATTGCGTGTTTCTATGCAAATAATGATTTTAAATTTTTATTTATTTTTTCATAATGAGTAGGTGGATTTTTTTAAATGCTCTCAGTTTTGTGGGAAATGCAACTCTAAAAGTAAATAAATGATTTAAAGTTTTTTTAAAAAATATATATTTATATTTAGTCTGCGTGGAATTGCAGCTGAATGTGTTATAACGACGGTAATATTTTGTTACTTGAAGACATTTAATAAAGTTTGTGGTTTAAAAAAAAATACCAACAATGCGAAGTGCATTATGGGTCCACTTATTGCAGTTGTCTTCGTGATCTAGCGGCAGGTAATGTAAAACAGCAATTTATGAATGTATTGTTTAAAAAGCATTTCTGTTAATAACATTTGTTTAATTATCGACAGGCTCTGATAATGCTTACTGCCGCCGTCGCAATGATTTCCATGCCGTATTTTGTCATATTGTGCTCCAGGGCGATTTGTGGGAACTAGCTCAGTTAACTGGTGTCAGGTAGCGTTAGCTAACTCTCTAAACGATGGCTAGGTAGGTAAGAGCTTAGTAATAATAAAATGTTAATATATTGTGTTTGATCGTCATTTCTCGTGCTTCACATAAAGTCGTCGGTAGAGCCGTTTTCTGTTTGCAAACAATGAACATGCGCGCGCAGTTTTGAAGTGGAAAACGGCTTGTTAGCAAACGTGAGCAACAAATTTCTGTTAATATGGCTCATATCGTTACATAAAACAACAACAAAACTACAAATGCATTCAGTAAAATCCACCTTAGCCTCTTTCAGGATGCAGTTACTGTACCCCACATTGAAACTCCAAACAATAGAAAACAGGGACAAATTAAATAAATTACAGTTCTGCAGCGCAATATTGGATCCTTGGCTTCATGTGGCTGTAACAACTCGGCATTGTTATAGATGTGGTCATCATTGTGATATTTGCAGAGGACAATGTGAGATGTAGTGAAGGTAGGTAGAAGGTGTAAGTGAGTTTGGAGAGGTGGAGCTATGCTCTTAAGAGAAATGAAAGTCAGCAGAAGCTAGACATATCCACGTTTGTGAATGAGATGGAGACTGGTGTGATAGAGAAGTTGCAAGGTATAGAGTTAGTGAAGTTAGTGTTAGTTTAAATACCTGGGGTCAATCATCCTAAGGACAGTGCACAAGAGAGATGAAGAAGATGGAGTGGGTGGAGATGGGGTGATTTGTGACAGAAGCATAGCAGCAAGACTTAAATGGAAGGTTTACAAGATGGTAGTGAGACCTGCTAGGATTTATGGTTTGAAGATGTTGGAGCTGAAGGTGTTAGAGTTGGAAGATTTTCTTTGGAAGGGACTAGGATGGATATCAGAGGGACAGTCATTTGGAGAACACGTTTGATAGGCAAAGCTAAAAATGGTTTGGGCATGTGCAGCGGAGGGATAGTGAATATATTTTACAAGGGATGCTGAATATGGAAATGCCAGACAGGAGGAAGACTGCAGAGGAGATCCATGGATGCATTGAAGGAGGACATACAGAAGGGTGGGTGTGACAGATGATGGTAGGGAGAGGGTGAGATGGAGGCAGATGGAAGCAGGTAAAGAAGGTGACTAACATAAATAGCAACTTTCTAGATGTTTGGTCATACCACAGTAGATTTTTGTATTTATATGTTATCCCAGCTTTAACTATCATATATTGGCTTTGAATATTTCAGCTTGTGTAGAATTAATTAAAAAATCAGAAAAAAAGCCTGTTAATGTTCACTATTCACAATACCACGTTTTGACTTACGGGCCTGTATAACAAACTTTCACTGGCCTCTACAATATTTTTAATGACCCAAAGAAGCCAATTTAATTGTTTTCAATACTGGAAGCTCTATCTTTAATAATGTAGTATAAAATAATAGTAGACTTATATTTTATAAAGTTACATCTCCCAAGTAAATGGTAGCTAAAGCTGTAAAATAATTGTCATGTATAACATTATCTACCCCTCTTTCCCTGCAGGAATCACAGCTGTTAGCCTTCGGCTATAAAATCTGCCTTTTTTTAACGATCATTTCAAACTGAATAAACAGACTGCATACAGACAGCTCTGCTTTATTTAGTCGCACTTTTCAAATACTACCTGCATGAAAAAAATACTAATTTGTCGGTTCATTTTTGGCCAGTGAATTGATACATGGAAACTGGCCCCAGTGGGCCACTAGTTATTTTGAACCCTGCAGCTGTAATTTGCTTACCCTTTGTTATCAAAATACATCAGATGTCTTAGTTTAAAAACAGATGTCTGTAGTCTAAGTAAAGTTTACAGATGGAGCAGTATGTCACAAAAATGTATCCTCTGCAGAGGAAAACAACACATTTTCACACCAAATCTCTTCCCCCATCTATTGACACACCCAAGCTCGTCAAGAAAGACTTTTATCAACAAACCTGTTCAACTCTGAGCATGCCAACTGTGTAGTTATTCGAACTTTTACTTTAGTGAGATTACCTATTGTGAATAGTTACAAGTGTTCTGTGTATAAAAACTCCTCATTACTTATTTGCAGAAACAGACCTGGTGCAGGGTGTTTTGCATCTGTACAGCTGAGTGGGAATTTTGTGTCTAAATATTGGGAGTTCTGAACAATCAATTCTTAAGCAATCTGATATTTTATGTGCAGTCTACAATATGCAAATAGGGAGGTCAATTTAAAGTCATGTTGATACATCCTCGTTCACTTTATCTAACCATAATTTAGACGTGACTTTTACAGTTTTGTTTTTGTTGCCACTTTTCTCACTTCACTATGTGTGTTTTGTTTTACCCCCAGTGGAGATCAGATTACTCTCACAGACTTATCTTGATCTGCTTCTCATTCCAGACATTACCACCTATGAGACTATCATGTTGATAACTGGTTTTCCTGGATTTAATCTCACTGTAAACTCAAGATAGCAGCAACTATGGATGCATCTGAAGCAGAAGCCTCAACACAGAATCAGGGAAAAGAGGAAGGTGCATCATCAGCTCAAGGAGATGCTGGAGCAAGACCAAAAAAGGCATCTTTGAAAAGAGCTGCAGATGCCAAAGCAAAAAAGAAGCACAAAAAGGCTCGAGTGTCCAGACCTGCCCGGCCTGGTTATACTGTCCATCAAGGGGAAGATATGCTTCTCGTTATATCGAGTTCCACCTCCCAGTATGACGGGTCAGTGTGGACTCTTAAGAAAAAGAAGGGGAGCAAAAAGAAGAAGTTGGCAAAAGGAAAAGGAAAAGCCAGTCAGGTCAAGAAAAAGAAGCCAGTCAATGCCAAGCCCAAACTGGAAAGTAAACCAGTTATAGAAAAAGAAGAAAAAGTCGCAAATTTCTTTATAACTCAGGAAGAAGACGACCACAGATGGGGCCACAGCCTGCCTGAGGAGATGCTAATTAATATTTTTCAGATTGTGGTCATTCAAGAGGGAGCAGTGCCCTTTTTATGCAGGTATTGTGTCGTACATGTGATTTATTTGTAATTAAACCTATGAGATTAAGACTGAAATGTTGCATACACTATTTTAATCAAAATCATTTCATGCAAGTTAATTATCTTTCACTTACTTCAATACCTTGGATATCAATCTCATAACTTAAAGTCTGAATCTCTCTACATAACCTTTATTATTATTATTACTATTATTATTATTAAGACTGTAAGTTATTTAACTTTATGGATAAACATTAAGAAAACTGATAAAACGCCCTTCAAGGAAATTTCTTTACATGTTTGTTTTGTGCGATTGAACAGTTTAACGCATTCACATTATTATGATAGAACAAGGAGATACTCACATTTAAAAAGCTGTGTTGGATATGCATTTTTCAGCTCTACTTTGGGAAGTAAAAGTCAATGAATCCATCTTCTTCCATTTAATTCAATTCACAAATGATGACTTGTGATGAGGCTGGAGGCTATCCCAGCTGTCATTCATAGGGTCAGAGGCAGGGCACACTCTGGAAGTGTCGATAGTGTGTCACTGGGCTAACATATAGAGACACTCAGTGTGAGGAAGCCAGCATACCGACCCAGAGAACCTTCTTGAGGTCAAGTGACAGTCCTAAGCACCGCACCGTTTAATTCTTCCTGGTGTTTTCGGTGCAGGGTGGGGAGAGTTTGTCGTCTGTGGAACGCCGCTGCCTCCAGTCCGATCCTGTGGCACAGAGTGACTGTCGGTCACTGCTGGATTGCACCAGGGAGGAGCCAACTACCAAAAACTCAGAAGAAGATTAAGGACACTTTGGACTGGCTGGCACACAGCAGGTTTGTACTTTATTTAGCTTTTTGCTTAAGTCTTAATCATGTAAATGAATTCTAAACTGTGTTGTTTTCTAGATTCTCTCAGCTGCGAGACTTTTCTCTGTGTCACTGGACAAAGAACGTTGATTATGCATTAGAGGTAAGTCATCGAGAATTAAACATTATTTGAAAGACCTTCTCATCTGAAATGATTAGTACATTCATACACATACAAATCCACAAACAAGCTCTCCTCACACAAGTTCAAAGAAAAGAACATAAAAATCATTTCTTAATGTATTTTTAAAAATACAGTAATAGTCAAGACTTACGTTTTCTTGGCAACTGTTTTGATAATCATTGATTATTTTTATTTCTTGGTAATAAGTTGGTTTCAGCTTCTCAAGCTTAGAGAGTGTAAAGTTAAAGAATATTTCTGGTGTTTGTTGGAGGCAATTTGAAGTAACTCCCTTTTATATTTTACAGTGAACATATTGATGACAACCTGTAGTGAAAAATGAACTAAGATGTCCATCATTAAATATAGTCTGATCCCATAAGCCCCATATCCCAATAGGATATTGTTTTTGTCCAGAGAGTATTTTTGATTTTCCAGCATATTGATTACATTACATTAAAAAAACCACACTGGTTGCAAATATTTTCTTCCTAGCCTGACAAGACCAGGCAAAATTTAACAAGCCTGAATACAAAATAAGTCTTAAACTGAGAAACTCCCCTTCACACACTGGTGTTTGTTCATTTTGGATCCTGTTCATACATAAATTACAGTTCACTTAAAAACAATATATAAAGGAATAAATGTTTTATTAAAATTTTGGTTTATCTGTATTATTTAATACTTAGTATGTGGCTTTTTTTGAAATCATCATCAGGTTGTGTCGCAGTACTGCCCTGATCTTTGCTCCCTCAAGCTTTCTTACTGCACAGGAGTGACAGCGGCGGCCTTTCGCTGCCTCGGTCTGCACAGCCGCTCCCTGCACAGCTTAAATCTCCAGTATTCAGAGGTACGTGGACCTGTGTAGAGATTTTCTAATAGAAGCCATGCAAAGATCTTTCACTGTGTAATGAAGTTACACAGTGCAATGAATGTGCAGTGTTTTACAGTACAGGGAAAGTTTCTCTATGCTTGCTCTAAATTTAAAGTGTAACTTTAAGGGTTTGTCAAGAATTTAATGTTAAGTCATTCACTGCCAGCCATTGGCAGTGAATGAGTTAAACCCACTGACTCATACACTGCAATTGACGGCTATAGACGTCAATGGCAGTGAATGAGTTAAGCACTTTAAACAAGATAAGCAGATATTTATGATGAAAAATATCTCAACTGTTTTTACTTGTCTTATATTAACTATATGAGCTTTAAGGGTATTTTCCCAATGCAGATTATCATTTTTTTTATTCATAAGAAACTTCATCCACTTAATATAGGTGATATATCATAAGGAGATCTTTTTTCATCCAGGCATGATTGCATGTAGAGAATTTGCAGGATAACTTGCTTTTGCTGTAGTTCCAGGTTGAAGGACTCCTTGAGTATCTTGAAAACCATGGGAGCCAGATCAGGCAAATATTGTTCAGTCATGGACTAAAGAATGACAGACTTCTGGCTGCAATCACTGTAAGACTTTTCTCTCTTTGTTTGTGAAACACGTGCTACACAAAGTCAGTGCTACTGGACAAATGAGCTTAATAAATGCATAGCATTGCTTTTTGTTTTTCCAGCGGGGATGCTGTCCCGATTTGGAGATGCTGGAGGTCAACACCAAGCTTGACAGTAAAGACTGCCAACTTCCTGTTTGCATCCAGGCACTACAGATGGCATGCCCTAAGCTCAAGGTAAAACAAAGGTCTTCTCTGTTTTAGTGTGACTACATTAGCTTTTTTACATTAAAGTTTAAACTCTTAATTAAGAAGATGAAGAAAAGCAGGCGTTTTATTAATTGTTGATTGATTGTTTATTGTTAATATTTAAATTCCAGCTTTTCAAAGACTTTTTGGATCTCTTGGTTCTTGACTGCTGGTTGAAAAAACAAGGTGCATTTGAAATTATCGTTATGAACCCTGGTTTTATATAATTTGATTTTTTTTTATTTTTTTTTTGAAATGCTACAGAACAGTTATTTAAGTGAGCATGTTCTTCACAATTCCTGCTCCACCTTTTATTCTTGGACTCTAGTAGAATGACTTTATTTCATTGACAGTCTAAAGTAGTTCTTATTCCTCTTATACTTGGCTACTGTGCAGCATGTATGTGACAGAAAATAAGGAAACGCCCAAGTAGCACTAAAGCCAGTAGCTGTAATTTCTTATCTACTGGCAGAGTTTGCACTTTGCTAAAGGTTACTTGTTCTCCCGTGACGCTTACGTACTGCTTCCCATCAGACCTTCCGAATGATGAACGTCCAACCTCTTCATAAGGGAATGCGTTTTGGTATCGACCCAACATCAGGCTTCCCATTACTGGAGGAGCTTTGTATCGCAACCACATCGTTTTCCTATTTGACCGACAGAGATTTGAGGGACATTCTCTTCGATTCCCCCAAACTGCGAGTGCTGGACCTGCGAGGCTGTTCTCGAATCACAGCGTCTGGTCTTGCAGATTTACCCTGTCTAGGTATGTTTGTCAGGAAATTAATGCTTTTTGCTTTATGTCACCAATACCGAGCAGCTCAGTTTGGCTTTTTCAGAATGAATCTATGATGACCTGGAAGTCGGAGTCAGGACAGTTTAGTACAGTTTGTACACAAAATGTGTCTGAATTATTTGAAGGCTTCACATTTTAAAACCATTTCAAACATTTATCTGCTTTATTTTACTGTCTTGTATTTGGCAGAGCTTGAATGTTTGTTCTGGGGACAATATTTCAGCAGCCATGTTGGGCTGTCATCGCTTAAGAAAGGACTTCACACGTTGACCCAAAAATGGAGTCGAACTTTGCAACAGCTGGACATTGCACATCAGCTCTTCACTGAGGAAGACTTGGAGTTAGCAATGAGTTACCTTTGTCAAGCTGAGGCAGACACACTGCGCTCACTGAACTTGAGTGGGACCAGAATTACACCACGTGCACTCAGGTAGTTGTTTTGTACTTACCTCAGTAGCGCCGCAAATCCAAAATAACCTCTTTATTAGACAAAGTGCATCCAAAAAGAACTGAGAATTAATCAGTCGTTCCCATTCACGTCTGTGCTTTGTTTTGCAGGCCAGTCATTGGACAAATGACTGCTCTAGACTACCTCAACCTTTCATCCTGCCGCTATCTCCCAAGAGGTGTAAAGAGGATTTATCGTGGCCAAGAAGACATCCGGCAGCTGCTGGACAAATTGGAATAGCTCTCACATTCATGTGGTTCCAGAAATGAGAAACCAAGTTTACAAGGCAGACTTGAATATCTTAATGCAGGCCTCGCTGTGGGTTATATTGTCTAATCGATGTGAATATTTTGCCCTCAGGACTTTTTCGATAGACATTTTTTCTGTCTGTTGTTGGTACGAAATTGACATTTCTGTGTTTGAATGCAAGAAGCAGTAGTTTGCAAACCTGTTACTACCGCATTAATGTCAGGTGGGGGGTTTTGTTTTTTGTTTTGACAATAACCAACACACAATGCGTGACACCTAGTACTGTATATAGATCATTTTATTTGTAAAACTAAATATTCATTTGCGTGTATCTTTTTTTTTTAAATGTGATTTCTGATTTTTTTTTTTTTGATCAAAAATAAATGTTTAACATGTCACAAGAGAATCAGGGTTGTATTGGTCTTTATTTCCACTAGAGAGTGCTGTCCTGTCAGTATAAATTTACATTTGTCATCTTAAGGGACTGGTCATACTGGATTCATACCTTGCTTGTAGCAACATGTTTAAGAATAGCAAATACATGTAAATACATGAATGGATCTAAGTGCCTATATGATTTTTCCAATAATGTAAACATGGTCAAAGGAGAGTGTTTGATAATAAAAGACACAATATAGTATTCACTTGTTTATTGGGCCAAATAACAGACTAAACAAAAACAAGGGCAAAAAAAGTATTTTAAATGTACCCACATTCAATTTTTGCCCAAATTTGAAACAGCACTACCCATTTAGGTTAATTAAACTTGGGTCTGTCTTGACTCAACTACTTCCATGAGTGTAAAAGAAACAGAGTCATATGTCCCACAACAACATGAAAAATGGTAAACCATAAAAACAGCATTAAAAATTCAACATTTTAAAAAGCAAAGACATAAAGAGACTTAAGACCTCTTTACTATGTATATTGATTTATATAAAGCCGGGATTTTCAGCTTTACTAGGTGCAAATTAAATGTAAATGCTGAATTTTGGTTACAATAGTGGTTGTAAGCACAGTCTTTGGTTTATGTCTCTCAATTAAAAATGTATTAATTCCATTGTGTATGTCAGTTCTGTGACCACTTTCTACAATAAAAACAATTGTTCCATTTTCTTTGGTAATTATAAATGGGTTTTTTTCTTTAAAAAAAAAACATATATGCATTTATTACACTTCCAAAATTGTACAATAAAAGCAAATAGGCAAAGGTCTTTTGTAATCAATCTCCTGGTTCATATTTTAGTAATGATAATATTGCAGTATATTGTCTTCACATGTTAAGTACAACTTCTAAAGTATCTTTTTTTTAGTTCAGAAAGAAGCTTTTTTTTATGCTATATTCAGTTATTAAAGAAGCGAATTGCTGTTCACTTCTGTAGTGGGAATAAACTGAGGCCTGTAATGGGATCTGTAATACACCTCTCAACCAGATGGAGGTATGTGAGGTTCTCCTTAGTGTTGGGGTCAAAGAAGCCCTTGGTGTCATCATCAGGATCCGATAAAATCTGGTTCATTTCTTCATCAAAGTAACCTCTTTCATATGCCACTTGTACAGGCACTCTGTGACTGTGCACTGGGTCAATTATTCCTCCAGTTGCAATTTGAGCTTCAAGGAGACGAATTCCATGATCTTTCACAATGAGATCTTTTTTCAAGGCCTGGAACAAAGAAATTGTTTTTCCAGTGTACGGATCTTTGTATCCTGTCACTGCCTTTTCTGCTGAGATCAGTTTGTTTTTCCACTCTTTCCCAACCACTCTTTGAGCCACAGCTTCCTCTACAGAAAGCTTTTTGTTGTTGACTGGGTCAATGATAAAGCCTGTGGCAGCTTGGGCTTCCAGCAGAACCAGAGATGTACCAGGAGTCAGCAGACCTTTGCTTTTAGCTTCATAGATACTCATTGTCTTTTTGGTGGACTGAAGATAAACTCCTGCAATGCTGTTGGTCCCCTCAAGGTATTTGCGCACTGAATCCATTTCACTTACTTCTGTTACTGTAACTTTTCCAGCGCTAAGATCTTTGTAGAGTTTCTCATCAATGATTTTGGATTTGAGCAGCTCAGTAGCAGAGACATCTTTTCTGATTCCATGGAACTTTTCAACTTCACTAGTTTCTGTAATTGTAGTGGTGATGGTAGTTTTTGTTGTGCTACTGTCTACTTTAGTTTCTGGTGGTTGGGACATGACAATTGAAGAAGATGATGAGGTTGTGTCTTGTGTATGCTGCTCAATGATTGTCAGGATGATTTCTAAAAAGCGCTCTATTGTGATTGATCCACCCTTGTACTGTTGCACAAGGTCTCTCCGCTTCTCTTCAATTATATATTTGGAGTAGAGTAGATCCCAGAGAGTCACAGTTTTTCCTCTGTATTTTCCTCCAGCTCGGGTTGTTGTTGTAGACTTCAGAATACGTTTAGTTGCCTCGTCCACAAAGAAGTAAAACTCTCCTTTCTTGACAATGACAAGTAAACTGAGGCCTGTAATGGGATCTGTAATACACCTCTCAACCAGCTGGAAGTATGTGAGGTTCTCCTTAGTGTTGGGGTCAAAGAAGCCCTTGGTGTCATCATCAGGATCCGATAAAATCTGGTTCATTTCTTCATCAAAGTAACCTCTTTCATATGCCACTTGTACAGGCACTCTGTGACTGTGCACTGGGTCAATTATTCCTCCAGTTGCAATTTGAGCTTCAAGGAGACGAATTCCATGATCTTTCACAATGAGATCTTTTTTCAAGGCCTGGAACAAAGAAATTGTTTTTCCAGTGTACGGATCTTTGTATCCTGTCACTGCCTTTTCTGCTGAGATCAGTTTTTTTTCCCAGTCTTTCCCAACCACTCCTTGAGCCACAGCTTCCTCTACAGAAAGCTTTTTGTTGTTGACTGGGTCAATGATAAAGCCTGTGGCAGCTTGGGCTTCCAGCAGAACCAGAGATGTACCTGGAGTCAGCAGACCTTTGCTTTTAGCTTCATAGATACTGAGGGTTTCGTGGGTGGACTGAAGATAAACTCCTGCAATGCTGTTGGTCCCCTCAAGGTATTTGCGCACTGAATCCATTTCACTTACTTCTGTTACTGTAACTTTTCCAGCGCTAAGATCTTTGTAGAGCTTCTCATCGATGATTTTGGATTTGAGCAGCTCAGTAGCAGAGACATCTTTTCTGATTCCATGGAACTTTTCAACTTCACTAGTTTCTGTAATTGTTGTGGTTACAGTAGTTTTTGTTGTGCTACTATCTGCTTTAGTTTCTGGTGGTTGGGACATGACAATTGAAGAAGATGATGAGGTTGTGTCTTGTGTATGCTGCTCAATGATTGTCAGGATGATTTCCAAAAAGCGCTCTTTTGTGATTGATCCACCCTTGTACTGTTGCACAAGGTCTCTCCGCTTCTCCTCAGTGATGTATTTGGAGTAGAGTAGATCCCAGAGAGACACTGTTTGACCTCTGTATTTTCCTCCAGCTCGGGTTGTTGTTGTAGACTTCAGAATACGTTTAGTTGCCTCGTCCACAAAGAAGTAAAACTCTCCTTTCTTGACAATGACAAGTAAACTGAGGCCTGTAATGGGATCTGTAATACACCTCTCAACTAGATGGAGGTATGTGAGGTTCTCCTTAGTGTTGGGGTCAAAGAAGCCCTTGGTGTCATCATCAGGATCCGATAAAATCTGGTTCATTTCTTCATCAAAGTAACCTCTTTCATATGCCACTTGTACAGGCACTCTGTGACTGTGCACTGGGTCAATTATTCCTCCAGTTGCAATTTGAGCTTCAAGGAGACGAATTCCATGATCTTTCACAATGAGATCTTTTTTCAAGGCCTGGAACAAAGAAATTGTTTTTCCAGTGTACGGATCTTTGTATCCTGTCACTGCCCTTTCTGCTGAGATCAGTTTGTTTTTCCACTCTTTCCCAACCACTCCTTGAGCCACAGCTTCCTCTACAGAAAGCTTTTTGTTGTTGACTGGGTCAATGATAAAGCCTGTGGCAGCTTGGGCTTCCAGCAGAACCAGAGATGTACCTGGAGTCAGCAGACCTTTGCTTTTAGCTTCATAGATACTCATTGTCTTTTTGGTGGACTGAAGATAAACTCCTGCAATGCTGTTGGTCCCCTCAAGGTATTTGCGCACTGAATCCATTTCACTTACTTCTGTTACTGTAACTTTTCCAGCGCTAAGATCTTTGTAGAGTTTCTCATCAATGATTTTGGATTTGAGCAGCTCAGTAGCAGAGACATCTTTTCTGATTCCATGGAACTTTTCAACTTCACTAGTTTCTGTAATTGTAGTGGTGATGGTAGTTTTTGTTGTGCTACTGTCTACTTTAGTTTCTGGTGGCTGGGACATGACAATTGAAGAAGATGATGAGGTTGTGTCTTGTGTATGCTGCTCAATGATTGTCAGGATGATTTCTAAAAAGCGCTCTATTGTGATTGATCCAGCCTTGTACTGTTGCACAAGGTCTCTCCGCTTCTCCTCAGTGATGTATTTGGAGTAGAGTAGATCCCAGAGAGTCACAGTTTTTCCTCTGTATTTTCCTCCAGCTCGGGTTGTTGTTGTAGACTTCAGAATACGTTTAGTTGCCTCGTCCACAAAGAAGTAAAACTCTCCTTTCTTGACAATGACAAGTAAACTGAGGCCTGTAATGGGATCTGTAATACACCTCTCAACCAGCTGGAGGTATGTGAGGTTCTCCTTAGTGTTGGGGTCAAAGAAGCCCTTGGTGTCATCATCAGGATCCGATAAAATCTGGTTCATTTCTTCATCAAAGTAACCTCTTTCATATGCCACTTGTACAGGCACTCTGTGACTGTGCACTGGGTCAATTATTCCTCCAGTTGCAATTTGAGCTTCAAGGAGACGAATTCCATGATCTTTCACAATGAGATCTTTTTTCAAGGCCTGGAACAAAGAAATTGTTTTTCCAGTGTACGGATCTTTGTATCCTGTCACTGCCCTTTCTGCTGAGATCAGTTTGTTTTTCCACTCTTTCCCAACCACTCCTTGAGCCACAGCTTCCTCTACAGAAAGCTTTTTGTTGTTGACTGGGTCAATGATAAAGCCTGTGGCAGCTTGGGCTTCCAGCAGAACCAGAGATGTACCTGGAGTCAGCAGACCTTTGCTTTTAGCTTCATAGATACTCATTGTCTTTTTGGTGGACTGAACATAAACTCCTGCAATGCTGTTGGTCCCCTCAAGGTATTTGCGCACTGAATCCATTTCACTTACTTCTGTTACTGTAACTTTTCCAGCGCTAAGATCTTTGTAGAGTTTCTCATCAATGATTTTGGATTTGAGCAGCTCAGTAGCAGAGACATCTTTTCTGATTCCATGGAACTTTTCAACTTCACTAGTTTCTGTAATTGTAGTGGTAATGCTAGTTTTTGTTGTGCTACTGTCTACTTTAGTTTCTGGTGGTTGGGACATGACAATTGAAGAAGATGATGAGGTTGTGTCTTGTGTATGCTGCTCAATGATTGTCAGGATGATTTCTAAAAAGCGCTCTATTGTGATTGATCCAGCCTTGTACTGTTGCACAAGGTCTCTCCGCTTCTCCTCAGTGATGTATTTGGAGTAGAGTAGATCCCAGAGAGACACTGTTTGACCTCTGTATTTTCCTCCAGCTCGGGTTGTTGTTGTAGACTTCAGAATACGTTTAGTTGCCTCATCCACAAAGAAGTAAAACTCTCCTTTCTTGACAATGACAAGTAAACTGAGGCCTGTAATGGGATCTGTAATACACCTCTCAACTAGATGGAGGTATGTGAGGTTCTCCTTAGTGTTGGGGTCAAAGAAGCCCTTGGTGTCATCATCAGGATCCGATAAAATCTGGTTCATTTCTTCATCAAAGTAACCTCTTTCATATGCCACTTGTACAGGCACTCTGTGACTGTGCACTGGGTCAATTATTCCTCCAGTTGCAATTTGAGCTTCAAGGAGACGAATTCCATGATCTTTCACAATGAGATCTTTTTTCAAGGCCTGGAACAAAGAAATTGTTTTTCCAGTGTACGGATCTTTGTATCCTGTCACTGCCCTTTCTGCTGAGATCAGTTTGTTTTTCCACTCTTTCCCAACCACTCCTTGAGCCACAGCTTCCTCTACAGAAAGCTTTTTGTTGTTGACTGGGTCAATGATAAAGCCTGTGGAAGCTTGGGCTTCCAGCAGAACCAGAGATGTACCTGGAGTCAGCAGACCTTTGCTTTTAGCTTCATAGATACTCATTATCTTTTTGGTGGACTGAAGATAAACTCCTGCAATGCTGTTGGTCCCCTCAAGGTATTTGCGCACTGAATCCATTTCACTTACTTCTGTTACTGTAACTTTTCCAGCGCTAAGATCTTTGTAGAGTTTCTCATCAATGATTTTGGATTTGAGCAGCTCAGTAGCAGAGACATCCTTTCTGATTCCATGGAACTTTTCAACTTCACTAGTTTCTGTAATTGTAGTGGTGATGGTAGTTTTTGTTGTGCTACTGTCTACTTTAGTTTCTGGTGGTTGGGACATGACAATTGAAGAAGATGATGAGGTTGTGTCTTGTGTATGCTGCTCAATGATTGTCAGGATGATTTCTAAAAAGCGCTCTATTGTGATTGATCCACCCTTGTACTGTTGCACAAGGTCTCTCCGCTTCTCTTCAATTATATATTTGGAGTAGAGTAGATCCCAGAGAGACACTGTTTTTCCTCTGTATTTTCCTCCAGCTCGGGTTGTTGTTGTAGACTTCAGAATACGTTTAGTTGCCTCATCCACAAAGAAGTAAAACTCTCCTTTCTTGACAATGACAAGTAAACTGAGGCCTGTAATGGGATCTGTAATACACCTCTCAACTAGATGGAGGTATGTGAGGTTCTCCTTAGTGTTGGGGTCAAAGAAGCCCTTGGTGTCATCATCAGGATCCGATAAAATCTGGTTCATTTCTTCATCAAAGTAACCTCTTTCATATGCCACTTGTACAGGCACTCTGTGACTGTGCACTGGGTCAATTATTCCTCCAGTTGCAATTTGAGCTTCAAGGAGACGAATTCCATGATCTTTCACAATGAGATCTTTTTTCAAGGCCTGGAACAAAGAAATTGTTTTTCCAGTGTACGGATCTTTGTATCCTGTCACTGCCTTTTCTGCTGAGATCAGTTTTTTTTCCCAGTCTTTCCCAACCACTCCTTGAGCCACAGCTTCCTCTACAGAAAGCTTTTTGTTGTTGACTGGGTCAATGATAAAGCCTGTGGCAGCTTGGGCTTCCAGCAGAACCAGAGATGTACCTGGAGTCAGCAGACCTTTGCTTTTAGCTTCATAGATACTGAGGGTTTCGTGGGTGGACTGAAGATAAACTCCTGCAATGCTGTTGGTCCCCTCAAGGTATTTGCGCACTGAATCCATTTCACTTACTTCTGTTACTGTAACTTTTCCAGCGCTAAGATCTTTGTAGAGTTTCTCATCAATGATTTTGGATTTGAGCAGCTCAGTAGCAGAGACATCTTTTCTGATTCCATGGAACTTTTCAACTTCACTAGTTTCTGTAATTGTTGTGGTTACAGTAGTTTTTGTTGTGCTACCATCTACTTTAGTTTCTGGTGGTTGGGACATGACAATTGAAGAAGATGATGAGGTTGTGTCTTGTGTATGCTGCTCAATGATTGTCAGGATGATTTCTAAAAAGCGCTCTATTGTGATTGATCCAGCCTTGTACTGTTGCACAAGGTCTCTCCGCTTCTCCTCAGTGATGTATTTGGAATAGAGCAGATCCCAGAGAGACACTGTTTGACCTCTGTATTTTCCTTCAGCTCGGGTTGTTGTTGTAGACTTCAGAATACATTTAGTTGCCTCATCCACAAAGAAGTAAAACTCTCCTTTCTTCACAATAGACAGTAAGTTAAGCTCTGTATTTGGGTCTCTGACGCACCTCTCAATCAGCTGGAGATATGTGAGGTTCTCCTGAGTGTTGGGGTCAAAGAAGCCCTTGGTGTCATCATCAGCATCAGATAAAATCTGGTTCATTTCTTCATCAAAGTAACCTCTCTGATATGCCACCTGTATGGGGACTCGATGGCTATGGACTGGATCGATTATGCCTCCAGTTGCAATTTGAGCTTCAAGGAGACGAATTCCATGATCTTTCACAATGAGATCCTTTTTCAAGGCCTGGAACAAAGAAATTGTTTGTCCAGTGTACGGATCTTTGTATCCTGTCACTGCCCTTTCTGCTGAGATCAGTTTTTTTTCCCACTCCTTCCCAACCACTCCTTGAGCCACAGCTTCTTCTACAGAAAGTTTCTTGTTGTTGATTGGGTCAATGATGAAGCCTGTGGCAGCTTGGGCTTCCAGCAGAACCAGAGAGGTACCTGGAGTCAGCAGACCTTTGCTTTTAGCTTCATAGATACTCATCATCTTTTTTGTTGATTCAACTCTCACACCTGCTATACAGTTTGTTGCTCCAAGATACTTCTGAATATTTTCCATTTTGACAACAGTTTCTTCTGTTACTTCACCTTTTATAATTTGGGTGAAAAGGTCCTTTGAGATGATCTTTGACTCAAATAATTCACTGGCTGAGACTTGTTTTCGTAGTCCTTTGAACTTTCTTTCCTTGGATGATACCTCTGTGACTATAACTGTGAGTATTTCAATCATCTCCTCAATTTTGGTCACTCCTGTCCGGTATTGCTGTATAAGCTGCTCCCTTTTTTGTTCTGATATGTATTCAGATAGCAGCACTTCCCACAGTGTGACCTCCTTGTTTTTAAATTTTCCCACATTCAAGGTCATCATTTTGTTTTTCAAAGCATGCTCGATTTGCTCATCTGTGTGAAATACACGGGCTTTTTCTTCATGCAGCGGTAGGAGAAGTAGCCCAGTTTTATCATCTTTCTCACATCTATTCATGAGCGGACTGTATGACAGTTTTTCTTTGGTATTTGGGTCAAAGAATCCTTTTTCATCATCTGTGGGGTTCAACAGAATTTTTTGAGTTTCTTCATCCAGACATCCTTTTTTGATAGCAATATGAATTGGCAGTCTGTGACTTTGATTTGGGTCAATAATTCCTCCTGTTGCTATCTGCACATCAAGTATCCGAAGGCCATAGGTTCTTTCTCTCAGCTTTTTTTGCATGGCTTCAAACAGTGATATTGTCACATCTGTATATGGATCTTTATACCCAGTGACAGCTCGTTCAGCTGAGAGAAGTTGCTCACGTACATCTGGCCCAATCAGTCTTCCTTTTACAGCCTCTTCCACAGCATGGAACTCATTTTTGAGGGGATCAATGATCCATCCTGTTGCAGCTTGAGCTTCAAGTAGTAGAAGTGCAATGCCAGGTGTCAACAGGTCTTCATTTCTTGCTTCATATATGCTCATCACTTTCTGGGATGGATAAACCTTCACTCCAGCAATGCTTCCAGATCCTTTTAGGTATCCTCTCACAGGTTCACTCTGCGCTATTGTTTCTAAATTGAGTTTTCCTTCTTTCACCTGTTTAAATGTTTCTGCATCAATGATTTCAGAATCCAGTAGTTGTTTTGCAGTGACATGCTTTCTCAGACCCATTATCATTTTGGGAGTTTCAGTCTTCTCCAGTTTTTCTATTGTGGTAATCACTAATGTGATTATGGTCTGGGTACTAATCTGCCTTGTTCTGTACTTTTCAATCAGTTCAAGTCGCTGATCCTCAGTAAAGTAGCCAGAATGAATCAAGTCCCATAGAGTAACCGATTTTCCAGAATAGTGTCCTACAGATATGCTGACACTTGTCTTTTCAAACTCTTCCTTAATCTCTGTGTCAGAATATATCTTTATCTTTGTAGCTGTAGCTTTTGGTGTGTCATTCAGTGGCAGGAGAAACAGTCCAGTTTCCTTGTCTTTCACACATCTCCCCAACATCTCCATGTATGTCAGATTTTCTTTTGTGTTTGGGTCAAAAAAGCCCTTTGTGTCATCAGTTGGGTCTGTTAGGATTTGATTAAGTTCTTCATCAAAATATCCCTTCTTGTATGCAACTTCAAGGGGTAAGTGGAGACACTTTAAGGGATCGATGATACCACCTGTAGCAATCTGGGCCTCAAGTAAACGAATGCCATGCTGGTTGACAATAAGATCTTTTTTCAACGCTTGGAAGAGCGAGATCTTCTGACCTGTGTATGGATCTTTGTAACCAGTGACTGCTCTTTCCGCAGACAAAAGTTTTTCATACATCTGTGGACTAATCAACTTTTCTTTGAGAGCTTGTTCAACTGTAAGTTTTTTGTTATTCAGAGGATCAACAACAAATCCTGTAGCTGCTTGTGCTTCAAGGAGGCAAAGGGCAGTCCCAGGTGCAAGAATGCCAATTCTCTGTGCCTCGTGAATGCTTAGTTTTTTATTTGAAGGTTGCAGTATCAACCCAGCTACACAGCTTTTTCCTTGTAGGTAGGCTCTCACACTGTCCATTTTCATCACATCACTGCTTGTCATGTTTCCAGTGATCAAACTGTTGTAGGTGTTTTTATCCACAATTTTAAGATCCAAAAGATCCACAGCAGAGACTTCTCCTCTGAGACCTTCAAACTTCAGTCCTTCTTGCTGTCGTATCTCCTTACTCTCAATGATCTCTACAATGGTCTCAGTTAGTTGCTGAATTGTGATTTTCTTTGACCTGAAGAGCTTGAAAAACTCCTGTCGTTTGTCTTCAGACAGATATTCTGAGTTGATAAGATCCCACAATGTTGTGCGTTTGCCCTTGAACCTACCGTACTTTACAGTAACTATTGTTGTTTTAAACAATTCCCTAATGTTGTCATCTATCTTTATTTTGTTGCTCTTGCCTTTGAGAGGTAAGAGGCACAGGCCTGTACTAGGATCTGTTACACATCTGGCCATGAGCTGCAAGTATGTCAGGTTCTCGTGGGTGTTGGGGTCAAAGAATCCCTTGGTGTCATCACTTGGATCATCCAGGATCTGATTCATTTCTTCATTAAAGTACCCCTTCTTATAGGCCACATGGACAGGTATGCGATGGCTGTTCACTGGGTCGATGATCCCACCAGTGGCAATTTGGGCCTCCAGGAGCCTAATGCCATGGTCTTTTAGGATCAGGTCTTTTTGCATTGCTTGGAACAAAGAAATTATTTCTCCAGTGTATGGATCTTTGTATCCAGTAACCGCTTTCTCTGCCGATCGCAGCTTTTGACACACATCAGGCCCCACAATCTTTGCTTTGACAGCATCATCAACTGAAAACTTTCTATTTCCAATAGGGTCAATAATGAACCCTGTTGCTGCCTGTGCCTCCAGTAGAATCAGAGCAGTTCCTGGCATCAGCTTTCCTTTCTGTTTGGCCTGGTAGATGGTCATGATTTGAGAATCAGGAAGCATAATACCTGCGATGCTGTCTTTACCTTTTAAGTACACATTTACATTTTCATCTTCAATGACTTCCTTCACTGACTTCTTTCCCTTCTTCAGGTCCTCTAGGACCTCCTGACTAATGATATCTGCTTCCACAAGCTGCTTGGCTGTAACAGTGTCTCTGATACCTTCAAAGACGACTTGAGTTGTTTTCACTGACTTTTCTATCACTTCCAGAACTGTTGAAATGATCATCTTGATAGTTATCTTCCCCTCTCTGTATTTTCGAAAGATGTCTTGCCTCTGGTTTTCATCAAAATATTCTGACATCAGAAGTTCCCACAGAGATACTGTCATTCCTGTATATTTGCCATATGTCACTTTCACTTTCTCCATCTTGAAGGCTGTTTTAGTTTGGTAGTCAATGAAATCAAAATTTAGCCCATCTGATTTATCACGCAAAGGAAGGAGGCAGAGTCCAGTAGCAGGATCAGTGACACACCTTTCCATCAACTGAAGATAGGTTAGATTTTCTTCTGTGTTTGGATCAAAAAAGCCTTTTGTGTCATCCCCTGAATCCTCCAATATGGCATTCATTTGTTCATCAAAATAACCTCTCTTAAAGGCCACTTCTGTAGGAAGTCTGTGACTGTTGATTGGATCAATTATTCCACCTGTAGCAATTTGTGCTTCAAGTAGGCGGATTCCATGTTGTTTGACGATGAGGTCTTTTGAGAGTGCTTGAAACAGGGATATAGTTTCACTGGTGTATGGGTCTTTGTATCCGGTTACTGCCCGCTCAGCAGAGAGCAGCTTTGCATGATATTCTGGGCCAATAAGTTTGCTTTTGACAGCTTCATCCACAGTGTACTTTTTATTTTCTACAGGATCAATCATGTATCCAGTAGCAGCTTGTGCCTCCAAGAGAACAAGTGATGTCCCAGGCATCAGTATGCCTTGCTTCATGGCTTTATAAATGCTCATTCTCTGATTGGTTGAGAGTATAGCAATGCCTGCAATGCTGCCTTTGCCTTCCAGGTATTCTTTCACTGTTTCAATCAACATCACGTCCTGTGTTGTGGTCTTCCCCTTTTGCAGGTTATCATATGTTTCTTTGTCGATGATCTTTGATTCAAGGAGCTCGGTGGAGGAAATGCCTTTGCGCAGACCTTTGAAGGTGATGCAGACAGGAAGAAGCAACAGGCCTGTATCGGGCTCCACGATGCATTGCTTTTGGAGGCCTCTGTAGTTAAGATTTTGTTGCAAAGTTGGATGATAAAACACTCTGAGCTCTGACATTTGGTCCTTCAGCAAATCTTTTTCATAGTAGCCCTTCTGAATTGCAGAGTCAACTGAAATATTTGTCTTATCGACAGGATCAAACAGGCCTTTTGTGGCTATCTGTGCTTCCAGCAGCCTCAATCCATAATCTTTTGGAACTAAATCTTTTTGCATAGCTTGGAATACAGATATCATTTGGTTGGTGTAGGGGTCTACATACCCAGTGATGGCTTTTTCTGCTTTAAGGAGTTTGTCTTTCATCTCTGATCCAACTATTCCCTTTTTAACAGCATCCTCTACAGGAAGCTTTTGGTTGCTTACTGGATCTACAATACCTACTGTGGCAGCTTGTGCTTCAAGCAGAGCCAGTGCTGTTCCTGGCTTAAGCATACGCTTCTTCATGGCTTCATATATGGTTATCTTTGTCTTTGTCTTTTCCAGAAATATACCAGCCACAGGTTCATGGACTTTTGTGCAGGCATTTTGCTTCACACCGCCGTCCTTAAGGTTGGTGTCCATCTTGACCTAAAGGGCTGTGTTAACACATAAACAGTTACAGAGCTTGTTTTGTATATGGTATTTTATGCATTGTAAGTAATTGTAAAGCACAGCTCTAAGATACATTTGGGCACACTGCAGTTAAACTGCTTATAAAATACACATGTATTGATTTGTATGTTAAAAAAAAAAAACTTGTCAGGTTTTTATACAGTTATTTTTTTATACACAAATTATTCAGACGTTCACCAAATTAGATGCAGTAAGACATTTTGTCGAAAAATTTCTTTTACTACTGCTGTTTTGCGCCATAATGCAATTTCTAACGTTACATGTTTGACAGTGACATTGTTATGTACTAACTGTAAAGCTATTTTCAGCTTTTCCCTTGCCACAAGGGGTCGCCACAGCAGCGAGCACCACAAGATTAATTGGGCAGAGTTTTATGCTGGATGCAACAGTGACCTTTCACTAGTAATAGAGACTAATGTGATAGAGAATATACTCCAGCAAGGTAGAGAAGGTTGTAGAATAGTTTGCAATGACAAATAGTACTGAAGTCTGGTAAAATTAACACATTAGTATCCAGCATAACTCTGAATCGCTTAAATAACTTAATAACTAGTCTGGAGCAATTGAAATTGAAATAGATGGTAATTAGTTTTATTTCTATTAATTGTAGTGTAAGTTTTGGAATATATTATCTTCCAACTGTAATATCAAACCTTTCAATTTCCTTAGGAGTACGTGGACAGCCTTGGATGCTCTCTGTTGTTCCAAAATACAAGATCCAACGCCAGTGGCTTCCTGGTTTTTACGATCTCAGGGCTTTGAAACTCCGTCCCTGGAAAGATAAGGCGGTTGTAATAAGTTTGATCTTAAACTTTGTGTTAATGATTTGATATTGAAATTAGTTTATGACATTTCTCATGAACTTTCTAAATCACATATGGGTAAAATACTCACCATTTCATCACTGACCTATGCAGACTGCATATGAGACAATCCACAGGATGTAGGTAAAATGTTTTTTTTTCCTACTATGTTAGTAATACTTTAATTATAAGTTGTTACCATGACAATTATTCAAGTCTGTATGGCTTGCTTGCAAACAACTACTGTCCATGACTGACCCACCCACCCCATAAAAATAAAGCCTAACTGTACAGTCTGTGTGTATGTGTCTTATAAACCCATGTGGGCAGGTTTCTAATGCATCAATACTCTCTTTTGTTTTTTGTTTTCTAATAGTTTTTCTTATCATTTCATCATGTCCCTGCACAGATTCAACAACAAAAGAAGCTATTAATTACATAATGTGTGAGAACGTCCCCCATTTGCTTTTGGCAATATTAATGGTGTGTCAAAACTGGAACAGCCAGATGCCCTGTTTTGCAACAACATGCAAAGGAAAACCAATAACTGCAAGTACAAGAGTTCATATCTCTTGCAATCCTGTGCACCAAAGTCTAAATCTGCAGAACTTTGTTTTGGGTTCCAGTAGAGATTAAAAGTTTTATAAACTTGTGGCTGAGTTTTGTTTGCTTGTTAGACCCTCATTTTTTATGTCAGCCAGAAAAGTCACAAAAGAGCTAAAGTCACCATGGCATAAAAATATCAGCTTCAAGGTAAAATAATATATAAATGTTTTAAAAAACTGAATCGATTTGCATTCCGGTCCAGTATTATTTAGATTAGAGATTAGATTAGATAAAACTTTATTAATCCCTTTTAAATTTAAAGAATCCCCATTTAAAGAACTTATAAAGAGCTTGTTTACAAATTCTACAACATAACCCAAATTTATACACATCCACTTGTACTTAGGGTACTAAACTGAAAAACAGGGAATAATAAAAGCAAATGTATAACCTTTAAGCATATTCTTATGTGGTACATGAGATGTTACTGTACTGAAAAAGCTTTACAAAGAGATTTTCAAAAAAATCTCAGTTAATTATTCTCATAGCTAGTAATTACTATTGCATACAAAAATGTAGTGATTTCTATGTATGTGTGGATGTGCAGATGTATGTACAGGTGCATGTTAGCTTCCCATGACCTCATACTGTTTCTGTTTTTTCTTTTTCTTTTTTTATTTTATCTTGTTGCATAAAAATGTTCCTAAACAAATAAAAAGTGTCAAAAAAAAAATGTAGTGATTTCACAATTTTCTGAGAACCAGTCTTTCAGCCTTGTGGGGGTTGGTAACTGTCACAAATGATGTCATAACACCTGTGGGAGTCAACACAATAAGGCTCAGAAAAAAAGGGTGTGAACTGAAACTCAGCCAATCTACTCAGAAACATGTTAACTGTTAAGTCACAGATAAAGCTCCACTGTGTATGTGATTATTTTCACTTGTTTACTGTGGTAAAATGTTTGGTTTAGGCTGTGTGAGCTGCTCTACCTGAGAAGTGTATTTAACAGCTGTTATTGATAAAGTGGCAAAAAGATGCTCCAAGTAACCAAGATAAGCAGAGTAACACAAACAGCTGTGGATCTGAGGTCTGCTGAACTCTTTATTTGTACAAGAGCAGCAGGTCTGTGGCAGTTCGGTATCTCTACCTGCAAGTGCTCAATTTACATCTTGAGTTCGTCACCCACTTTGTAAATATTTGAATGTTTTTGAAGCTGTCAAGCATTTACTGTACATTTATGGCACCATCTGAATTTGCTTGTCATATCATAAAGGCAAATTTCCTGCACAAAGTTAACAAGTTACCTAACTCTGCAAACACAGCTTCACTGTTTACTGGTCTCTCCACTAAATGCCTTTTCCTCAGTGAAGGAAGGCACTGTCCGTTCAATGCAAGAGCAGATATAAAATAAATGACTTTTTAAAAGATTTCGCTTTCTTTTTTGTCTTTATAAGACCTCTAAGCACAACTGAGTGTATATTCAGAGGCCTCTTTATTAGGTATGATCTGCCACGTGTGTATTTCATCATAAAGTTCCATTTTTAGTGACACTGTTGCAAATGTGGAAATAGAATTATCTAGTACTCTTAGTTACAGTTGATCTTAGTCAGACTTGGTTTGCAGAGGTGTTTCTGGGCTTTATTGTTGGCACCAGCATACATGACACACCCCTGAACATACCAGACTCCAGCAAACAACTCTGGAACCTCAGTGCTAAAAAACATAATTGACTTCACAGCTGTGTGATGGTGTTAAGGAGAACTAATTAGAGGCCTCACTAATGTAGAACTAAAGTTAAAAGAGCATTTAGTTACATTAGACTATACAGTAGTACCATAACAAAGAATCACTTTTGTGAGCTCTGACTTCTGTATTTTCTTGTAAAGTTAAATTATTTACTTTGATTTTAGATGAGGAAAGTCTTAAGAACCACAAGTAACAACTGATATAAAATAGTACCAGTTCAGTAAGAAAGTGGACTATATACTTCCTAAGGAATATATAATCACGTGACATGAACAAGTTATGATAATTCTAACTGTAAATCTTTAGGTTGAGCCAAGGATCTGTCTGGATGACAAGATGTTGGCATTGATAAACAGCTAATCTAGCATGCTTTTGTGGAGAATCAATAGAGCAGTTTTAAGATTGACACTGAACTGCAAATTGCTCACAACTTTCTCTCACTTGTAGCAACAAGCCTAATTACATCCTATGTGCACTTCAGCCATTGTGGTGCATTTTTAATGCCACCCCAGCAATAAAATACAACTTACTGGCTAGGAATGAATGAGGCAACATAGTACCACTGATTCAGGCGTTGCACAACAGTTTTTGTAGCTGTAACTGCGGAAAGTCTTGGAGTCATTGTGTAAATAGATCCCAGGGTGATGTCAGCACAGTGTTTAGACTTGTTGAAAGCCTCATTAGTGACATACAGGCACATTTATTTTACCAGCGGCGGTCAAAGGTGATCAGTGAGGAATGTGCGCATTCCCTTTTATCTGAGGGTGTTGGCTAACAGGACAGGATAGACACACGTTCTGCTTCCTCTCGTTTTACTTTGCCAATGCAGTCTCCACTTTCTCACTCTGAAGAAAATAATTTTCTAAATGTGGTTCCAGTTTTATGTAAACGCAACTCAAGGAAAAAGTTTGTTTTCTTTAGAAAAACCAAAACAAAGACACTGCTGATTTTTACACAACCAAACTAAAAAAAGATTTTAAATAAACTTGCTCTTACCCAAACGTGCTTGGATGATATCCCAGCTCTGCACCGGCGAGCGTTCAGCTTCAGCTGGTATGAAAGATACCACAACCCTGAAGTGCTCCCAGCATCTCAGAGGTATTCACTCCTCAGTGGTCAGATATAAGGCAGGGCCAGCTAAGCCCCTCCCCTGTTGAGGTTCAGCCTCCTCGCCTGGGGGTGTGAGAGTGAGACAGCCGGAGATCCTTTGCACTGAGCTCAGGATGCCAGGAATTCCTGCAGACTTCCACGGAGCATGTCTATTGTGCTCTAAAACAATAAGGGTGAGCAAATTGATTCTTTCTAAGTGTACAAAAGGTAAGGAGATTTATTAAAGTTATGCATAAGATAAAGTAAGCTTTGTTGACTGTACAGATTCTTAAGAGTCGTGAAGGTTCTTCACAAGGGTTTCATTCACTTTCCTAGTCAATATTTTTTACTTTTTGCAATGTGTAAACTGGACTTGGTGCGAAGCTTCCTTATCAAGCCGGCCAGGTTGTGACATGCAGAGCCGGATGCCCTCTGATTACACTGAGCTTTGTCCTTGTATTACAGCTTCCCTCAGGTTTGGCAGGTTTTCAAGTGTGGAAAGAAGAAACCCGACAGGCGTGATTGGCTTTTCTATCTTACTAACAAGAAAAAGTGTGTCACAAAACAGACTGTACGGAAAACACCTGTTGTTTGTTGTAAACCAGATGCAAAGACATTAGTCACATAAAAATGATAACGTCAATGTCTTATGACTGACATGTTTGTGGAAACTGTCTGAAAACCTTGTGATAAATCAAATTCCACAGATGCATGTGAGAACATGTTATGGGTAAGTAATTAATGGGTTTGTTTGACAATTTTTACATGCACGCTCCAAAGTTATTAGACAAATTGGCTTGTTTATATTTTAACTATATCTATAATCTAAAATAAAACCCAAATACAAACAGCTTAGCTTCTACAAGAGAACATATTGCATATCCTTTAAACGGACGGAACATTGTGTGCAAAGTTTCGCATGTAATTACCAAGTAATGTCAAATGAGTATATAAGGAAACTGCCATTTGTTTCCATCACCTACGTGTGGATTTTCACACCAAGAACAAACAGACAATGAAGATTAAAGTTAAGTTTTGAGTATTCTTACATTTTTCACTGTTGTTGTCGAGTGGCAAAAGTCAGGTGTGGTGGTCTCAAGTTTCTCAAGAACACAATGTGTCAAAAACATGCAAGTGGCCTTCAAAGATTACAGATGAGAGCACTCCCTCTGCGTGACTTGAAATCTCAGAGAGTGACATTATAATAGAACAAACTAGAATTTCTGCTGTAGGCTAAGAGACAAATCACTGCATAATAATAGCTTTGCTTTGCTAACATTTGAATTGGCAAAGAATGACAGATATATCACCACAAATATGCAGGAAACTAGGTTGGTGAGCCAAGGACACCCAATTATTAAAATGTCACTCATAATTCATCAGAACAAGTAACTTACAAAACAGATTAATTTAACTTTGTTCATGCAACATAATATACGTAAAGGATTCAAAGCAAGTACAAAGTAGTGAATAAAATATCTGAAAAAGCGCAGTGAATTTAACCAAAACTCTACAAATGTTTCTTATGATGTGCCTTTTCAATAGTTTCTGTCACAGACCAAAATATATACTCAATGGCCATTTCATTAGTAACACCTTGCAGTAGCATATGATGTGAATGTGATGTGACTGGTACATGTGTGGTACTTATATGGCTCATCCACCATAGCCCAAAGGTGCTCTACTGGATTGAGATCTGGTGACTGTGGAAACCATTTGAACTCACTATCATGTTCAAGAAACCAGTCTAAGAGCTGAATACTGAATATATTTGTGAGGTTTGCACAATGCTCAGTTGGTACTAAGAGGCTGAAACGGTGCCAAAATATAAGAAAATTTAAAAAATATATGAGAAAGTTTTAGTCAGCTGTTGGTCACTCTTAATCTTTTTATTTTGTTAATTTTATTCATTGTATATCTTATTGTCTAATTTACTCATGTTTTAATATTTAATATATATACTGATTTGTTTTTATCTTCTTTTTCACTTATGTATTTGTTTTATTGTTATTTCAATTTATTTCTTTGTCTGCTTAATGTATGGTTTTAACTGCTATCTCTGTTTTATTATTGGAAAGCACTTTGGTCAACTTTGTTGTTTTTAAAGTGTTATATAAAAAAGTTGGATTGGTTTGGAAAAAGAAAGCAAAACCTGAAAACTACAAAATGAGAACATAAAAAATGCACAGACAGAGAATTCCAAATAAACAAGGATTTAAAGACCCAAACCAAAAAAGTCCGGATCCGACACGTGCGAAGGACAATGAGAGGTAAATAAAGTTAAATAATGTGGGAGAAACAGATCTAGTTTAGTTCCAGTGTTGATTTGTGTCAGGTGAATGTGTGAGTAGGCAACTATTTGAAAAAACATGAAAAATATGTCTGTGTTATTTTAACAGCTTATTAATAAATGGACTGACATTTATATGGCACTTTTCTACTCGATGTACTGCTCCAACACTCTTTAACCCTTTTTAACCCATTTGTACTAGCTTGCTTTTCACGGTATACCTGAGCATCTTGTCTAATGGTCACACTCACACTCCGATGGAAACATCGAGGGCAACTTAGGGTTCAGTATCTTAGCCAAAAATATATTGATATGAAGACTGGAGATTTATTCTAACTCCTAAACCACAGCGGCCCTAGGCCCTGGGTTTTCACAAATTTTTTCTTTTCACAGCTCTGCGGACGTGATGAATTTCGCTTTTATTGTTTACCTGCTAAAATCCTGCAAGCTTCCACTTAAATCCAAAGCATGGGTCTAAGGATGTTGCCAAAAAAGCAGCCAGGTCTTTCTAAGGAAAATTGTAAGGTGTATTTAGTGCACGGTTGTGCATTTAATCTGTTACAGTTGTTTGTGAAATATTATTTAAAGTGTTAATGGGAAATTTCTTATCCATAAGCTCTGAGTTAAGAATAAATACAAAAAAAAAAAGGGCTTCAGCACTGTATTTACTGTGTTTATGAATACTTAATCTACAAGTGCAATACTATCTACAGGTGTAAACATATTGACATATGTTTCCAACACTAACTGCTCTAAAGATGTGCATAATTTTCAGCATTTCAGGAGTGAGGAAAAATCCAACATGCAGAGTGGAGGAGCAAAATTTCTGATTGGCAAATGATCAAATCCACCTCATCAACCAAAGCCAACCATAGGCAAAAAGTTTTCATGAGCATAGATTTTTTGTTTTAATTGGATGACAGAGAAATTTCACTTTTATTGATTCCCTGGTAAAATCCTGCAACCTTCCACTTAACAGAGTTTTGGTAGAAATGCCGACAGATCTTTTCAGGCAAAATTCAAAAGTACCTTCCATCTCCGACCAGATCAGCTGCGAGGGGGCAACTTCAGCATATTTAATGAAGATGCAACTCTCGCTCTCTTTTTCAGGACAATTTTTTCAATCACAAATTTCAAGCAACAATATAATGATCTACTTACAATATCGAAACTTCAACAGTTTAGTGCAGGAGTGTCAAACGTGCGGCTCACGGGCCGGATATTATTGTATAAGAGATCATTTCATGTATGTCAGTTAATAATGGCTTGTTGGTATGTGGGAGCTTAATCTTCAGCCCTGCTGAAACTCCATGCAGGCAGGGGTGGGACTTTATTTTGATGGGCACACCATCAAAAGGAAACAAGGGGGCAGATGTTCCAAAGACAGCAGGTGTGCAGGCCAGGTGCACAGAGATAAATGCAAGTGTGTCAGGAAAAAGTGAAAAAATGAGCAAAAGCATAAAACGAGTAGCATCTGGCTGCATTTCAATGATATTGGAGACTGGAAAGCTGAGTGAAGAAATTATAAAATTAGGACCTGGCTATAGTGATACCTTTTTATTTTCAGCAATCTAAAAAGGTTTTCATTTTGTCCAGGCCTTAAAACCTCATGTGTGTTCTCCCTAGTAATAGCAATTGCATAAATGTGAGGCTGAATCTAAGTTTATCTCAGTTTAACTATAAATTCATCTCCGCTACACTTGACGTAACTTAACTCTGACCATGAAACCACAGCCACTGTGCACCACTCACACACTGTTCTTTACTTTCAATCCATCACAGTACAGCAAACTAACCTGTTTATCCTGGGGATTTATATGGGAACGTCACACACTTGTTTTTAATGTTTAATACAAGACTTTTTTTCTACCTGGTGCATTTGCAGTTACAGGGTTTAGTAACGATTAATTAAGTGTAATCAAGATTATGCAATCAAGGAATATATGACGCAGACCCAAGGATGATATATTGTGCTGAAGTATGTGTAAGTAAATGACTCTTCATCATTAAATATAATTACGACATGCTTTGTTCCATTTTAGTTCGTTTAAAACACCAGTCTGAGCTAAAAATTGGAGCCGTCATTTAAGACTCTATTTTGCCAAAGCTAGAGTTCCTTCTTGGGACCCTCTCCATGTTTTACATCGAAGCTAATCACATAATCCAAAGACCAGCCCGGCCCAGGCTTTTGTGGCAGCTAAAGCGACTTGCTCTCCTGTGCCAAATTTGCATTTTTTTACACTTATCAACCATCATCATCATGTTCAGTGTTGCGTGGCAAAACCTGGGTGTGGTGATCACACACCTCTGAAGAAAGGATGTGTGAAAATCATCATGGAGAAGGAACTTTGGTTTAAATACGGGAACACAGCTTTGTATGAATATAAATTAGGCTGATTCATTCTTAAGAGGTCACACTGACAGGCTTTGACTGTGGACTTGAACAGGAGTTAGCATTTCATCTGACACACTGGGACACATGTGGGCAAGCTGAGACTAAGCTGGCATGAGTCAATGAAGGAACAGTTGAGATAGAAATGACAACTATGTTTTTTTTGAATTAGTCACTAAAGTTATAAAATAGCCTCACCTAACTAATGACTTTAACTGCAACCTTATGCAAGATGTGCATGAAATGCATAGTTAGGTTTGGTATCTTAAAAAGTAAAAAGAAGAGGGCAACATTTATTTTTATTTTTTTGTCAATATGTAAAATGAGTAGAGTGATAGTGGATCAGAGGAGGCAGGTGGCTGAAGGAGAGAATTTGGACAAACTGCGTGGTGAGGGTGGGCAGGAGCAGAGTTGCAGACAAATGGCCAGAAAAGGGAGAATGATGGAACAGACTGAATTTAGAAAACTGGGCTGTTGGCTAGGAGAACATGGTAGAATACTGGACACAAACAAACACAAATAAGAGATTTTGGATGAAAATGGTAACGGTAGGAGTGCTGAAGATAAAGCAGTAGCAACACCAAGAGCAACGAAAAAGAAAAAAAACCATAAGAGAACAAATTCCTTGTTAAACTCGTGCAAAAATGTCATTAAAAACTTCCAGAAAAGCTTTTAAAAAAAAAATACTGAATACTAAGAATTATAGTTTGATGTACATTTTCCTGGATACAGGCTAACAGAAAATGAAAATGGTTCTCTTTAAGTATTGCAGTGTTTCAATACTTTGACTTTCAATGAATTAAAACCACATACACACAATGTAATGCTATAACACACATACCACTATACCGACCATAGTGGGCCACCTAGACCAAAAATGCCTGTGGCGCAAATCTCTACATGTCAGGTTTTCTCAAATAATTAGATTTTGACACATTAAATTTATTAGATGAAAAAAATAATCTTACACATTTTCATAATTCCATAAAAGTTGTATGTTTCACATGTGCTGTATAATGAGTAACTGTTTTATAGAAACCATTAAAGAATAAAGCTTTCAAGTTTGCCATGTGACATATCATTTCATGTTAATCGCTTTTTGTTACACCGGTACAGCTTTGTTTCTTAATTGCAAATGTCAGTACCTTGCGAAACACCAAGACACACTTCTACTGAATTGTAAAACACAGATCTGGGCATGTTGGATGGTCCTAAGCCAAAATGAATACACCTGAAGTCCTGTCATGAACATACTACTGTATAGACACTAACAAAGCAAATCTTTTACAGACGTAGACCAATGTCGCTGTTGTTCAACTAAAAGTCATTCTCTCTATTGTGAACAGAGTTCTACATATATGTCACTACTAAATATATTTGTTACTTTGTTCTGTCTGTGTGGAAAAATCCCAGTACATCAGCAGTGTCTGGAATAATCACACCAGCCCCTCTGACATCAACAAACCTGTCGCATTCAGTCATCTTTCTTCCTGATTCTGATCCGTTTGAACACCCTCCCCCCCTCCCCCATGATGGTGCTGCCATGTAAAGGAGCAGATGTTGGGTCTGACCATTACCTGCTCCTCGCAAAGTACCATCTTCGTTTGAAGCGTAGTCAAATACAGCAACAGCGACCACGTCCATTTGTGGTGGAAAGGTGGTGAGCAGTTTAAGATCGAACTCCGTAATCGTCTTGAGGCGCTGGTGGAGGTAGAAGATGCTGAGGAGAAGTGGAACGGACCTGGGTTCTAACTGATGAACGGAAGCATGCCCAACAATGAAAACACTGAAATGGCTTACATGGAATTAGATCGCAGAGTGAAGCGGAGCTGTAGACAGGACAAGCGAGACTGGATAGACCAGAAGTGACATGAAGCGCAAGAAGCAGTTAAGAAAAATGACACGAAGACCCTCTATTGCATCGTCTGTGCACTGGTGTGAAGAGTGGGCAGGCAGTACCTGTCAAAGACAAAAATGGCAAGCCGCTGCTGGCCAAATTGGAACGAGACGCCAGTTGAGTGGACACTTCAAAGAGACCTTGAATCAGTACCCCTCGATAATTCATTTGTCTTCAACACGCCCAACCAAGCCAACGACTTAGACGTGAGGACAGGCGCCATAATCACTGAGGAAACAGCAGCTGCTATCAAATTCCTCAAAAATGGCAAAGTGCCAGGTTTGGACATGGTTTCTGCAGAAATGCTTAAGCACGGCAGACAATGCCTCGTCAATGAAATAACGGACCTTTTCAATTCATGCTGGTCATCGATGTGAGTGCCAGACTGCAGCAACTGGCAAGGAATCAACTGGGCAAAGTGTTGAGCTTTGTCCTCCTCCAAAGACTCCATAAGGCGGTGGATCAGAAACTCCGGGAAGAACAAGCTGGATTTCGCAGTGGCTGGTCATGCATAGAACAGATCTTCATCTTGTGCATCATCATCATCAAACAGAGTTTGGAATACCAACAGTGTCTCTCGATTACTTTCGTCGATTTCACAAAGGGATTTGATGGTGTCCATCGAGATTCCCTCTGGAGCATTGCCCCGTCATATGGCATCCCTGAAAAGTTAGTCAAAATATTTCAAACTCTCTACCTTCAATCCAGTTGCTGCGTCCTTACAGAGGATGGCTACACAGATTTCTTCAACACTAAGACTGGTGTGAGGCAAGGGTGTATCCTCTCTCCCTTCCTCTTCCTTCTTGCCATCGACTTTGTTATGTGGAGTGCCATGGACCAAGACGGCTTTGGGATACCTTGCCATCCACCAAAATACCTGAAGGACCTCAACTTCGCCAAACAACATCGCTTTGTTGGGTGACGATCGGAAAAACATGACTAATATGACATCATGCTTGGAGCAAGAGGCAGCCAAAGTGGGCTTACGGATCAGTGGAAACAAGACAAAGGTCATGAGGACAGGTTAGGTGACGATACAGGACCCCATTACGGCAGGACTGCAACTGCTGGAGCTGCTGGGCAGCATCCTGGCAAGTGATGGAGATGCTGAGCATGACGTTGTGTGTCGAATTGTAAAAGCAGGTACGGTCTTTCAGCGGCTCCGGCGGATCTGGTCAACCCTAAAGATCGAACTTACAAAACAGTTCACTATTGTAAATATTGATAGCCTTAAAATTATGACAGCATCATTCAGAAAACTGAGCGTCTGATGCAAGTGTACAGATGCATGACGAGAGCTCTTAGACTGCCTGTCTTTTAAAAAGCCCACAGTATTTAATTGTTATTTATAGTATTTACAGAATCAAAATCTCATTTCAAACGTCACTTCTGTCTTTCTTTGCTCCCTTATCTGACAAGGAACTCCTTTTTTTGCTCCCCTTTGTTAACAGTCCTGCAGGATATTGCTCAACTTTTTCATTATGCTTGAAACTAAAGGACAAGGCCAGGAATGTTTCTTCAACAGTGTTTTCATTGTTTGTTCATGTCAGCGCCACACCCAGCTCGTTCTGCTCCAGCAGCCCCCAAATGCTTCTCGTCATTAATACCTGTCCACTTTTGTGCAGAAGGATTCAAAAATAACCCCGACTGTGCTTTTCTTTTGATTATTTCCATTCCGAGAGTTTCCCTTTGCTGATCATGCTTGTATTCAAAAAATATCTCTTATCCAAAACTCACAGTTCTTCACTGGAAAACACTCCTCTGAGCTTAGACCAGAAGATCCCGTTTCAGAAATATTCCACCCCAAAAATCCAAACACACAAGCAGTTATTGAACCATTCCTGAAATCGCACATTTTCTGAGGTCATACCTGATTATAAGAGTGCAGTGGTGTTATCTCTGACTGGAGTTGATGATTGAAATAGTTGAGCATGATTGTTGCAAAAGTTTGGTGGCACCATTCTTTTTGCTGTAGTGAGCTGAGGATGAGAAGTGACAGTGTTCAACACTTTAATTTTTAACTGATGAGCTTTTGCACTCAAAATAAATGCAGGAGAAGCGTTAAGTCTCCAAAAATGTGCAAGTGCTTTCAAAAAGAAAGACTTCTGCCCACACAGACCATCCGTCATATTTATTCTGCAGATTTCTGTGCTGCACATCCATGTGCCTCGTCATGTTCAAGAAACCAGTTTCGATAATTCTCAGCTGGTATAGGTGATCCAACATCACTAACCTAACTGTTAATACAAGGCAAGATCCACTCTTTCATGGAGCGGCCAGCGAGTACTGAGCATGACAGCTGAACTTTGTCACAGAGCTACACAGACATTTTTCAGCCACTGAGCGATGCACAGATCTGCTACTGGCTCACAAATTAAAGATGCTTGCGTAAAATAAATTGTTGTTCTATCTTGAATCATGCTTTAAAAGTTCATTACCTCATTGAAACGCTGCAGGAAACCTGTTGCGTAAGTAACGTGTGTCGGAATGATTATGCATAAACTGACTACTCTTTTTAAGTTATTGAAACTCACTTTGAACTTTAGGATTTATTAACACAACTGAATCCCCTCTCACATCTGTACAGAGAAGCGCTCAGATTAATGTGTGCAAAACTTTTAACAATCATCTACGCAGAAGGTCTCCCGACATGAGGCACCCTGTGTCTGGGAAAAAGTGATAATTACTACAACTAATTAATTTTTATCCATCCAGTAAATGTTTGTAGTCATCCTGATCAGGCCACATTCCATTAATAGAAGCACTTAGTGTCAAAGGTCACATACAGCCCAGAGGGTTACTGTCTTCATGGCTGAGCAACCCATGTCAATTTTGAAAGACATTAAATAAAAACTCTGTACAAAATACTTAAACTCTTAGATGTGATTTCTTATTATCGTATCCTAAATTACCCACCCGGTGTGGTTTCTTTCCCACTGTTATAATTTGAATTTTACAGGACACCAGTTCTTGTGAAAGTCTTTTGTCAGCAGTGATGAGATGGTATCTGTTATCTCTGAATTTGACACAATCTTTCAAAGCAGCTTAAAAAGTCCCTCCTGGTGGAACACAGCCAAGTGTTAAAGCTCTTATCTCTACATCTGCTTTCACTACAGCAACACATTCTTATTCAGGGTGGAGATTCTGAGGAATAATAAGTCTTTCACTCTTACTGGCAGTGATTCTTGTGTTCACATGCTGTTTGTAGGTTTCTTTTCCAAGTCATTTTTGAGTTGCAGAGGATGCTTTCTGTGATGATGGACGAGATTGTGTTATAAAACATAAACATTTGATTTGGTGTGCAAAAGCTAAAGTCAGTTGTCTGACTAAACAAAGAGCAGAGCGTCTCAGAATAACCGCACAGGTCAGCCTGGACACGGAGAAGGACTGTGCTGTAATATAGTGGCACTCAAAATAGAAATGATTGTGACCTATATCCGAGATAATATTTCTCCCACACTGTGCCATTGCACTACATCTTAGGGTTGTCCTTTCAGCCTTGATTGTAGCCACTGTTTGTGATCTTCGATGTGTTTTTTCCCCTCACTACATCCACCAGAACTCTGCGATTGCTCCTTTTCCTTTTCGTGTTTTTGACCAGTCAGCATTCAGTCTGCTCACAATTCCTTCCACTGTGTATCCAAAGGGCTTGCAAAAAAGCAACAAAAACACTGAAGTGGGGACATAAATCTTCTGTTTATTCCACGAGTTAAAAGAGGTACAAACTCTGCATTAGAACACTGGACTTAAAATCCTTATTTCATGTCATGTTGTTAATGCATTATGTCAGTGTTTTCTTTTTGCTTGCAGTTTGGGGCGGCAAGACAATAAATAAATGGTTTGATTTAGGAAAACATTATGATTTGTTCTCTTAACAATGTCTGAACAACGCTCAATTTTGGAGATCACAAAGCTGCCAAGTTTGGTTAAAACTGAAAACACCACTACACAATTACATGCACTCGCTAAAAGCGCTGCTGAAGATCATTATCTTTAGAACCTATTGTCAGTCACAAGTTCCACAGGCAGAGTTTCTAATTGTTTTTGTTTGGGCGAGTTGAACAGTCATGCAAGAAAATGCACTGTTAGGCATCAGTGAAACAGACAGTGTGATGATGTCTGAAAACACAACTGGGGACCTTTAACATACAGCAATCACTTTTACCAGTTAAATAATGCAAGACTAAAACAATGCATGATGCATTGGGTGAATAATGAGTACTTTTGCATTTCTTTAAGTGCATTTTTGCAAACAGAACTAAAGAAAAATATAGACCGAGTGATTTTCCATTGCTGATTTTTGGTTTCAAAAGCTTCACCTCTGCAGTGTGCAGCATAACACTAGCTTAAGCTTTCAATAAAACAAGTTCATCTAAGCTGCTTATGTGTTCACTGTAACTGACGCCAACCTTACATACCTGGATAACTCAGGAGAGTCTGTGAGGTTATGAATTTTCCTCGGGGCTGTGTGTAGGCGGCAACTGGAAAATTTTTACCAACCATTATAAAGTGAATCCTGGAAGCATACTGCGTGATATAAATATCAACCCAGCCTTGGTTTAGCTGTTTTTCTTTTTCAATTTTTAGACTAAAACCTACAAAACATCAGACGTCTCTGATCTTTTTCTATCAAACGTACTGAGTTTTTCACCAGGAATCTGAACATGTTTGAGTTGGAATAATTCAACACAAGATCAAAAGATTCACAGTTGGTGCTTTTTCAGTTACCTGGAGACCCCGCATTGTTGAAAGTAAATACACTTGCTTGTTCTTTGTTGCTGACATTCACTGTCATGTTTAATAATGATAATAATGCATACTTTATTGATCCCCGTGGGGAAATTCCTCTCTGCATTTAACCCATTCACTCGGTGAAGCAGTGGGCAGCCACCGGGCGCCTGGGGAGCAGTGTGTAGGGATCGCACCTCGCTCAGGGGTACCTCAGGGTAGTCGTTCAGTGGATTCGAACCCCCAATCTTCCGATCATGGGGCTAAAGGCATGTGAGGCAAGTTTTATGCTGAAGAAGAATTGCGTGTTGGTAATGTTGACCTAAAGAACCTGTTCTGCAGATCTGCATTCATGCAAGTAATGCTGTTAACTCACTTTATTTAATCTGCAATGACTGATTTCAGTTTGTTTCTTTGTCCTGATGAATTTTTCTTTAAAACCTTTGATCCTTATAATCTCTGACACTTTGTGAACAGTGGAGCAAATCTGAAGTCCAGATGTAAACTCAGATTTTATATTTCAGAACCCTCCCTTAGTTACGCTTCCTGGCTGCTGGGAGCTTCTCGTGTTTATATGGGTTTATACACCACTCTGCATTTAATAATTAGTTACTGTTAACTTTTCCACAGTGTGTCTTTTGTCCCGTCTCCCTCCCCTTACCTCCATCCACTCGTAGCAGCTGCCTGCACCTCCCTCAGCCTGGTTCTGTCTGACATTTCTTCCTGTTAAAAGGGAGTTTTTCTTTCCCACTTTTCTCTCTATTACTGTAGAGTCTTTACCGCAACATAAAACCCTTGGGGTGACTGTCATTGTGATTGGGCACTAAGTAAATAAAATTGAATTTTATTGAGAAGAGAAAAGCAGCACTACCCAAAACTGTTAAAAGCCATGCTTTCAGCCAGGTGATAGGCCTTCTCCCTCCTTAAGAAAGACTACCTTAAAAGAACTCACTGGGCACCTGGATCAGCTTTTACTGGCTATAACGAGCAGCATTAGGTTGGCTTTCATTTGCTATTGTTGGCGTATTTGAAGCACCCCTGTGTGCTTTCCTTATATTTATACATGCAAACAATATCACAGGCGCTCATTGCTCTTATGATGAGTTGCCCTTATAATCCTATTCTCTTAAATACTTGGAGCAGAATCTGTTTTCACCCCCACATGTTTTACACTTCATGCATCTTTATTATTTTATTTAAAATTAAGGCATTCATTAAAAACAAACAATTTATAGAAATTATAATATCCTCCTGAGAACAAGCCTATTCATGTATGTCCTTTGTAATGGACATTTGTTTTTGGTCTGTATCTTTTGACTTATTTGAGCTATCTTACTAAGTCCTGATGTAATAAATAGAGGACACCCAGGGCTTTCCCCACTGACATCCCCCGTGTGTTTGGGTGGCCTCTAATACCGCCAAAGAGGAAGGAAATCACAAAAAAGTTAAGTGGGAAGATTTGCTCCTTTCCTCGGTTCTCAGGAGGTTAGAATAAAAGGGCCGTAAATGAATCCAGTTCTGACTGAAGACCTTCCTGTAAGTCCAAAGGGACAAAACAGGAAAAAAAAAAAGGAAGAGGAAAAAACAGCTGGGATGCAAAGAGAAAGAGGAGAAAAGACGAATAAAGAAGAATGTCATCTATTATTTATCTGTATTCTCAGGAATTCAGGCAATCCCCGGCCTCCTGAGTGCACTTAGGGATTTGGCTTGAAGTTGCTCATGCACACATGGATCGTTCTGATGAAAATCTCACCAGTATGGCGAAAGCACAGCACCAAGATGCTAAATAGATCAGCGTGAATGAGTGAAAGGGTCAGTGAATGCCCAGGGACAGCCAAGAGAGCACAAAGTGCTTAATATGTTACTCATTTTAGTACCAGACATGATTTAATGCTGGACCACTGATGTATCTGCCTATTTACAGTGTGCTGTAGCTATGTCAAGACATTTCTCCAGCATTGTTACTTATTCCTATTAAGTGTAATAAACAACACTAATACTTTTGGCTCTTCTTTCAATGTAACACAAAAAATGAGGAAAATGTGGGAGCATTCTTGTTTTTTTGCTGAGTGAAGAGACTCAAACTGTACAGCAGGGCCCTCTACTGGGCCGCAGAGCCACTGCAGGTAGAGTGGTGCATGTTTGGGTAAGTTTGACTTCAAAAACACAGAAAAAAAACTTCCCTTCTTTCTTCACAGTCACTGGATAAAAGCCAGACTTTAGAAAAGTCCGATATCACCCGATGGTTTGGTGAGAACTGCAGTGAATATCTTCAGTTTTCTAATAAACTGCACTGCTGTTCCTGTATTACTACACATCTGCAAAAATGACCCCATGGTCAAAGTATTTTTGACCTTTACAAATCAAATGAATTATATACACTAAAAATAATGTTATTTAATTTGAATAACTCACATATAACTGTTTAATTTGAACAACTGAGCTATAACTTGACTGTGTGGAGTCACTGAAGTCAGTTTGAAACCCCTGGATTAGACTGAAAGTGTTTCTGCTCCCCCTTGTGGACAACTTGCAGAATTCAGGGGCTAATTCAAAGTGCTCGGAAACAACAACAAAACAAACAAACAAAAGAAAACAACAACTACCAAACAATATGGCTCAGTTACAAAACAAACTATAATAAAATAAAAATATATATAAAGGAAACGCTACATAGATATGTTGACATATACTTTAATGGAAATTTGAACAACAGTAAATATTTTAAAAAATAAAATAAAATCCTAATAAAACATTTAACAACTGATTTTGAAAATCCAGAAAATAAAACAGATGTGTAACCTATAAATTTTAAACAATTCAACAACAATTCAAGAACCTAAACATGAACTGGAACAAGGGAACAAGAAACACAATAACTTAATAACAGGGAAAACATACATACATATTTTTTTTATGATTCATTCCCCTCATCAACTTGCTGAGCAGCTTCCTGCTCAGTGGCTCTGGGTGCAGGAGGTGGTGGGTGCTGCCGTGACATCAGCTCTTCCTTAAAAGTCTCAGGCAGTGACTGATGGGTAAAGAAGGCTCCCCTGCAAGCCTGACAGAGATACAAGCATATTTATTGCATTACACATCTCTGTCTAAACAATATTAACGAAACATTTCGAAGATCATTGCAGCCATTTTTTTCAGCACATCTTTCATGTAGTGTAGTAGAAACAGTGGCTTACAGCTGGAGGACCAGGCTGTAGTGGGGGAGGGTAAAGGTACCCAACATGTACAGGGGGCAGCCACATTTTGGGCAGGAATTGATGAGATGGAGAGGGATAGCTGCTGGCCTGATAGCCTGGCATGCTAACTGGAAAGTGAACAAGAGGCAGACGTGCCATCTGCCTGAATTCACTGAAAAAAGGTGAATCTGGAAGGAAAGATAAAGCATTATAAGCTACTGTACATTTAAAGACACAACTCTTACTCACACTCAACACTGAAGACATTTTTAGGTTACTTCTGAGTAAGTCTAAATTTTGAGTTATTAAGTCTATTTATTTTTTTAGGGGTTAACCCAAAACTATGGATCAAGATGAAAATACATTAAAACACACAGAATTTAAAAGATCAGATGAAATGAGAAAAATAAGATATTATTTATTTACCCAGGAAATTCCTAAAAAATAGTGAGAATAGCCCAATAAATACAATAAATATTATAAATAAATAAAATAAATACAAGACAAGACAAAGTAGGTCAGTAATATTTAAAAAAAAAATCACACAAAATTAGATGCACAGTGGAAAAGAAAAAAGAGATTCGTTTGCATGGATGTACACCCACATCAATGATTATGCAAATATTAACAAATACAGTTTATGAATGTAGTTTAAACTATTTAATTATATAGTTTATTGTTATATATAATGAAACAATAACACTGAATATTTCATCAAGTGGGTGCACCTCCGGCACAAGTTGTTAAACTTTGTGACAAGAATAATCAGCAAAGACCATAAACAAAATTATCATTAGTATTACTTTTATACTTTAAATAAGTCACAGTAAAATGTCTCACTTTGTATGAATTAGAATATCAGTGCTCCATGAGGTTTAAACCTGCTAACTTCAGCCCCTCTCTGTCCCTCTTAATGTCCTAAAGATATTACATTTGTGAAAAGACAAGTCAAACTATTCTCTCACACTTTTTTCTCTTTTTTTGTGCAGGTATTTAATTCAGAATCATGCATATGTTTTTAATGCATATGTAGATGCATTAAAAACAAATAATAATAATAATTTAAAAAAAAAAACCCAAACAATCTATCTTTTTTTTTCTTTCTTTCTTTATTCAGTAAGTGTTGACATAAAGTTGGAGCGGTCCATTTTAAAAAGGAAATGCTACACAACAACAGTCTAACCCTTTCTGTAATACACTTATCTGCATGACACATTCATTTAGCATTTTCAGAATTCACTAATGTTAGGACCTATTGTCCAGAAGTTCAGCAGAGGCTCTCATCGTTTTAGCATTGTTTTTGCCAGACTGAAGGGTTTTATTACAAAATAGCTTTTACATGATTTGAAAATGTGATTTGATCTGATTAATTGCCTCAAACTTAATTCATTTAAGTCTAATACTTCAGTCTGGCAGCCTGTCATCCTTCATCCATGAACTGAAAAGTTGACAAAAACAAAACTATATTGGGGTTTTTTTTGTTTTTGTTTTTTCCAAAACAATCTATCAACTGAAATCCTATGAAGGACATAAGAATGTCAGATTATTATTTCAAAATTTCAATTTACTAATTCAAATTTCTGTGAAAATAACTACAAATTGAGATAATAACCTTAAAAATTTGAGCTATTAAGCAATTAAGAAATTTTAATAGCGATATAGTAACCGGACAGTTGGCTTAATTCTGCCAGTCAAAAGTTCGTATTTATTGGCGGAAACAAGCTCCCATACATGCTAATACAGGAGAGAGAGAAAGATGTCAGTTGAGTTTTAAATTTTTTGCTAATTTTGCTAATTCGTTTAATTCGCTAATTCGTTGCTTATATTAACGACTTTCCCACTTCACGTTAATCCAGTCCGTTGAGCTCAACGTTTCATATTTCATAATTAACAGTATTAGCTTAGTGAGAGGTGTAAATTTACCACCAGCCGACGGCAGCACATCCCTGCTGTCGCGACAGACGGACTCGGGCTGTCCTCCCGCCTCAGGCCTACTCCAAGGGTAGGCGGGTGGCGGGCACATCGGTTCAGATGTGGATGGAGCACCCCCATCTGGGTTCGAGGTCCCAAAAGCCTTGTCCCCCTGCGCGTTAACCCTTCTGGCTCCAGGCCGGGTCTCTTTCACGGCTCTTTTCATTTCCCTCTGTAGGGCGGCGATCTTCGTCCTCTCCGTTATCAGGTAGCATTTCCAGCACTGGCACTTCAAGAAAGGGCAGATTTTTGTGTGGCCCTTCTTCGGGACGATAATCCCGTGGTGTCGGCACCGGGCGCATTTTGGCTTCCCTGCGTAGTCGTTTGTCCCTGCTGAGTCTTTAGGTAAAGACACGGACATTTCATTAACCGTGGTGTCCGCACTAAATCAACCAAATGGGCCCACTCGTGTGACCCAACGTGAACTATGTTTTAAAAAAAAAGAGCGAGAGAGAGATACAGAGGAAAAAGTATCAATTTCAAGTCTGGGAAATCTGTCACTCTCATTGTCCCACGGGCAGTGAGCCAATCAAGTGCTGAGTTTCTCAATTTGCCTGACCAATCAAATTTGGCAAGTTGATTGGTCAGAGCAGGCTGCTAATGTCAGGTCACTCTGGGGCAAAAATGTTTCTCATTACATCTTAGAACGAAATGTACATTTTAGATAATTTTTTATAAGTAAAGATAAACCTACAGCAAAATGTCATTTGTACAGTATGTCATTCGTATAATTTCGTTAGTTTGAGAGTAAGTTTTGCAAAACCTCACCAAAACCTTGGACTTTTTTTTAATCCACCCAGTGCAGGTGTCAGCTGCAAAGTTTTTTTTTCCACTGTGCTGTACAGCTATAACACTTGCTTCAGTAACTGGGTCTCTTCTGCTGATTGCAGTGAAACCCTGCGCAATCTTGTATCAGCCTCCATAACAGCGCTATATAAATAAAACTGACAGCAGGTTTTTCCGACTTTCTTTTAAACAATGCATATGATGAAAGCGACATGAGGTAGTTTTGAGAGGCAAAAGATGTGGTGCTGGTTTGCATAAAGCATTTCAAGAACTTGGTGCTTTGAAATTTTTTAAGGATAATTTGGGGAACGAACCAAAGAAACCAAGAAAAAGTGAATAGGCTACGTGCACTTTTATTTAAGGTTTTTTTTTTTTTTTTTTTTTTTTGCAGTTTTTTCAAGGAGGAGCAAATGAACAGATCCTTGTTATCTTCTAGATAGAAATATGATATATAGCCTACTTATGCAAATTAAATCCTATTTAAGAAATTACTGATTTATAATTGCATTTGGAGCCTCTGAAGGCAGCACAAATGTTTGAGGAGAAACTATAAGATGTTGAAATCAAATAGTTGAACACCTCTTATCTCTTACTGCCCATCAAAAACAAACAAACAAAAAAACATTTAAGCAAATTTTTACACACAATAAATATTTTCAAACACAGCCTGAGGGTTAACATTTAAGACAGAGACAAAAAATGTAGATCTTTTTTTTTTTGAAGAGATACTGTTTGTATGAATTATTTCATTTTCATGTTAATTTCCTGGCTCAGAATTGGTCTTTTTTTCTTTTACTACATTATAATAAAAATGTCCCATAAATTTGAGTACATGAAAAAAAATCTGTTTTTTAAAAAAAGATTACCATGAATAGACCCAAGGGCGTAGATTTGGTTTTGGCATTGGTGGGGACGGATGATTCAACCACCGAACCCTGCCCTGTTTCTTCCCCCCCCCCCCCCCCCTTTTTTGTCTTTGCTTCTTGATAAAAAAAAAAAGGAGAAATATACTTGCCTACATGTGCTATTCTACATGCTTTTAAACCATTTAAAATTACAATTCATAGTTTTATATGTGAAATATATAATGTTAAATTGCTTAAGTATTTTAGACTTTAGTTTACTTCAGCCATATTCCATATAAATCAGGTATCATACAAAAATAAAAATAGAGTCATGACAATAAAAGAATATGACTTTAAGAAATTAACAACATTAGTTCAGTTATATTACACCAACATCTCTGATACATTAGCACTAAGGGAACACTGAATGACCTGCTGGTTTTTGTCCATAAAACTACTCATCTAAGATTACCACAAAGTAAAAGATCTCTCAGCAAAATTATGCAACATTTTAGGCACACTATTGCCCCTATCAACTCAGTGAGCTGGGATTTTTTTATTCTAAACATGAACTACTGTTACAGCAACAGACACGGACTGTTGGTGTCCCACACAAAAACTCAATGTCCGCTATGTGAAGGAGCCAAACACATGCCTGCTCCTCTCGTTAACTGAGATAAACTGCTGGCATATTTGTTTTACATCTATACTGTCCAGCTCTCCTGGTGGACATGGCATACAGCAGCATTGTTTAATCTCATTTGAGTCATTGTTGACTGTAGCCATGTTTTTAGTCTTCTGAGAGCACTGAAGCTTCTTCCAGCCTCAGTATATGCGTTTTATCCTCAGATTAAAATTATTACTATGTGCTTGATGTGCCTCACCTTTGGCCCTGGCTCTTCCCCTCTGACTGCACTAGGACATATTGCCACATGATAAAATAACACATTGATTCGTGCCATATAAAAAGTGAGACGTGTCAATTCAGATTCTTTGTCAAATAAACACTAATGAATCAATTTACACCAGCAGCCTAACAATTGTTAATAATTATTTAGTATTAATTAGTATTTAATAAATACTAGTTAATCTACAGCACCAAATCCTCAGTCAGTCACCTGTGACCTTGCCTCTTCACCTCTGTCCGAGCTACAACATGGCAGAGCTGCCTGTCACCTGATGAATAACAGTGAGACATTCCAAATACATGCAGCCACACATGTGCTTCAAATACAGTCATGAACCACCAAGTCATCATCCAACTTCACCTGTGATCTTGTATCACCATTGCTCTCTGAGCTTTGTGTTGGTTCTTCTGTCACCTGACAAATAGGACATACATGACAATAAGAATAAAATGTGGAGTTGCTTCAGTGTTTCTGTCAATTTGTGCAGATCTTGACTCATCAGTAATGTTTGTAGGGTGAGTGCATTTTAAAAACAATTTGTGCAAACTGCACTAAAAGGTGGAATATTTGCAAAATCATAACTACCTCATGATATTTTGTCTCAAAAATTAACCCTATGAATATGTCAGTACCACTAGGATGAAATTATTGTGTCACCAACATTTTAACGTTAGACATATAATTTTAACAGCCTCTGTAAACTAATATCCTGACTTGCTCGAGGCTGCCGTTTTCTCTGACAGTTTCAATCAAAATTAGAAATGCTACTGTGGGAGACTGAGATAACTAATAGTGCTGCATGTTGTGCAGTTAGTTTCCAAAACACGTTATTCATGGTTGCATACAGTTTTAGACTGATGTGGGCCAAAGCCTAGCATAGCCTGTAACGTTATTGTGACGGACACATTTTATGAGTGAACTTGACTTTAAGCGACTTACAGGTTTCTTTGAAAAATACTTTCTTATATCCAGGATCTTCCGTTTTCCTGCCGTCCTCCTCACAGCGCAGGTTTGCCGCTGCTAAAACTAAACAGAGCTCCCTGAAAGGCACAGCCAATCACATTGGCCAGATTTGTCACATGACGTAGGACTCCAGTAGAGAACCGCTGGATGGATGAGACGTTGACAGATCGTTTTTTCTTTCTATCGGGTTTGTTTTTCTTTATTCGCAGAGATCAAATTATTGGTGGGGACAATTCAATAATCGCTGGATATTGGTGGGGACACGTCCCTTCCGTCCATGCCAAATCTACACCCTTGAACAGACCCAAAGTCCTGAAATCCCTCAACCTTACCATGATCTGGCAAATCTACCCCCAGCTCAAGAAATGGGAACGCGACAGATCTATATTTTTTTTTAGATCTGAATAGCTCTTTTCCTGCTACTTATTAACAACTGCCTCATTTATTTTTGTTGTAACTAAAGTTTTTTGTTTTATTTACATCACAGAAAAATTAAGCTGTAGCCGAAGGACATCAAACGTGCCTCTGACAAAACAATCCACACATGAGGAAAATTAAATCAAACATACCTTTAACCTTAGATTTAAATCACGGCAGAAGAAGAAAAATTAAATATAGTAAACCTCTCATGTTAGCCCAGCTCCAGATGAGCTCTTATCATCATCAAGTAACTTGACACTGAAACGTTATCACACTACTGGATAATAATGCAATTTTTGTACAAAAGTGTAATTTTGGTATGTTTAATTTTTTCCGGACAATTCCAAAGATTAACCCTCCCTCCCTCTGTAACTGATACACATTTCAATCCAGTTGCAGACTGAGCATATGAATAAAATGTAAATGAATTTGGTTTAAATTATGTATTTCTTTTCTCATAACTTTTTTTAAATTTTATTTCAATCTATAGCTAAGGGGATGAAGTTTTGGCCATCGATGCATTACATCCATGCTGTGGCTGTAGCTCAGGTCGCAGAGCAGGTCAGCCACAAATCAGAAGGTCGTGGTTCAATCCCAGGCTGCCTCCTGGCTGCTTATGCCAAATATCCTTGGGCAAGATACTAAAAAGCTTCTTGGATGAGAGGTGAAACGTCTTCAAGCAACTTAAAGAAGTCCAGATGCTTTTCTTTGCAAGCTCCTTTGACTACGATGACCTGGATGACTGAGAACCGTCAGAGGGCCCGGTGGCGCCAGTGTCCGGCAGCCTGTCAGTGCACTTTGTAGCTGTGGCTACTTTCTCCACTGTCATATAAAGACTACGAATAAAAATAAAGTTTAATTATAGGATTAAACCCCCAGTAAACTAGTCTATATTGATGTACTTAAAAAAAAATAATAGACCATGCACCGACATTTTTAATCAGTGAATGTGTTGCTCATAGTTGACTGAAAACTGCTAAATATTCTTCATTGCAATGAATACACTTGAGAAAACATTTCATTTTCCTGTTTATTTACACAGGGTGGGTGTTACATTAAAATTCCTCATCACCATTTTTATTATAAATACACCATTTTAAACAAGGCTTGACGACCCTCAGTAAAATACATCCTTCAAACCTTTCAAAATATAACAAAACAAAACGCTTTAATGGATACAGATGGATTTCATTTTTGCACCTTTTAAATGTTAGTTATTCATGCACGTTTAGAGTATGAAAATAAAATGATACAGATCCATTGTGTTTACAAAGGAGATTTAACTGAAAACAGCTATACGTAGTGTAAAATACAAATACTGGGTCTGGTGCAAAGCTTAAAGGTCTTTCTCAAAGAAATGCTAACTCATGGCTTATAGCAACTGCGCTCTGTATAATCGTCAGTATACTGTACAGACATTATTTGCCTTTGAAGGGGGAAAAATACTTGAAGTATTTGTGACATACTGGAACAGACTGTAAAAAGGCTTACCTGATAACACACTATTTATTAAATTATGGATAGCACTGCTTTTTCAGTCAGTTTACAGCATGAAACGTCTCCTAATACTCATCAACCCAGTAAAGTGTTAAACAGTATTTTGCAGGCACTTACAAAGCATGGTTTAGGCCTTTATTTAAATGAGTTCAAGGTTGGATGCAAGTTTCAAAATGGTCCACTGTTAAAACAAACTGATAAAATATTATATGCGCAAATGTGTTTCAGTGCTGTTGCATAAAATTCTTGATTACAGTGAAGGTGACAGTCCAAATTACACCATGGGTCTCTGGAAGACATCTGAGCAAGGTGAACTGTGAATCAGAAGAATTCAACACAAACATTAGACTTCCCTGAATTACACAATCACAAAATGTAAGTAATCAAATCATAAATGTCTACCTACCTTTTAAAGTGTCCAGAAAGGCTGGAATTTAATTGTGTTGGTCTTGAAGTTTGATGTGTAAAGTCCAGAAGTGTCTGACGGTGTTAATGGTCATATTAAGCTACATTATCGTTTCATTTGTGGGAGCTTGCTCTTGGAAGTCCAGGTTTTAAGACAGACAAATGGGAATGGAGAAGACTTCAGATACGGGTAGAGTCTGTACGGCAGTGTTGCCCAGGAGACAAAAGATCTTGAAGCTTGGCATATCCTTAAAGCGGTTTTATTAATCCTCAGGAGACTCAATATTCTGCTCTGCAGAGTTGCTTTTTATCTTTCTTTAGATAAAATTTTCAGAAATATACACATGTACAGGAATTTGAGTTTTTACATCCAATTTGGTTCTAACAGTTTAAGCTAAGGGTCATGAACACTTTTGGTTACAGTGTAACACGGTATTTCATTTAAGTGTTTTTGGAACAGTAAATGCTTATGATGTTAAACTTAAAAAATATCATGTACACTTGAAACATCTGTGATAGATACTGAAAATAATGAGCGGTTGCTAGCTGCTTACAGTACATAATCAGAAAGTCTGATGAGAAAGCATGAACACTAAATGTAAATGTGACATATACAATAAACAAAATAATTCAATTTGAAAGTTATGTAACAGCCCCATGCAGAGCAGAATAAAGGTAGTCTTTATTCCACTGAGAGTTAGGCATCTGGTGAGCATTGTGGCTTTATAGCACATCCTTCCCTTACAGATCAGTATCTGCGGCCATAGCTTGGGGAACTGTAGGAAGAAGAAGAGAAGGTTGTTGTGAAGCTTGATCCTGTAGCATCCATGCTGCCTCTTCTGGAGCCTGACCTGGAACCAGTTCTAGAGCCAGACCGTGAACCAGAAGCAGAGCCAGACCCACTGATGCTATAGGGACTGTAAAGGCCTTTGCTTGACTGAGATGAGGCTTCAAGTAGTCGCAGACCAGTTCCCTCCTCTGTCATGCTCCTTTCAATTGCATCCTTGTAGGAGATCTTCAGCTTGGTTTTAGGGCACGTGAGGTATTTTGAATATGCACTAACGTCTCGTAACTTCTGTGCAGTGCGTGCATCTAAGGTGCCCTTCCTCACGGCCTCATCTATGGAGACTCTGCCTGTAGCATCCGGTTCAATCAATCCACCGGTGAGATACTGGACCTCTAGGAACCGTTGTCCGGCCTCATAGTACAGCCAGCCTTTCTTTAGAGCTTGGGCTGCTGACATTTTGGTTTTAGTCCTTGGATCTTCAAATCCATTGTACGCCTTCTGAGCTAAACTGATACGGTCCACCATAATTTTATCCACAAGCCCTTTATTCATTGCATCTGCAACTGAGAATTTCTCTCCAGTGTTTGGGTCAAGGATGCCTCCTGTGCAGGCCTGAGCTTCCAGCAGCCTTTGACCTGTTATATTATCAACAAGGTTTCTGTGGATGGCCTCTGTGACAGACACCTTCTCTAATGTCTCTGTGTCTAAAATACCAGCTATAGGGCCAGTTTCCTCTGTTGGGTCAGTCCATGTGGTTGCTGGTGTTTTTATGGAAGGTATTGGGCTCATGGGGTAGGAAGAAGAGGAGCCAAAGGAGGATGAGCGTGATCTGCTTCCGCTCATATTTCCAGATAGCATGTCTGCAAATTCTGTGATGGACAGCATTCCTGATCGATACTGATCCAGGGCCGACTTATCAATCAAGCCCCTTGAGATTGCATCATCGATATCATACTGTCGACCAGACCTCCTATCAATGATCATGGATTTCACAACTCCGTCAGATGAAGTGATAGTAATTTCCTCCCATTCACACTCCTGCTCTGCAAGTTCTAGATAGGTCTGGTGGTCAATAAGTCCTTTCTGATACGCTTCATACACAGACATCTCTTTGCCAGACTCTGGATCGACGATGACAACCCTTCGTTTGCGAACAGAAGATTTGGACGATGTCTTTCTCTCACGCTTCTTTTCTTTCAGTAGCAGAAGAGCAAGGCCGGTCTCTGGGTCTATCATACATCTCTCCATCAGCTGCAGGTAGGTGAGGTTTTCCTCAGTGTTGGGGTCAAAGAAGCCCTTGGTGTCATCAGAAGGGTCAGTGAGGATACCATTCATTTCTTCATCAAAGAGGCCACGTTCATAGGCTGTTTCTACTGGCAATCGGAGACTCTCTTGTGGATCAATTATTCCACCAGTAGCGATCTGAGCCTCCAGCAGACGAATGCCATGGTCTTTCAGAATGAGTCCCTTTTTCATTGCCTGGAAAAGAGAGATAACCTTGCCAGAATAAGGGTCTTTGTAGCCTGTCACAGCTCGCTCAGCTGAGAGGAGTTTGTCTTTAAACTCTGGACCAACAACACCCATTTTAACAGCTTCATTGACATTTAGTTTTAGGTTCTTAATTGGATCAATTACATAACCTGTGGCAGCTTGAGCCTCAAGAAGCTCAAAGGCAGTCCCTGGTCTGATCATGTTTTTCTTCATCGCTTGGTAAATTGATAGACGGTCTTTGCTTGATTCTACAAACACACCAGCAATACAGCTGGTCCCCTCAAGGTACTTCTTCACATCCCTGCTGACCTCCTCCACTGTGATGATCCCCTCAGTGAGATCACTGTATGTCTTTTGGTTGATAATCTGCGAGCGGAGCAGCTCATCCACAGTGATTTGTTTTCTTAGACCCTTAAAGAGAAGCCTTCTGTCTGCCAGTGAAAGCAGCCGCAAACCACTTTCTTTATCCACTCTGCATCTTTTCAGCAGCTGAGCATAGGACTGTTTCTCATCTGTTGTTGGATCAGTATAACCTCGCACATCCGCAGTAGGCTCAGTTATTCTCTCTAGTGTCTCCTTGTTGATGTATCCACGCTGCATGGCAACATCTATGGGGAGATGGAAGTAGTATTCAGGATCCATCAGTCCTCCAGTGGCATTCTGGGCCTCCAAAAGCCTTAAGGCATAATCCTCAGATATGAGGTCTTTTTTCATTGCCTGAAAGAGAGAAATCACTTTTCCAGTGTATGGATCCTTGTAACCTGTAACTGCTCTCTCAGCAGAGAGAAGTTTATCATGGAGTTCAGGACCTACAAGCCCCTTACGTACAGCTTCATCAACTGTTAGAAGTTCGTCTTTAACTGGATCAATCATGAATCCAGTCGCAGCTTGGGCCTCAAGGAGATTCAAAGCAACTTCGGGCTTAATCTTTCCATTCTTCATAGCCTGGTAAATGCTGATCTTGGGAGGACTGTCTGACATAATTCCAGCAATACAACCAGTGCCAAAGAGGTACTGCTTTACTGTTGGCATTTCCATTACTTCCCGAATATTCATCTTTTCTTGTTTCAGAAGGTTGTATGTGTGCAAGTCAATAATTCGGGCATTGTACAGCTCATCAATCGTAACCCTTCTTCTGATTACATCACATGACATACTCTGCTCAGACTTTAGTGTCTCCCTTTGTTCAATTATTTCAATGATGACAATTAGCATTCTTTCTCTTGTGATTTGCCCCAAGCGATACTGCTCCATGAGGCGGCGCCTCTCTTCTGCTGGAAGAAAATTTGAGTTCATGACTTCCCAAATGGTCATACTCTTTCCTGCAAAACTCTTGAGTGGGATGTCAATTTGAGTATTAGCTAGATCTGTTTGGGCTTGCTCCTCTGAGTACTGGTAAGACTTCTCAACAGGAGCAGGAGATTCAACCTCTGACAGGGGGAGGTAGCACAGACCAGTGTTGGGCTCTCTTTTGCATTTCTCCAGCAGCTCCTTGTAGGTCACTCTTCCATTGGTGTTGGGATTAGTGAAGCCCTTAACATCACCTGTGGGTTCACTGAAAGATTTAGCCATTTGTTTGCTGAAGTAGCCACGCTGAATGGCCACATCATTGGGAACACGATGGCTGCTAACTGGATCAATTATCCCTCCAGTGGCAAACTGGGCTTCAAGAAGAGGAATAGCATGCTCCCTCAGTACAAGCTCTTTCTTCATGGCTTGCAACAGAGAAATTTTATTGCCTGTATATGGATCTTTGTATCCTGTCACTGCTTTTTCTGCTGAGAGGAGTTTCTCGTGAAGTTCTGGACCAACGACTCCAGCTTTCACAGCATCATCTACAGAGTATTTCAGGTTTTTGACCGGATCTGTTATGAAACCAGTTCCTGCTTGGGCCTCAAGTAATGTGAGCCCAGTGCTCTGTTGCAAAATACCTTTTTTTATTGCTTGATAGATGCTTAACTTTTCATCTGAATCTCCCATTGTGATACCATCAATGCGGTCTGTGCCCCGCAGGTACTTCCGGACTTTATCAGTTTCACTGACTTCTTTGGGTGTCTTTTTACCATTTTGGAGTTGCTCAAATGTAGCCTTATCAATGATGTTGGAATCAAGTAATGAACTGGCAGTGACTGGAGCCCTTAAGCCTTCAAAGCAGGCCTCTTCTTTTGTTTTGTCTTCTTTTTCATCAACCATTGTTATCACAATCTTTATCAGCTTTTCAATTGTCACATAACCCATTCTGTACTGGCGAATCAGTTCTATCCTTTGTTCCTCAGTGATGTATTCAGAGTGTATGATTTCCCAGATTGTGACTTTCCTCCCTTTGAAAGGTCCATACTCCAGTTCCATGGTGGCTTGGTTCAAAGCTTCCTTTGTTTTAGCTTCTGTAATCTGTTTGTCTTCCTTTGGCTTTGGAGCCTTCTTTGAGAGAGAGAGCAATGGAAGTCCAGTTTCTTTGTCTATGACACATTTATTCAAGAGCTGAGCATAAGTTGCATCCTCTTGTGAGTTGGGATCACAGAAGACCTTTGTCTCGTCTGTGTTTGTGTTCAAGGTCTTGCCGATTTCTTCGTCAAAATACCCACGCTTGCAGGCGATTTCATGTGGGATGCGATAGCTTTTAATGGGGTCAATAATTCCACCTGTTGAAAGTTGTGCTTCTAGCAGACGGATGCCATGTTCTCTCTTGATAAGGCCTTTTTTCATGGCTTCAAATAGAGATACATTTTTTCCTGTGTATGGATCTCTGTAGCCACTGATAGCTCTCTCTGCTGACAGAAGACGCTCATGCAGCTCTGGGCCAACAAGACTCGACTTAACAGCTTCATCAACGGGGACTCTTTCATTTTTTACAGGATCAATTATAAACCCTGTTGCTGCTTGAGCTTCAAGAAGATTCAAGGCCGTTTCTGGAGAAAGTAATTCTTTTTTCATAGCTTGATAGAAAGGCATTTTCTCCTTGGTTGGTTCATAGAACAGTCCAGCAATGCTGGGCGTCCCATTCAGTGCTTTCTTCACAGGATCCATCTCAGAGATCTCTTTAACTGTTATCTTTCCATTACTCAACTTGTTGAACACATCTTTGTTTATAACCTTGGACTCTAGCAGTTCATTGGCAGAGACTGGAGCCCTCAAGCCATTGAACACATTTTCCTTGTTCTTCTCCTTGTCTTCCACAACAGTGATGACAATTTTGATGATCTTTTCCACTGTGATCTTGCCAGTCTTGTACTGACGGATCAGCTCTCTTCTTTGTTCTTCTGTGAAGTATTCTGAATTTATGACTTCCCAAATGGTGACAGTTTTTCCTTTGAACTTTCCAAAAGGAACATCAACGTTTGATTTACTGAATATGTCTTTAGTCTCCACATCTGTGTATGTTCTCTCTGTTTGAGCTGCTTTCTCTGTCACTGGTAATATCAGCAGGCCAGTCTCTGCATCCTTCTTGCATTTTTCCAGTAACTGTTTATAAGTGAGTTGCTCCTGTGTGCTTGGGTCAATGAATAACTTGCAGTCATCGCTGGGATCGCTGAGTTTTTTGTTGATATCTGCATCAAACTGACCCTGCTTGTAGGCTGTTTGAAGGGGAACTCTGTGGCTGTTGATGGGGTCAATAATGCCACCAGTTGCAAGCTGTACATCTAGGAATTTGGTGGCCTGATCCTTCTCAATAAGTCCCTTCTTCATGGCCTCAAAAAGAGAGATTTTGGCTCCAGTAAAAGGATCTTTAAAACCAGTGGCTGCCCGCTCTGCAGACAGCATCTTGTCATGAAGTTCAGGGCCAATTAACTCCTCCTTAACAGCCTCATCTACAGACAGAAGCTTGTTTTTCACTGGATCAACAATGAAGCCTGATGCTGCTTGAGCTTCCAGGAGCATTGTAGCAGTGTTTGGAGTAATCTTCTTCTCTGTCATGGCCTGATAGAGACTCATTTTTTCTTTGGAAGGAGTCAGGACGCCTCCAACACAGCTCTCTCCCTTAAGATATGCTTTTAGCTTCTCTGTTTTTCCGAGTTCTTGTACAGAAACTTTGCCCTTTTTCAATTTATCAAATTCCTTCTTGGTCAAGACACCAACTTCATGAAGCCTTTCAGCAGGAACCTTCTCTCTTATTCCGTCAAATGCCAACATTGATTCTCCATCTTTCTTCAGCCCATCCTCAACAGAGCCATTGAAAACTTTCTTTGTTGTTCCTACCATTGTCATAGCAACTAGCTGTTCCTCCGGGACCTCATCGGTCTGAACTTCGATTTCTTTTGTTGTTGATGAACCCTGCTTTGAAGCAACCTCAAGATTCTGAAGTCTCTCTCTGAGCTTTTTGTTCTCCTCTTCCAAAAGTTTTTCTTGTTCAATCCTTTTCTTTTCTAGCACATCCAATTCTCTCTCTCTGTTTTTCATCTCTGCTTCAGCCTCCTTTTGTTTCTTTACAGCTTCATCCATAATGGCCTGAAGTTTCTTCCTTTCCTCGTCCATTAGCTTACGCTGACGTTCTTGTTCATCTTTAAGAGCCTTGGCCTTGTTTACTTCATCCTCAAACTGCTTTTCAAGCTTCTTTTTCTCATCTTCAACAGCCTTTTCTCTCTTCAACAGGACATCCTTCTCAGTGATGAAAGACTGCTGAAGTATAGCTTTCTGCTGCTCAATTTGTGCTTGTTGGGCATTTTCCATCTGTTAAGAAAAATATATTTTTTTAAAACGGCAGTAAACTGTTAGTGAAATATCACTCATCAATAAATGCATCTTAGATATTTGAAGAAATAACTCAGTATATCTATATATTTAAAATATCAATAACACTTTCATGTCTCTATGAAGCTACGGTTAGCAGTTAGTTAATTTAGCTAGACTGGGTACTGCTAATCTAGCTTTGCCCAATAAAAACAAAATTCAGCCCCTTAAAAAAAACACACACACACACATATTGTACTGCTACTATATCCTTCTGTAATGTATTTAAGCATGCTAACACAAACACTCTACTGTCACTTACATGTTTAACAGGACAATATTAACTATAAGCGTCTTTAAACTGAATAGCAGTGTTAATACAGGCCACAATACCTCTTTAGATTTCTTCTGAAGCTCCTCTGCATCCTTTTTCAGTTTCTCTTTCTCCTTTTCAAGGTCTGCTAGGGCTTTCTTCAGGTCATCAGCTTCTCTCGTGCTCTGTAGCCTCTGTGTCTCCAACTTCTGCACAACGATTTCTGTCGTTTGTTTTTCAGTCTGTTGGAGACGAGTTTTTGCTTCGTCGGCTTGCTTCTTGAATTTCTTTGCCTCCGTTTCAGCTTTAGCTTGAGCATCGCTGAGCTCTTTCACCTTCACTTTCAGTTTCTCTGCTTCAGCTGCAACTTCAAACTGCCTCTTTCGCTCGGCTTCCAGGGATTTCTGGAAATCCTCTGTCTCCTTATCAAGGCGCTGTTGGATCTGTTGTTTGTCCTCCAAAAGTTTTTTAGCTTTTTCCTGTGCCTGGTCCTTCTGTTTCTGGAGTTCCTCTGCTTCAGCTTTTAGTTTTGTAGCCTCTTGGATGGCCTGCATTTTCTCTTTTAGCATTTTCTCTGCAAGTGCCCTCTGTTCAGCCAAGTCAGATTCAGCAATCTGCCTTTGTCTGGCAGCTTCTTCAGCTTCCACGCTGAGTCTAGCAGCTTCCTCTGCAAGGCTCTTCATTTTCTCTGCTTCCTCTGCAAGTAATTTCTGTGTACTGTCTTTGTCCTTCTTCATCAGGCGCCGGTTTTCTTCCTCAATTTTGAGCTTAAGCTTCAGGAGTTCTTCCATCTGGATCTTGACTTTCGACAACTCATCCTCCACCTGTGCTTTTTGCTTGACAGCGTCATTTACTTCACCTTTAACTCGCTGAAGCTCTTCATCCAACACCTTCTTCTGCTTATCAGTTTCATCCAGCTGAAGTTTAACCAGTGTCAGTTCCTTCTCCACCTGCGACTTCTGTGTAAGTGCTTGTTCTGCCTCTTTTTTGTGCTTGGCCATCTCTGCATCAGCCTGCTGCTTCTGCTTTAGTGCTGCTTGCTCAGCTGCAGCTCGCTTAGAGGCCTCTTCCTCTGCTTCTTTTCTCAGTTTCTCTGCATCCTTCTGAGCTTTGGCCTGTTTAGCGGCTTCTTCTTCTGCAGCTTTCTTCAGCTTTTCAGCTTCTTCTGCTTTTTGGCGGAGCAAGGCAGCCTCTTTCTCAGCTTTCTCTTTGGCTTTCTGAGCAGCTTCTGCAAGTTTCTTAGCATTTTTGAATTCGTCTTTAAGCTTCTCCTGAGCAAGGCTATCTTCTTTATTCTTACTGAGAACATCTTGAGTTTTCTGCTCTGCGGCACTGCATTTTTGTGCTGCCTCTTTGGCTACAATGACCTGCTTTTCTGCCTCTTTCTCAGCTTGCTCTTTCTGCTTATTCGCTTCTTCTGCGTTCTTTTTGAGGCGTTCGACTTCCTCCTGAGCAGCTTTGCATTGACGAGCTGCCTCCTCTTCGGCTGCAGTTATCCTCTTCACCTTCTCCTCAGCCTCTTTCCTCTTCTTCTCTTCCTCTGCAGCAAGCTTTTTTAGTTTGTCTGCCTCTTTTTCAGCCTTAAGTTTGCTCTTCTCAGTCTCATCTGCAAGATACTTCAGTTTCTTTAATTCACCCTCTAGATCTGACTTCTCTTTTGAGGCTTTCTCAAAGTTGATTCTGATGATATGAATCTCCTCTTCGACCACCTTCTTTTGCCTCAAAGTTTCTTCCACAATAGTTTTTTGTCTCACCAGCTCAGAGTCAGATGAGCTCTTAAGGTGTGTGATTTTCTCCTCAATCTCTAGCTTATGCTGAGCAGCTTGGTCCTCCAGCAGCTTTCTTTGATAAGCTTCCTCCTCAGCTTTTCTCTTTAGTCTTTCATTCTCTGCTTCTTTAGCTTTGAGGGCGATTTCCGCTTCAGTCTTTAGCCGAGTTGCCTCATTGATAGCAGACAGTTTTTCCTTAAGGATTTTTTCCGCCTCAGCTCTTTGCTGGGCTGCCTCATCTTCTGCAGTCTGCCTCTGCTTCTTCGCCTCTTCGGCGACTGATCTCAGTCTAGCAGCTTCCTCAGCCAGTTGTTTCATTTTCTGCGCTTCAGACTCAAGAAGCTGTTTGCTCTTTTCTGTGTTTGACAGTGTCACCTTCTCAGCTTCAGTCTTCATCTGTAGCAGAGCGTCCATTTCACTTCTGACTTTAGCCAGTTCGTCTTCGAGCTGTTTTCTCTGTTTTTCTGCAGCATTCACCTCGTTCTTCAAACGCTGGAGCTCACTATCCAACAGACCCCTCTGCTGCTCAGCATGTTCAAAGTCAGCCTTTAAGCGTATGCATTCTTGCTCTGCAGAAAGTTTTTGTTGGGCTATCTGTTCAGCAAATTTCCTCTGTTTTTCCAGCTCCGTTTCTGCATTCTCCTTCTGTTTAAGTGCAGCATCTTCAGCTTTAGCCCTTTTCTTGGCATCTCGCTCTGCTTCAACCTTCTGCCTCTCTGCTTCCTCTTGAGCCTGACTCTTCTTTTGAGCTTCCTCCTCAGCTTGTAGCCTCAAGCGGAGGGCTTCATTGGCTTTCTGTCTCCATGTTTCCAGCTCTTTCTCTGCTTGCTCCCTGGCTTTGTTAGCTTCTTCTTGTTGTTTCCTGAGTTTTTCGGCTTCCTCCTGTAGCTGAAGAACAGTTCCCTGCTCTTTCTTGAGGGATTCTTCCAGTTTTGTTGCCTGTTCATTGAATGACATAGCTTTGGTTTGCAACTGTGTGGCAGCAGACTTCTGTGCCACCTCTTCTACAACTTTAATCTGCCTCAGTTTTTCCTCCTCAGCCTGTTTCATGCGCCTCTCTGCCTCTTCGGCTTGTAGTTTAAATTTCTGCAGGTCATCCAGTGCTTTCTGCTTTTGTTTGGCTGCCTCTTTTTCGGCTTCAGATTTACGCTTTAGCTCATCTTCAGCATTTTTCTTTTTCTGAGTCTCCTCAGTCACCTGTTTGCGAAGCCTTTCCGCCTCGTCTTGAGCAGCCTTCCTGAGCTTCTCAGCTTCAGCAGCTTTGTCTCTGAGCTGCTGTAACTCAGTCTCAGCTGTGCCCTTCTGTTTCATTGTTGCCTCCAACTGAATCCTAATTATGTGGATTTCTTCCTCGATCTTGGTACGACTGATGAGCGCCTCTTCCAGCTGCTGACTCTTGGACTTGATCTCCTGCTCTGACAGACTCTTCAGCTGATGCAGCTCCTGCTGAATGTTTTGCTTCTGTTTTTCAGCATCCACTGCAACGTCTTGTCTCTTATTGGCCTCTTCCTTCATCTTTAACTTCAGCTCCTCGGCCTCTTTCTCTGCTTTGGCCACAGACTTAGCGTGAGCTTCAGCCAACTGTTTCTGCTTATCTAATTCCGCCTGCATCTCTGCCATCCGTTTCCTCTCCGCTTCTTTAACTTTTTCAGAAGCTTTCTGCATTAATAAAAGAGTGAAGGGAGCTGCATGTTAGAGGTTTTAGATTATAAAATACAACTATAGGCATAGTTATGGCTAAATATACACAACACAGATTTTTAACTGGAGAGATAATTCTGCATTGGGAAATGCTTTTCACGTTCATTTAACGTATGGCACACAATGTATGACACTTTACTTCACAACACCGGACAACACTACAAGTTGCTTTCATGCATAATCTGTGTAAAAAGTCTGGTAATATTATACGGTCATTATTATTGTGGAGTTGGTAAAAACAACTGCAAATTCTGTTTACAAGTGAACTCATCACAGTGTTAATATTTTGAAGGTGTGGAGGTTTTGTTGCTGGTGATGTATTTTAGTGAAAAACTTGGATATGTAATCGCTAGAATTTAATTCAGTCACAATTTTATACATTTCTCTCCACCACTCATTGATTTTCTTAACATAAATAGGTTTATTGAAGAGTGTAAAATAATAGGAAAGAAAATAGGCAAATGATAAATAATTAGCAGCATGCAAAAAGTGCCGAGTGCAGATTAAATAATCAAACATATATATTTTTGCAGCAATCGGGATGAAAAGAACATCGAGCGTAGTGATGCAGCAAACACAGCATGACTTCATGTAACATTTAACACAGCAAGCTTGGATTTAAATGCACGTGACACGACACAAATCCAAGATCCCTCAAGTCTGAGATGAGTTCTGTTAGATAAGAAGGTGTTGTTGTGGTGACTGATACCTACAAGGAAGGTTCAACACTTTAGAAACCTGTCACATTGACCTTTAAACTGACGTCTGGTTTGAGAGAGGAGCTGATTTCTTTTGTAATAGAACATAGTTTCCACATTTTATTTGCTAGAGGAAATCATTAGAAGCAATCACTCAACTGTCATTTATCAAGCTCCCTTGTTCATAAGGGGCTGCCACAGCAGCTAGCTCTGCGTGTTTGATTTGGCAGATTTATCGGGCACAACAAGTAGTAACATAAACAACAACAACAAAAAAAATTGACTGGCTTTGCTGCTTGTCTTTCTCTTTAAAACTAATCTTTGAGTTTTGGACGTGTGAAAACACCGCTCCCATTCAGGGATTTTAAAAATCTAAAGGCTAATCAGAATGTGAAATCTTAATTTGCTGTGGTGCTAAACAGTACCGTCAACAATCAGCTACATTATAATTTGATTTATTAAGGCAAGAGAAACAATTATAATAGCTTGCAAATCTCATTAAATGACAATATCTAGACTTCCAAAACCAACATCTTACAGTAAGCTGATGCTCAGCCAGAGAAATTAAAGTTCCTAAATTATTACTGAACCAAGAACACCGTCAATAATGAAAGATTTCCAAATACGCGTGAACCTTCCCTTCACTACAGACACGAATCTGACGTGAAGACGAATGAAATGGGCTGAGAGGATTGTTTTTAAATACCTGGTGCTTTGGGGTTAATTCATCTCTTAAGCACGTGATTAATACTCATCATGACAAAGCACTGGCGAGCAGGTCAAAGGGATCAAACAAAACAGAAAGTTAGAAAGGAAGAAAAAAGGGCGGGGAGGGGAAGCAAAGGTAAATTTTAAAATAATGCATCTGAGAAGGTAGGAAGCCTGAAGCCTTTAAAATACGAGTGTGGGGGGTTTCAGGAAGAAATGAAGAAGTGATTATCAAATTTAAATTGTTGGAAAAGCAGTCGAGCAGTTTGAAAATGTGACTGAATTCAGGGCCAAATCACAGTCATGTTTACAGATCGTGTGAAATGATTTGGCTAAATACACATAGTGTCGGGGAATGAGAGACATATAGCGTAGTGGGGATGTGATGTGCGGTAACAGTAGGATGAAATTGTTTGCTTCAGCACTGTATGCCTAAAATTATGTCTGCACTCTTGGTAACAGACACACAATTTTGATGCTGTTTGATGGAAAACGATTTGCCATACATTACATTAGTGAGGACTTAACTGCACTGTTGTGTCTACTGAGTGTGCACACTTACCTCTTCTTCCTCCAGGCGGCGCTGTGTGTCTGTGATGAATTTGATGTACTGACTGGTGAGAGTCAACAGCTCACTGTAGCGTGTTCTCAGCGTAACATACTGAAAAAAACAAAGTAAAATTCACTTCACTAAATCGAATGAATGATTATTCTTTTTTTAGTCATATATCCTCATATGCGATGCTCTCCTCTTGACTTTTAATGTGAGGAGAAAGCAGAATGTATTCCCAAAATGCCAAAATGGGCAGAGGTGACAATTTCGGTATAATCATTGAGTTAGTTTCATGTTTAAAGAACAAATATGCCTGATTAACAGTCTTCTTCAACATAATTAAATACAAGCAGCTTATAGATCTTTATTGAAGCTGCATTTAGTTTCCCTTCTGTTAGTTTCCATCATGTTCTGCTGAGATTTGCACAGATTTTTCCTGTTGGCAGCTAAACACAGTGACAGGTTAACCATCATGAAAGCTTCCCCTACTTCCTTCACAGCCAGACTGTTCAAAAACTGTTGGTCCTGCTGTGTCTGACTGTTGAAAGCTAGAGTCAATCAAAACATGTCCCGATATGTTGGACGAGGAATAAGAAATAAACACGCTGTTCAGTCCACATGAAGTGGAACACCTGGTCCACCTACTGCTGGCAGCTCAACAGCTGTGTTTGTAAGGCCTACCTCCTGAATGATGTTATCGGATGCACACTCCATTTTGGGCTTTTTCAGAGGAGATGCTATGGGATCCTGGAGGGCTTTGTAGGTCAAAATCTGGAACTCGTAGTCCTGACAACAAGAAGGGGGAAAAATTAATGTTAAGTTAAGCAGCAAACTTTTATTTTTTTAAAAGTTGAAAATTTTCAGTATTTACTTTGACAGAGTCGATATAAGCCTTTGCATTTTTCTGGCAATTTTCAACCTCCTCCTTGTTTTTCTCAATTTCTCCCAGGAGTTTCTGTAAATATGATTTAAAACAGAGAATATATCATGATTAGAAACTATTTCAGTGCATACTTCACAAACCAAGCATGATTCACACCAGGGGAGTCAAAAATATAAGTGGAGTGAATTTTTTTATTTTTTTGTGACACCCCAGTGAACACCAGAGGGCATGATGACTCTTCTACGCTTTGCCCCACACAACTTATTCTTTCCCTTTACAATACCTTCTCCTGTGCCAGCTGCTCCCTGAGAGCCTTGCTGTCCCCGATTGGCACAGCCTGAATTTTCTCCTGCCTCTGCTTCGCTTCTTCGAGCCAGCGGATGAGCCACTCGTAACTTTCGCGGTAGGAGTTCATGTTGCGCCCCAGGAGGCCGAGCTCCCGCTGCCTCAGGTCCATCTGTGCAAACACAGCTTGCCACCGCTCCAGGAGGCTTCCGACCAGTTGACGGTAATGCTCCAGATCAGCATCGCGCTCGCTGTGAATCCTCGTCATTTTGTCATTCATAGCCGTCGCCCTCCTAAGCTCGTCCTGCAGGCGGTCGAATATCACCTGGTTGGCCTCTGCTTCGGCACGCATGGACTGCACACAGAAAACAGCAAAATTACCACAAAAATGAAGCAGTCTGACACAGAAACAAACCTGGAAAATGCAGAAACATCTTGATACCTTCAGCTGACTGCGCTGATCCTCCACTTCCTTCTCATCACCAGGAACTTTACTGACGTCGCGCAGACGAGTCTCGTAACTCTTCAGCGTGTCTTCTGCATCTTTAGTGTTTCTGATCACGACATCGATCGTCTTCAGCCTGAAAACAAGATGTTCGCACTTTAGGAACAGCAAAAAAACGCAAACACATAGCTGTGGCTTAAAATCCATCAGCAAGTTCTTGGGAGAATCGCTAAGCCTCACTTGTCCAGGTAGACCGAGGAGAGGCCGTAAACATGATCCATCTTCTTCAGAGTCATGTCCAGTTCAGAGCGCAGCATCGGGGCGGAGCTGGACTGCTGAGGAGAAGCCAGAACCTCCTCGGTCTTTTCAGCAATGGAGCTCAAGTCGTTCTTCAAGCCCTCCAGCTCAGACTGCACTTTCTGTTACAAACAAACAGGAAGATAACTTGCTAGACGACCACTTATTGTTTACTCATATTTATTTCTGCATTCATCTTTGTGTTTTGCACCATTTGCTCTGCCGTCTTCAGGGCGCAGGCTTTCAGTGGTTCCTTGTCGACAGGCTGGCGGAGACGCGTCACCGTTCGATTCTCGCAGCCTTCCAGCCTCAGCCGAAGGTCCTTGATCTTCGTCAGGTAGGTTTTGCACACAGTCTCGTCTTGCTCTCCTAGTTGGAACAACACATATTGGATTTTATATGTATTTAAAAGACGACTAAATCTCTTTATATAAGCCATTTTTAGCAATTTAAGAATTTGAACTAACTGTAAGAGGTGCAGTATTAGTTTCAGGATCCTAAAAGTTAAAGCAGTTATTTCACAGAATTGCCTGTGTTTCTCTGGATGGTTAAATTTTTGTTAACCAATTTAATCTCCTAAGAATAAAAAAAAATTCTGATTTCTCAAAAAAATCATAAATCTCATTAAGCTAGATTAGAATTTTCCATGATCTGCAAACTGAATGTACTTCTTCATGCATTAATTGTTCCATGTTGGCTATATTTCATATGTGTTAATTTGATCAATTAAGTGCTTTTTCTATTCGTTGATTAATAGTGGGGATCAGCTGCCATTAAAATCCATGCACAGAGACAGGAATGCATTGATAAGTGATGTTAGGAGGGATTCCCAGAATCTATGAGGATGATTAAGTTGATTGAGGTGAAGCATGAAATGAAACATGACAGAACAACAGCTCTCAGCCAGTCAAAAGCTCCTAGCGCACATCGGCCACTTTATTGGAAACACCTTACCTGCTCTGGGTGGCACATAGTCTGAAATGTGAATGCAACAGTCAACTTACACACAAATGACTGAAACACAACTCGTGCAAATGAGAAATGATTTTTTAAAAATATGTAAACAGAACACAGACATGAAAATGTTTCAGGAAATGCTGAGGTGATAAAAGAAACTGATGTTTCAGAAAGAAACTGTGCAAACCTTGCTCTGCAGAGCTGACCATTGTGTTGTAGTGCTGGTTGGCTAGGTTGTAGTTGGACTCCACCTGCATACGATCCTCAGCCCCAAACATCTGGGAGTCCTGGCTGTCTCTCAGGAAGTCCTGATAGTGCTGCTCCAGGTTCCTCAGTGCTAGTCGGTACTCCTCCACCCTCAGCGTCTTAAACTACAGTGGTAACAAGGATGGTGGCTGATATCAAACATTATGAAAACAGCAGTTCAATAGAAAGCTGTGTCTGTATGTACAGTACCGAGGAGAGTGCAATTATCAACTATAAACCAAGTAAAAATAATGTTTCATAATGTTTTTGAAGAAAAATCAATTGATCGTAACAACAAACCTGCACATGCATAATCGTTACCTATCAATATTTTGGGGGGAAGTTTTTATGAACTGTTTTGACAGCAAATTGATATACTAGAGAATAACTAATGTGTACTGTTCTGTTCAGCAGATCTACTGACAGGATCTTGAGTTAATCTTAATCTGTCTTACCCAGATATCCTTCCACGTATCCTCAGATACCATCTAGACACAGTTCGCACTTCCATTTCTGCATAACATGTGCAGCTGAGTAATCTTTGAAGTTTTGCTGTCTATTATTAGCCCCATTAGAGTTTTTCTGCCTCACAGGCATAAATCTAATGTTATTGCAACATGAGGTAAAATGCACCCCAACAGCAGTCATTTCAGCCCTGCTTTCATTGATACCACCAAAAACTATTTTCCGAAAGGTTTCACATTGTGCTGTTACCATGCTGATGTTCCAGCTTTTAATGATGTGGATGTCTCTCATCAGGTACTGCCAGGACAGCAGGCTCTTCATGTCCACAAACAGCGTCTGCCACATGTTCTGCAGCCTCTGGAGGTTTCCGTCCAGCCTGAAGAACGTGAGGTGGAGGTTAGTCTCCAGCGTGTGCACACACAAACGTGCGCATGCGTTACAAATTCAGCCGGGTGTTCTTTGACTCACCCGGCAACACTGTTCACAGCGTCCCTGTTGGTGGGTGGAATCAGGAAGCAGATAGATGGGACAGACGCCTCGTTGCCTTTATCATTCAGCACCTTCCACTTGTAGGGCTGCGAGTTATTCAGCAGAGCGCATTCATCGCCTCTGTGGACTGTGATCTGGAAGAAGATGAAAACAGCAGCTCATAACTGGCTAGATTTTACTGTATATTTTTTTTAATGTTATGTCCTTTCAGCGTAATAGAAGTGAACCAAAGCAGGACACAAGTTGAAACTCAATTAAGAATTTCACACTCACCATAAACAACTTAGGAAGTCTATGGCTTACCTCCATCTGCTTGAAGTCACAAACAGCCTGGACGGGCAGTTTTCCCTTTATCGGAGTAGCAGGGTTACGTGGTTTCAGCTGGACGATGGTCTTGGCTCTCCGCTTCAGGCCTTCCAGGTGAGTTTTGAACTCATTTAGTTGCTCTTTCTCATCCTGGGAAGAGCACATAAAATTCTCAAACTCTAATTCAATAATTCAAAGACATGCAGCCTAAAACGAAGCTCCCACAAACAGAAGAGTAAATATTTCATGCTGCTTTAACGGTGTGGATTTGTTTGCCAGTTCACAGTTTCTGGATGAGCTTAAAGGAGCAAAACACTGGTGAATAAACCCACAGCTGCATCCTGAAGCAGATCTTCCAGCCGTGTGACCGTGATGGTGCGGTCGCAGGTGTACTTCCTCTTCATAGTGTCTTGGATCTTTTTAATCTTCTCCTCTGCCTCCTTCACGTCAGAGAAGAACTGGATCGAGAGAAAAGTAGACCAATTAAGCTGCAGTGGTTTAAAACACATTAAAAACCTGCAGAAAGGGACAGATTTAGTGACGGCCAGCTAACTCGCCAGACATGCGGAGAGCAGTCTTTAAGTGTGGATACCTTGTCATGCTGATAATCATACCTGATAGTAGGCAGTGTTTTCTTTCAGGTGAGTTTCAATGCAGCAGCACAGCTGGAGGATCCAACTCCACTGAGTCTGCAGGGCTCCAGTGAAGGCCTGAGGAAGAGGAAGGATGGAAGGGGAGAGAAGAAAAAGCACATATGAGAAGAAAATAATAATTTATATTTAAAGTTCAACAACATGTGCTCAGCGTCCCACCTCGATGGTCTTCTTGGCTGGGTGTCCGTCCCTCAGCAGTTTGTCTCCTGTGGTCTGGACACCGTTCACTTTCTTCTCCCGGAGCTCCAACTCTCTCATCAAACCCTGCTCCACAGAAACGACAACCAATCATATCAGTACCATCGTCATAACAAGAAATGAGAAACCTACAAGAACATCTCAGTATTACTGTACCGAGTAGTTTTCTTTCTTGGCTGCCATGTTGGTGTTTCGCTCGCTCCAGTCGTAGTTCACCTCCTCTTCCTCTTTCTCATTCAGCCACATCAGCTCTTTGGTTGCTGCAGTGACAAAGGCATGAAGCTGGTCCATGTAGCGCAGGCGAGCCTTTGAGGAGTTCTACAGTAATGGTGACACGTTAGGAAACATTTTTGCAGGGTTAGGAAGAAAACTGGATGGTATTTAAAACATCAAGGAAATTTTTCAGGGTGTTTCTGAACTTCAATGAAAACAGCTGTCGAGTTTGACCTCTCTACAAGACAACAGTGTTTTTTGATTTTAGCGACTCGTTCGTATTTACCAGGAGCTTGCCGTATTGTAGCTCCAGTTTTCCCAGATAGTCACGGTAAGCAGCTTTGCTGGCAGGTGAAATCTGACTCTGGAACAGATGAGAGACGCCGTAGAAAGAGATCATTAAGAAGAACTACTGATGAGAGTTCAGTCTGTTCAACAATTTCCACAGAAAGTCCACATTTCAGTTCATAACTACCCAACACGTTTTTTGCTTGTCATTGCTGGTGTCTCATTTATGAAACATAAGGCTTCCAGGTTAAATCCACCTCTTTGCAAAATCTCATTCTTTTACACAAATTGCCGGAAAAATCCAGGATGTGTGCAGCGATTCAGAGGTGGACACTAAGCTAACGCTCTACTGCCAAATACCAATTTTCCTCCTGAGATTAAATCTCTCTCTGCCTCATCTACAACACTGTCGCAGATACTTGGTGCCAACATACCTCATCAGCCTTGGCTCTGTCTATCTTGGAGCGGAACTCCTCCACACACTGATGGAGGCCTCGTTGGCTGCCCAGCTGGGACTCCACGCTGGGAAGGTCCGAGCCCCACTGCCCTTCGTCCACCCGTCGCTGGTTTTCCTCCACCCAGCTCAGCAGATCCTGGATGTAGCGCAGCGTGACTTCATCCAGCTCGGGCCGCACCCTCACGGGGGCCTGCTGCAGGACCTGGGCGCTGTGGACCTGGGTCGTGTGGACTTGGGTCATGGGGATCTGCGTCATGGGGATTTGTGTGATGGTCACACCTGACTTGAGGCGCAGATTGTACTCGCTACGGAGGTTTACAAGCCGCTCATGGAGGCGATAAACTCTAAAGACAGAAACATGTGATGAAAAAAACGTTCATCGATTTAAAATGTAAAGTTCTAAGATTCACTAGTTTGACATCTAAAGTAATTAGAAAGGAAAAAAATTACTAATTAAATTGATTAAATCCCATGATGTCTGTAGAGCTTGATTTCTTTTGTACCTGCGATACATTTGTTCAGCTTGAAGGTGGCGTCCATCTTTTAGCAGCTGAACGTCATTGAAGAGGAGGCGGATCATCCCTTCTGCTTTTTCCAGATCTGCCTCCATCTCTGCTGTGTGCTTTGCAGGTTTCCCTGAGCTCATCAGCCTCACATCCTTCAACAGACAAGTTTTCACATCTCTTTATTTTACTGCAAATAATTTGCACAAAGATGCTTTTATTGGCTGTCCTTAAGAGTTTGTGTCTCACCGTCTGCAGCAGAGTCTCCACCTGGTTGAGCTGCTCCTCGCACACCCCTGACTCCATCTGGACCTTGCTGACAACCCTCTGAAGTCGCTCCAGCCTGCAGGGAAGATGAAAGGTCAGAGGTCAGAAAAGAATTCAAACAGTGCAAACTGACAAGCAGGGATTTCCCTACAGGATACTTTCTCTTCTTTCTCAAAAGTAAAAATGTTAATAATAATTTAAAAAAGAAAAACTTTGAAAGGATATATTAAAGCACTCACTCCGTCTTCTGGCGGAATAAATACTTTAACGCATATCCCTGATGCATGAAAGCCATGTTGTTGCTCCTTTTTGAGCTGTGTGTGCCCAGCAATGCAGAGATGATCTGAAACAACTAAACTAGAAGCTGTGCCCTCCCTTCCTTGTGATTAGACAACTTTATGAGAGACTATTTAGTCTAAGGCTATTGCCATGGAGACGACACAGCCATCATGTGTTTGCCCTAATATGATCTGTACTTACTAATCCACAAAGCCGACTCAGTTTAATTTTATTGCCAAAGTGGACGTTATCATTAGGAGATGAGTCATGCTCGTGGTCAAACTGGAACAGTTTCCTCATGCTTTGTGGTTTTGCTGCCGTTTTGTGCTTTGGCAACACAGCGCATGTGATGAGGTTTGGATAACAGCCTGGTTACCTCTCAAATTCAGTCCTGAGGAGACGCTCCCTCTCCAGGATGGCGACATGCAGACGACCCCATTCCTTCTCCACATCTAAAGGGTGATAACCTGGCGGCACTTTGACCTGACCAGCCTGAACCGCACCCTGCGAAAGATAACAAACAACATACAAAAAAACATAAGATAATATCTGTGATCATTTAAGGCCTCAAATTCTGCTCAGTCTCAGATTATTTATCTTAAGCGATAATTCTGTGCTCCAGGGAAAAAATAAACATTTATAAAACTGGGTCTAATTTATTGATGGTGGGAAGATTTTCCTTAAAAGATTTTCAGACTGAAGGGGTACGCTCAGTGGGCCGTGGACATAGCAGTATTTGGAAAGATGTCCTTTAATTTATGTATTTTTTTAGTGACTTTTGTAAGCGTGGAAAAACAGGTGGGATTTTAGTTTATTACTGCAAATAAATGGACACTATTTTCTATCCCCTCGGGATGAATAAAGTATTCTGATTCTGATTCTGATTTGTTTTGCACTTTGCTTTTGCAAATCTATCTTCTTTTTATCTGTCGTTTACAAATACAGAAATGTATTTGGAACCAAGACTATTTGTTATGTGCTGCGGTTTGGTGGGATAACTATTTAAAATATTAGCCTTTCATCCCTTCATATTTTTTGTGACTGCTGATTTTTGTTCTGCTGGGAAATCTCACCTCAAAAGACTTGAAGATGTGTTTGGAGCGGTTCTTGTCTGCCTCTTTGGCAGGAAGCTCCGTTTCCTTGAACTTCAGAAACTGACGCCAAAGAACCTGCAGATGATAAACGTAAATAACAAAAGAACAAAAAACACGTTGATCGTCAGCTACTTGATCTGTGTCACACTGATTCTTTCAGATTGTAGGACGCGATCTAGTCACCTCAATCTCTTCGTAGCTGGTGGGGAACTTCCTCTCCTCAAAAACGAGGATGTGGTGTCTGATCCACTGCAGCAGCATGGTGACCAGCTCATAGTACTCCTGCCAACGCAGCTCCAGCTCCTGAAGCACAGATGTTCAAAATAATTACATGCTGATGTTTTCCAGATTGTCCACATGTGATTTCTTTTGTGCTAAATTTCTCAGGCTGCAACTTCAAAATTAACAGGATGATCATTTCTATGTATTTTACATATAATAATAATAATAATAATAATAATAAGTAAATGCAAGCTTATAATGACTATAATGCAAGCTCAGGGCATTTAAATAAGAATAACTCTTAATATTGCATTTATATTTTGCATTTTACTGCTGCAGATAAAAGGCGGCACCCGAGATGTTGCCTCTGCTGCTGAATAATTAATCAGTGATGACAAAAAGGTGGGCTCACATTGGCTTTGACACCATCCTGGACGTCTGGTACCCTGGGCATGGCATCATACAGAGAGGACACATATGTGATGATGGATTTCTCATCTGGATGGGGCACATCAACATCTGTACAGAGCAACAAAGACGGAAAAAAACTGTCATGTTTCAGGGAAATGAAAAAGATGGATGAGTGGTGACTTGAAGTTCCTTAGCTACCAACTTGAATACCAAGTCTATTTGTGGGACCTCTGAAATATTAAAACACAAAAACACTCACTCATGTATTCGTTCCTGTTTTGCAGCATATAAATATCAAACTATTAACAGCTAATACGTAGATTTCCACTCGTACAGCAGTGCAGGCAGGAGAATTAAAGGAAAGGGAAAACGCTTTGCCTACAATTAAAAGTGACTAAACTCATGCTTAAGTGTTCCCTAAACTAAATGTTTGAGGGTGACTGTGCTCACCTTCGGGGTCCAGCAGTCTGGTGACACCCAGCTCTCTCTCTGCCACGCTGAAGGCCTGCTCCAGGTTCTGCTGGTTGGACTGTCGGTACACTTGACTCATATCGATCAGAGAGGGTCTGCAGGCAGTAATCAGCCAGGAAGAACAGTGAGCGGAATCAGAGCAATACACTTTATTACTGCTGATCCAGATTTGATTTAAATGATAGATGACGGCAAGAAAACATGAGGTTAATTAACAAGGTTGGGCTTAATCTGAGTGTTAAATTATAAAAAATGCCCTAAAATGTGCAAAAAATATCGGTTTTCAGTATAAATATCAGCAAAAATGCTTCTGAAAACTATTTAATAATCCCATTTTTTTCATGAAAACACTAATTGATAAATAATCTCTGAAGCTCTATTGACAGGTTAAAATGATACAAGTTACATATTTCATGAGTCAAGTTGCTGGAGGCTAGCTGGTCACGTCTAGTATCTCTATTACAATATGAAGGGCAGGCAAAGACAAGACTTGCTACCACAATGAAGATTAAAATTAAACAACACAGACAGTTTTTTTTCTCTGTGCACTTTGCCAGGAAGTTTACCGCAATGTAATAACATGCGGGAACAAGCTCAGAGCATCTTAAGGGATCAAAATCCAATAAACTTCAGAGAGAAAGGTTGCATAAGGACACAGAATATCCAGTAAATTCTCCATACACTTCCACAACTCTCTGTATGTAGTACTCCTTTTGGGGTTCTCTGTCACCATAGCGCGCCTGTCTGTAGGAGTGTCTTTCTCTGCTCAGGTGCATGACGTGACGCTCTGATCCTAGCTCCTGCTCCTCGCTCTGGGAGCCTCGACTGGGGCGGGCACATAAGCTGTGCGAGCTTTGACCCGAGTCAAATGAGCTCTCGGTGGGAACATCCTCACAGAACATGATCACCCGCTCATCCAGGTCACTGAGGGAGCCCAACGTGCTGCTGGAGGCGCTGTTCAGACGCCTCTTCGAGCGGAACTTTCTCTTCAGGCTGTGCATCGTAGTAAGAGCCAAGTTTCCAAGCTTTGATTTTGCAAAAGCAGAAGCTAATTAAAAAAAACCCCAAAACGTGACGCAATGGAAACCAGTTAGAAATTCCAGTCTTGCCGCTTCCTGCTGGGATCCAAATAGTTATTGTCCGTTTTCTTATTTTGTTTTTTTAGAGTCCTCACTGCAGTCCTCAGCACATCCTTCTCTTCCTCTACCAAGAAAGAAACTGTGGCAGAGGAGTTCGAGTGCTAGCGTTTTGCTGTAACCTGCCAAGCCTCCACCTCCAGGGCAGCCCTTTTTTCCTCAATTTAATATGATACACCCGTTCTGTCTCTTATTTCACAGAATAATGCCAGCTCAAGTCGACTTTCTAATAGTGTGCTGTTTTGTCTGCCATGTGCTGCAGGAGCTGGAGGTTTGTGCAAACAGAATCAAAGTGGCACTCCACCCAAAGTACATGTTTCGAGCGTATAGTCACCTCCTTCGGGTTTGATGGGTGGCTGTTAAACACCAGTTTCCTTACTGACAAGGACAACGGCAGCTGTAGTACACTTAAAGTCACGACACTTCTTATAGTGACAGTTTTGAACAGCAGCAAATGGTTTATTTTGTTCTATTTTTTACTCATACATACAACAAAATAAAGCATTTCCATCCGAATTACTTTCTATTTAACCTTATTTTGATGAACCAGAGATTGTTTGGGACATGTTGAACAGCAGAAAATCTGATTAAGCTTCTTTGGAAGTTATGTTACATCCAATAAAAACTCCTGCAAGCCACATGGTCAATTATATCCTTTTATATACGTCTTTTCTACTCTTATAGAAACTTAAATAGCTTTGCACAAACTGACCACAGATGGTTTTTAAAGCATCCTTTTATGCCGTACAGTACAGCGTCTGACACATTTTAGCCTAAACTACCTTATTTAAAAGCTGTTTATTGTGCCTGAAAGTAAAATTTAGTGCTTTTAAAAGCATTTACTGTGCAAGTGTTAATTACTGTATTTAATCACCAACTGTTAAGGTATCTGTCAACACAAATTCTTCAGTTGTGACTCAAGCACAAGCAGCATGTGCAAAACGATGCACAAAAAAAGGAAAAAGAAAAGTAAAGATATCATAACAGAATATCTGAAGAGACAGTTTATTACTGCTTCAGTTATTGTACCTCCTTCACAGCAAGGCACGCACAGGTGGACTTAATAAGAGCTCACAAGTTAAATTAAGTGTCCCAGTAAATCATAGCATTAAAGACGCAAACAAAAATACATAATTTAACTAATGAAATTATACTAATAAAGTTACAGTTTGCTGAAAATCATGCATTTAGATGTAACTCATAAATGTTAAATACTGGAGTTTAAGGAAATGTTTTTAGTTACAAAATATCTGAATTCAGAATGAATGAATGAAATAATGAATGAAGTCTCCCTTGACTTTTCTCTTAATGTTTGATTTATAGTAAGTGTTCCATATTTGTGTCCTGACAAGTCCAACACTGCACGAATGCCAAATTCAAATATGAATTTAGGATTGCTGCCTGGATCTATGCCGATAAATAAAGGAAGAAACAACAACGTGAAATATGCAAAAGGTTAAACGTGTAAAATTCCTGCCTGCGGTGTTACAAGATCCCCAAGTCCAGGCAAGTCTTTCCAACTAGAAAATGTGTCTGTGACGCTTGAAAAACACCTCTGTGCTACAAATGGCCATGATTTCTATTCACGCAAGGCCGAGTTAAAATCAAAACACCTCACTAAGGATGCTGCTCACCTGTGTTTGTGTATGATGGCGTTGAACAGCTTGCCATCCCTCCAGCTGCCGGTGAAGTTGTCGCAGCGCAGGCCCTGGTATCCCTCCACCATCCTCTGAGACCACAGCAGCAGCTTCTCTTTGGCCGTCATGTCGTCCGACTGACCGTTCACCTGAATATCTGAGATCTGTAGGGCAAGACGGGCAAACAGTCAGTCATACGAACTACAGAGATCTCCTTTCATATCCGTTAGACTTGTGTTACTGTGCTCACAGCTCGTCTGTGGCTTTTCTAGACAACTTTCTCCCATTCAGTTCTTGCACAAAGGTGGTATTAGCTAGTACACTACCATTTTTTTCCTGTTCTTGTTTCCTTTAAAGAAAGCGGCAGAGATGCAACACTATATAATAGGAATTTTAAAAGGTGATATTTATTAAGAGGTCTTCTTTTCCTGGAAGACCTGGAGGTGGTGGCTGATGACATTTACTCTAATGTCTCTGCTTAGACTTCTTTGCTTACAACCCGAACACGGAGTAAGCGGCAGAAAATGGATGGATGGGATGATTATTATTTTTCAACTTGTCTTGAGTTTCACATTTAAAGATTAACTGAGACTGAAATGCTAATTGGAGGGCAGAGTAAAACTTTCCCTGCTCATTTCTTCCAGATTTGAGATGAGTCACATTTTAAACCTCAAATGTTACACGGCACTTTTGCTCGGAGAGCTCCTGACATCCACTAAGCTCGCTTTTTGGAGGATGCTTTTTAATTACACGAGCAGAAAACAGTAATTTTAGAGCGAAATTGTTTATGAGCAACTGAGTTGATGATCTTCTAAAGTTACAGTGTTGTTGTGCCAAACAAAACTTTACAATAAATGTCTCAGTAGCTGTAAACGAAAGTTGGACCGTGCAGCAGAAACACCACAGGAAACGTCTTTTTTTAAGAGCTGCGAGGCTAAGCCATGAGTCACACGAGCATGCTACCAACGTTTCCCACAGCAAAATGGTTGATCTTCATAAAAGAAGAGAAAGGACAGAATAGACCACTTTTTAGAGTTTCAGCTTTTGAATTCCTGGACATGAATTTTACTGCTCACATTTTAAAGCTGTTTGACGGAGTGTGACCATTAGCATGAATCCATCACCCAGAAGTTTCCCAGTGTGGTACAAATGGTGCTTTTGAATGTTTTTGGTATTTGTTTGCCTGGTTCACGTACCAGATGGGCGGAGGTCTCGCCTAAACTACGCACATGCTGTAACAATTAAAGGAAATCTTTTGGAAAACTCTTTTTGCCTCTTGTCTTTGCAGAAAAAACAACCTGCTGCACGATTTAACAAAACATCAGCAAGTTTTTGTTGTCTCTGTATTAGAACCTTCTGATTTTTAACAACAATAAGACCCAGAAAACATTCAAGAGTATGATGAGTCTACTATATTTTAGTTGCTGGTGATGCATTAAGCTTTAAGTGATCAGGTGGAATCATATGTGCAATTCTGATATTTTCAATAGTAAACATGTACATGCCATGGATTTGTCAATCTAATGTTAGTTTTATGGATTCATTTGTCATCATGGAGATGTAGGCTTTTTTAAACGATTTTATTGTAATTGTTGGTAATTATTCAACTAGGAATCTTGTTCTGACTATTTTTCAGATGTTTCTGTATTTTTAAATATTTTGACTTATTCTGTACATATTATTTAAAATATTTATGACAATTTGATCAACATCAAATTAAAGTAAAAGTATTACGGAGTCGCCAGTTCATTCATATTCATACATAAAAATGCTTGAAAATCATAATGCCGTTACAACAATTTCAGGATATCATAAAGTAAGCGTTCCTGCAGGACCTCGCTTGGTCGTTTTAGTCGCTAGAATCATTTGGTTGTTTTAGGGTTAAGTGACTTCCATCGCTCTAAAATTTCATGGTGTGTAAGTGGAACGAGCGCAGCTTCGCCACCACAATCCGTTTCCAGTGTTTTGGGGAAGGCTGATGAGTCACAGCAGAAGTAATAATTTTACTTACATTTTTTTGACAGGAAAGGGTGGAGAATGGAAAAAGAAGGCATTTCTTCCTTATGTTATTTTTCCTTGACGAGGGAAGCCCCTGTGCTACAACGTGGGCACAAAATGACTCAGACAGCGGGTGGAAATCGGACCTCCACCCTCGCTGCCTCTCGTTTTAAAACGTTCCTCTTTCTCTGTCACGAAGCCGGACCATTATTTTTTTTATTAATAGACAAATCACCTGTGTGCATTAGTCAGCTGTGAGCTGCACCTGGGGAGCTCAGAGGAAATTCACCATTGTTTTTAATAACAGCATGTGCTGAAAAAAATTCTGGATTTGTTTTGATGAAATAATGTCTGCTAGATGACTTTTTTGCTTTACTGCTTTACAGCAAAGAGAATATTCAACCTTTTATGCACTGATTAGCAGTGAGTGACCATTTCTGTTTTCCCCACTGCAAAGCTTCTGAGGAAGGCCTGAGCTTCCACGTCTCCTGCCAGCTTTCCCATGGGAATCACTGAGTCATACTGAGGGACACAGAGACTGATCCCACATGCACATCTCAACATCACAGTCATTACAGCATCAAAGAAAGTACTCCCACTCTTTTCTCCCAGATGAGGAAGACATCTGCCTGCCGACTGATTCTTCCAATGTGGCATGTGTTGCTATAGGCAGTATAAGCAATTTTATACTGTTTATGTTATGAAATAGGAAGTTAAACCTTTATATTTAGTTTGGTGGAAACCTATATAGCTATAAAAATGCATCTGAAATTCACAGGCATGTGACAATCCATCTTCTGCCAAACGTCTAATAACAGAAAACAGAAGCAAAATAATTACAATGAAGTATAAAACGCATGTTACTCATCCAGTGGAATAATCAGATCTATTAAGTGTGCAGTTTAAAAGTAAAACACATCATAGCTGAGGAGATACGACTCAGCTGTCCCATCAGGCATCAGTCAGTTCATGCTGAATACATGCTGAGAACTCGGAGTTTGAGCAGAGCCAGGGCACTTACAAAATCCTGACTGTAAAGCTACAGAACAGTGAAACACCATCAATACAAACAATCAGCTTCTTTATAACAGCTAAGCCAGGAAACTCGACCCAACTGTATTTATGCACAAATGCAAGAGTACAGATAAGGTTTGTCTGCTGCTTTGCTTTGCTACTCGTGCTAAAAAAATCGAGAAAGTTTTGAACTAAAGTGTTCGAGTGCTGTTACAGAGACAAGCCATATTAAAATAGCCTTAGATAACAGGAAGGCTTCTTTGTGCAGTTCATCACTGAAATAGGAGAAGCTAATAGTAAGTGTGGTCTCTAATCCCATTGTTGGTTATTAGCCAAATTAATTATAGGTAGCTAGCATAGACATGCTAACAGCTAATCAGTTGCTGGTCGCTGTCGACAGTCGTGCTGATAATGATAAATCATTAATACCTTTCCAAAGAACAGTTAAGTGCAATTATTCATGAATTTGAGTGAAAACATCATTGCTAATAATTATCATTAAGTCCTTTAACCACTGCATTTATGGTATCATGGCAACCTCAGCATGAAGTAGCATGTTTGTTCAGACCTGCTGTGGAATGAGTCAGAGCTGTGGTTTGTAAATAAAGTTTTAATAAGGAACAAAAAAAAACTTAATTTTGGGATAATAATTACCTTTACCCATTTATCTAATTTATGTTTTTTAATTAGATTTGGCCTGTGATTCTATAGGTGTCTCTTGTGTTCCATATACAGTAAAAACTGCAGTTCTCTCTACATTCATTGAGTAAAGGTTGCTTTGTTAACGTGAGATTGCCCAGAAGCATTATCATAGTGACTGCCAATTGCTTCTAGATTAGCTTTACTGCCATACAGTAATTTACAGCAAAATGACTTATGAGTGTCCTACATTACCTGGAAGTGAAGGATGATGGTCCATATCAAGCCAAGGGTCAGCTTGGGGTTTCCATCTGCAATGTCATCATTCCTGATGTTGACCAGTTTGACCTGAAAGGGTGTGGATACAAATATTTTTACTGTGCTGAATACTAAGTAAAATAAAACATAATATGAAACTGTTATTTTTCTTAACTACCTGTCTGTGTTTGAGAAAGTCCAGGGCGATCTGGACATTCTGCAGCTTGTGGAAGCGCATACGGCCTTTCTCCCGAGGCTGTAAGAGACCAGATGAGACCAAACATGAAGTGAAGGGAGCACTTTAGGTCAGCAAACAGCAAAGCCCCATGACTGAGGAACAGGTGTTTCAGGCTCCAGTAACACAAAGATCCATTCTCTACTGTACATATTTTCACAGTCATGGACTCGAAAACTTAAATTTAAAAGAAAGCAAATTTGAAGTGTGATTCAAATTCTGCGTGTTTGTGATCAAAGCGTTCAGAGCTGACCCTACAAGACCCTGAAGTGCATCAGAGATCCAGCCAAGATGTCTGCAGGTGAAAGCATGATAATGAATGATAAACATTCTCAGTGATTCTCCCAATCATCAGTCACAACTCTTCTTTTTTTTCCAAGACCTTTCAAACACTGCTCCCTGGATAATGGATTATTACACTTTGCCCCGAGTCAACTGATGACTGATAAATGTTGCTTTTCTGTTTTTAGCTGCAGTGCAATCCAATCAAGCAGATTCCATAAGGTTCAAGAACTCTTAAGCCTTAGAAATTATAGGAGTGGCGATCCTGACATGCACTCGTGTTCCAAGTTCTAAGCTGCAGAATTAGGTTGTAGTGACTTTGATTTCACTACAGTGTAAGAAACCACCATTTGAAACTGATAATAAAATAAACAGTTATTAAAAGGACAAGGACAATCAACTACAAATAAGTATTATAACAGAAGATAGAAATTCATACTCTCTATCCTGGAAATCTCCCAAGTCAATCAACCTTTATATAACAGGAATGTCTAGCAATGTTTTCAAAATCAATCCTCATTGCACAAGCACATGCTATGACTGCTGCTGGTATATTCAGCCATTTTCCATTGATATAATTGTCTTTGGATCTGAGACCAGACATGACATGAAAAGTCTAAACATACTGACACACTGAGGTCTTTGGGGAAACTGCTGATGCACAAATACGAGCAGTCATAATGTGGTTTCCATGGTGAAGTGATCTAAAAGTGACATCCATCCTGGAAGTGATCCAGAGGTGCACCAGGAGAAGATCTTGAAGGTGAGACTTGACAAATTAAATCAGGCATGTTTCTTAATTTTTATGGGTGGAGTCTTTGCACTTTTTATGATACAGCCCTTTAACGAGGTAAGGACATAAAGCTACATTAAGAACAAAAACAGTATATTTTTCTAGTTTATTCTTTTCTATTCTTAAAGAAAGCTAACTTTAATGTTTACTTACGAAAACGCTAAAATAATTACTACAAATATTCTGAATAAAGCCACCAATTTAACCACATGTTTCCTATCATGGCTCCTGAACCTGCCAACTCACTGACAAAATGAAAGAGGACAATGTTGACACAGAAAGGGACAATACACAGGGAGTGTGACCATCATCATGCACGACCCAGCAGCCACCTGGGGTGGTGACACATGCTACGCCCGCGGAGGCGGCCAGCCACAGTCCAGGCGCCACTCACCAACCGCACGTTCCTCACAACGTCACGTTCCCTCGGCTACCACAGCAAGAGCATCGCAAGAGAGGAAGGCAGAGGCAAAGGGGGAAAGGTCAGGGCAAAGGTCAGCAAACAGGAATTAGACAAAGGAAAAACCAGGGATCAAACAAGTCAGTGCAGAGAGGTTAAACGATGGAAGCAAAGAATGAAATTAGTGTTTTAAGGTTACATCACCAGAAGGTGTGTTCCCAAAAAGACTAGTGCTAAGCTAAGTAAAGTAAAAGAGTGTGCACAGCCTCAGCATGTACTGAAATGTCCAAAAATCTCTAAAGAATTAAAGTCAACACATGCAGAAGTGGAAAGAAGAAATCCAGAGTAATATCTGCCTTATAAACATTTAAAGCGGTTGAATTAACAATGAGTAGACTGGACAGTAGAACAAAGATTACAGCAAATACGCTGAGTAGGGCAGTAGAGCTGGGATGATAAGAAATGCCTAGACAAGACAAGGGGGTTACAGAAGAAGCACAAATTCTAATATCGGAAGTGAAATACCACCAAAAGCTTACCAGAGTCTCTCCAGAGAGCACCTCCAACAGGGAGATGAGGTTGTGTCCATCTCTGAGGTCCTCGTACAGGTCAGTGATGTGTCGCTGGGCCTGGAAAGAAAGGAAAGAAACCAGTTTTATCAGTATTGATGCATACAGGGACATTATTTTTTCATTCAGACTCCCATGATGTCAGCACCAGTGCTGAATCACTGCACACGACACAAACAGTTGCTGAGAGTTCCTCACAGTTGACAACGGAAAACAAAATGTAACTTTATAACTCACAAATCTCATCTACAAACAAATTAAGATAAAAAGAAAAACGTGAACACACAACAGTGGGGGGACTGCTTTTACCCTCTGCCTTCTGCAGAAGCAATTTGCTCTGGCTTTTTAAGGATTTCACCCCTTTTATTACCTGCCACAGTAATAAAAGGGGTGCTCCTTACTATTATTTGTAGTTACACTTTTGAGCTGTTGTAGCCAAAGAACATGCAGACACATGCTGCACTGCAGAAAATGCTCCAAAAGTAGACAGAAAAGAGCTGAAGTCAGCGAGGGGAAGGATCAGAGGTTAGCAGTAAAAGAGGGTGGATGAAAGGGAGAGAGGGCAAGGGAGGGTAAAAATGTCAACACAAACATGCAGGGAGGAACAAATGTGTGTGTGTCCACGCAGCTCTCTGCTCACAGACAGCACCTACCTCTGCCTTCCAGTGCTGGTGGGAAAGAACAGGAGGACAGGGTGAAGGATGGAAAGAAGAAACAGTTTGATGTGAGAAGATGTAAAACATAAAAGGACAGTGGGAACAGCGAGACAGATGGTGTGATTTGATGGATAAACAAGGACAGTCAGCTGCTTTCCGTTTCAAATTCTTTAATTTGATTCCTTCTATCCCTCAAACTAAAGAAACATGTGCATGTCGCTGTATTAATTTTATTATATGTACTTTAGTTCTCTATGATCTGCACTGGTTTCAGTGGGATTGACCCAGCTAAAAAGGATTTATAAAACACAGAACAGCATCTGTTTTTCATTCCTCACAATCTGAAGTGAAGTGTAAAACAAGCTACAGTAGATAGCATTTATCAGACAGCTGACCGTGAGACTTACAGGCCTCATAGTTTAATCTCATGACTCTGTTGTGACCATGAGTCCAAAGTGACTCGAGGGCCAGACTGCCTGAAGTCTTTTGGACCTAAATCAGAAGGATTACCCGAGAAATAAACAGTGACTATGGACAAAGCCTGGGAGTCATCTCGGACGGAGCCCGGTATCACAGGATACACATGGACGTCAGCAGACATTCTTTAACACGTTTCACTTCCCGTGTTAAAACAAGGATTCATCAACATGAAAGTGTTGTAGAGACGCAACAAGGTCCAGCTGACACCGCCCAGATAGGACTGGTTTTTTTTCTTTCCCTAATCGATGGTTCAATTTTAAATTAAATATTAAAAATAACTTGTTTAATATAACCTGATCAAAAGCAACTTTCTTCTGTTAGGCTGCTCTTTGCAAACAGTAGGTGTGATCCTCAGGTGGGCGGGGCCTCAGGCACACGGATGATCATATAAGGATAGGAGCTCTTATTAACATCAAAAGGAGCCAAGAGCAGAAAAATGCTTAAAGCTGAGTGTTTACAGCAGTCTTGGGTCTGAGCTTTTGACTCACGCTGACTTCATTATTTAAATCTTTGGCCACGTTTATACTTCAGCTATTTAAAAAATAATTATGAGACAGAACCAATCTGCTTATAGAAATATAACACCTGCTAATACTAGAAACCTGAGATTCCAACATACAAAGTTAGCGTTTTATTTCTTTATTATTTTCCTGTTGTCATAGCAACATGACAAGTTTTTTTGTTTTTTTAAAGGATTCTTTTAAGAAATCCCTGCCTTCTCCACTTATGAGTAACACAGTGACTCATAAAATGACTCAAATGTAAACATTTCCTGTCTTATGTCATAGATGTGAAAATTCGATTTGGACTTTCCTTAGGTTTTGGATGGTCGCTCGGAATAAACTAACGAACTAAAAGGCACCCATGAAATCATTTCATTACAAGTAATCATTACGTTTTAAGGCAGCAAAAATACATTTTAAATTATTCTTATTTCTAATTACTACATAAAAATTACGAACCAGTAGCTCATTAGTTCAAAATGTTCTTACATTTTACTGAGACAGACTCCCTCCACATTTTAAAAAAACTTTCATTTTGGAGTTTGTGGTTAAGGATGGATCAGGTGACCCTGAGCCATCCCTTATTGATGCTGCTCTAGGCTTAGGCTGCAAGTGGACTTCCCATGATGCACTGAGCATTTCTGTCAAGGTTTTTATCTACCACTGCTGCCTCGCATTAGACTGTGTCTTCTCTCACTTTCAGTGTGTGTTTTTTCGTATCTTTCTAAGCTCTCCTTTTTCTTTTCCGTCACAGCAGATGGCTGCTCCTCCCAGAACCTGGCTCTGCACTGTTCTTTCCTTCCCACATCACTTAGTGCTGCTCATAGGGGCCTTCTCTAGGTTTTCTCCATTATTTTCCAGCATAACACGCCTAGAGACGTTGTTGTGATTTGGCTAAATCTAAATTGAAGTGAACTGAAACTCAGGGCTCCTATATCTTGCTAATCACTTGATTATCCTCTGAATTACACAGAGAACCACAAGTTCCCAGAACTGAAAATATCTATTAGATATTAAATCACTCATTTTGTCAGACCATCGGTGCAAAACTAAGATATGTTAAATTTATGTTGACTGTAAAATTTATGGGCAGCAAATCAGATTTAAGAAGCTGAAACCAGTTATTATCTTGGTGTTATGCTTAATAAATCAGTTTAATTATTGCTATTATGAAAGCTGTTTTAGTCGGGATAATCTGCTAAGTGATAGCTACCAAAAATATTTCTTACTGTAACAGGACTTTGCTCCTCACCTAGTTAGAAGCATTTCCTTTTAAGGGTAAGGGTCAGAACATTTGTTGAGTGTTGTTTCAGACGTATTTAACACTGATCGCCTCACACTGAATCAAATACTAATTCAACGTGGAGTCCTGGAGTTTCCTGTCCCCCTGCACAGTCCTGATGAGCCGCCCCGACCATCTGGATTCCAGATGCGTAACCTGACCGAGCCCAGGCAACGATACCGCTCTTCCCGAGCGCCAAGCTAAAGTGAGGCCAGGTGCGTGTGACTCACCCCCTCACATGCATACAGTTAACGGAAAGAGCGCGGTTGCTATTGTATCTGTTGTTCACCTTTTCCAAAGCTTTTAAAAGGAGGTGTGGAGAATCTAAATCTGATTTAGTTTCAGATTCTCTTCCAGTTTTATCTTCAGGTAATGTTTCCCAGCAGTGAGATCAGATAGCGCCGCATCTCCTAAGAAAACGTTTTTGTGTAATTTAAGTTATTAAAACCAGATGGGATATGAAAGAAAGTCCAGCTTTTTGGTGTTATTTGAGGACAGCAGGAGACCTTTTTACCTACCATGGAGAATTACAGTTGAATTATAAACTCCACATGACGTAAACTTAACATTTTAATAGGTTTTTGGAGATTTTTAATCTATCTGCAGTGAAATGTATGTATTTTCATGGGTGAGGGTTGTTTGAAGCAGAACTTACCTTCACAAGGTGCTTGTTGACCCATTTTGTGAAGGTCTTTTTCTGAACTCTGTCCCGTTCATCTGTGGAAACACAGCAAATATACACTCTGTTTAATTTATGGTGCTAATTTAAGGGATTTTGCATTTTTAACAACTATCACTAATCATGTATTACAAACTCAGTGGTCCAGACTTACGGAAACAAACCATAAGCACAATTATTAAAAACCCCCAAAAAGAAATCTTGTATTTGGCTTTTCCAAAACAAACTACTTTACGACTGTCTAACCTGCCAGCAGACAGGAGGAGTCATTCTTTTTTGCATGCTAGCTTAATGGCAGATAATCACTTTAAATATCATACTCATCAAAGGCTAGTTTCCTTGAATAACTCACAGACACGGGAACTACATCCATATCAAGCTTGAGAAGTCTGAAACAATGATTCCCAAACTTTTTGGGAATTCGCGTTTATTATTATGTTTACAAAACACCACAGTTTTTGTCTTGGTCGTATGATTTTATTTTGTTGTATTTATCCGCGACACCTTAAAGGCCGGTCTGTGGCACAAAAAAGGTTGGGGACCGCTGATCTAACCCATAGGCCTGGATACATGATGGCCGAAACTAAATATAATTTGTGTTTATTGAGCCTAAACCGCCTTTATGGCCCTGCTTCAGATTAAAACCTCCAGCAAAACGCTTTCAAATCTTTTTTATCTGTTTTTTCATCCCAGAGTCACAAACAGTGTGAGACATATTTGTTTTGCCCAGGGACAGAACAAAAAGTCACATGTGACTTTGACTCAGACACGGACATCTGATGCCCAATAGGGACAGCACATTACAGAAGACTTACTGCAGCAAAACAAAGAATTCCCTGCTTATCAGGGGAACACTGAATAGATTATCTCTGTCATCATCTGGAGCAGCACCTCAGCTGGAACATGTTTCAGCCTGCAATGCTGTAGTCGTTTCATAATCAGATTATTCCCAACAAGCCTATCATATACTAGTAGGTATCAAACATATAATATGCAATGCTTTTCCTAAATTTTGCCATCTAAGCAGCCACTTGAAGAGATAACCATCAAACGTACACTTCACCTCTTCGGTGCAGTGCTTCAGTTGGCGATGAGGGTGCTTGTCAAATACAGAGCAGTTCACCAAAACAAATGTTTAATGTTCAAATGTTTTTTTCCTCATCAGTGACATGCTGTAAAGAAGTTGATAGTATTATCTGCTCTGTGATCAAAGCTAACAGAAGTGATCAGATGAAGAGGGAACCAAAGAAGAGGACATCCCGTGGCACCAACGCCCAAATCACGGTGGCTTTATGTCCATGACTCACAGGCACACTCACGCACGAGGCGGTCTCAACAGAGAAGTGAAATAAACCTCAAAAGCAGACAGATGAGTTCTGCTTTTTCACTGGTTTTGATTTCGGGCTTTTCATATATGGCTTTGCAAACACGTTGGACACGTGTTACGAAACATAAAAGATGCGTTTCTGCACAAATGAAATGTAGCAGCTCGGGATACTTCTGTTTCTCAGGTCGGCTGAAAGGAGCACTAAAAATTCCTAAAATAACCAGGCTGAATACATCACACTGAAACACAAGATCTACTGATCTCTCTGACTAATAATGCGTTTTCTTGGCTGAGTTTTGTAGCCTGAGGCTGCAGATTTAGCCCAGATTTATATGTTCACCTTGTGACAAAAAAAGGTGCAAGATATTAGATCACCTGAAAAACAGTGTGCATGGATGAGCCACATTGCCAAATCCTGCAACTGGGATGTTGAATGTTATTACACGGACTTGTTGCAATGCTCAAAATAGGGTGCTCTCTTTCTTCTAAAGAATTTCAGTGGCTCTGTCACTTCAAACGTCTTTTTAACAGGCTACATTTTATCTGTGCTGCAAAACCTCAAATTAGGATTTCACATTAAAGCAAAACAGATTTCTTCTGTCTGACAGGAACGTTCACCAGTAAAAATAAAAAAGGAAAAGATGTGACACAAAAAGGGGTGTGGCCCATCTGTTAAAAGAGAGGCTCCGGACTTGACTCTTTGCAAATTCAGACATCCAGACACAACTTTTGGACTTTTACGTAATACACGAAACAACAAAGCCAAGCCAAGAGCTAATATACAGACTGAACCATTTTCAAACCAAAGAATGCAAGTGCAGAAAAACACAAAGCTCAAAAATGCAGCACTGCTGGAATAAACTCTACCTTTTCTGTGGTCCATGGCCCTGAGCACCCCCTGGTAGTAGGACTCCTCTACGAACACCCCATCACTACCCATACTATCAGAGGAGTAGGCTCTGAATCTCTGCTCCATCGCAATGCTGCCAGCTATCAAAACCACACGGAAGCCTCTGCAGGTTCAGAGGCGATGATGTTGTGTACTTCTACTTTTTCTTATTGCCTGAAACACTGCTTCTCACTGAGGGCTCCTGGAGTTAAGTGGGAGTGTTCAAGCCACCGATTCAGTTCCTGAACTTGCTCCCTTTCTTCTCCCTATCTCCATTTGCTGTCTCTGACATTCAACGCCACATTTTTTTTTCACCACCTCTTGCAAAATGCCTGCCTGCAGGCAGCAATGTCAGAGACATTCACCACAGAGAGGTCTGCAGGGAAGATTCTCCTCCTGGTTCAGCCCTGTTATCTACACCCAGACCCCACCCATGAAAAAACCCTCACACAGCACCCACCCAAACCAGAGCTCAGACCTCAATTTACATTATTCTTTGCACTTTTAATTTTATTTTCTGTTTAATTTGAGGATTAAAAAAAAAAACAGTTTAGAATCCCACTCATCTTGTAGCTACAGCTAACTATTGCACTAAGATTCATTTTCAAAGATTCATTTTCACAAAGACCCCACAGATCACTAATCCAGAACAGGAGACATTCCCTCATTTAGACTAAGCTGTACAGAAACGGACCACTGAAGCTTGTTAACCCCAACTGAACTCCACTGCTCAAGCTAGCGGTGCCTCTGACCAACCAGCGTGTGGTCAGAGGCAGAGTGGCGGGACATACCACAACGCCACAAAGCATCAATGGAAAAACTTGTCCCGAGCACACAGCCGAAGCCAGGAGGCATCAGAAAGAACGTCCTCAGCTATTTCCCCAAACAGTACAATCACAAGAAAACCTCGAGCATGAAAGCTCTTCCACCATCAGGAGATAATTAAGGAATAAAAGGCACCGAGGGAGCCGTCTTCGGGATACAATTCAGCACCAGAAAGAATAATGAGAACAAACTGCAAGACTTCAGTTTTATTTGAAGCATTTGATTTAGACTATTTTCCCTTGGATGGACCTCCAATACCCTGTCGTGCCAGTTCAATACCACAAACCAAAAAAAAAAAAAAAAAAAGAGGGTGTGGGATGGAGGGGGTGGACAAGCATCAGACAGTAGAAAATTATCTGAGACACAAAGCAGCTATTGTGGCTCCGCATGGATAGACTGAACAGTGTGTGCACATGACAACAATCATTTGCATCTTCTTCATGCAAATAACTTCTGTCAAACATCCCTGAAAAACTGGGTGCAGAATTTGTTTTTCCATTTGGTTCCAGGTGATCACAAATAGCACCTCCACACTAAAATACCTTCAACACCTTTCACCCTGCAAAACACCAATTTTACGTGCAGTTACCGACATAACACTGTAAAGAAAAGGAATTTTTTTGGATGCCTATAAAGGGAGGTGACTTGTTGGGACCTGAGGCATGAAAGCTTCCTTGACTGCACCTTCAGACTTTAAACAGACCCTGAACGCCAACGGGCTACAAACAAAAGCAAAGACTCTAGGCAGAAACGCTAAAATTAGCTAAACATAATTTGTGCAAAATGGCTTTTGATCGACACACTAAAATCTAAAATCTGTGGATTATAGTTTTCAATTTCAAATGCAAAGAGTATTTGTCTGCAGGCTTAAGAACTGAAAACCGCAAGTAATCACTTCCAGTTTCCAAACTTGCTAAACTGTATTTGTTTTAAGACATGAAAGCACTGGAAGCTAAATTTGTGCTTCTTTGAACAAATCCTGGTGTAATCAAACTCGGCATTGAATTAACTAGATTTATTCATTTAAAGCTCAGTTTGCTAAAATGCTTTAAAGGTGGCAAAGAGATATAAGCGCTTTTTTGCACCTCAATTCTAAGACTGCAAAACAGTTGTCTTATCCAGTATCTAAATGACGCTCTGGTGCACACAGTGCAGCATTGTGTGGATATTCCTCCTTTCCCTGTCCTTGATAACACACAGCGATAATCCTGAGCAGTGAGAGCTGATAGGAGTTTTAAGGTGACAGCTCAGCGTGTTAAGTCTGTAAATTCCTGCTGAGGGCGAGCCGACCCTCCTCACAGACAGGGGGAGCCGCCTCTCTCCTAAAAGAATTTTAAAAATAAAATAAAAAACACACCCCTATTTGTGTTTTTTGCAAGAGACAGCACGCGATGTCAGTCCCACTGAGGACAGGAATGTTAATCAACACCTTGTATCATCTGGTTCGCAGATCCTGTTAGGGTTCATGATGGTACGAATGCTGGATGACTTGCGAAGAAACTCTGCCAAAGCCCCAGGGCATGGTGGGGCAGATCCAACCCGGAGCTGACAATGACAAGTGCACGAAAACATGCACATGTCAGAGAAGACGACCGGGTAGTGTCTGCTATTATACCTGAACGGTATAATGAATTCCTTTTAAAAAGCAAACACAGCTGGAAAAATAACTTAATAACCCCAAAGGCGACACAGGAATATGTCCTGACCACCACTGCAATTTAGAGCTGCATTTAAACTTGCTCGTATTATGTTTCAGCATCACTTTTGCAATATCAGCATCACTTGCAAGCACTTTGTGCACAAAAACATGCGTAATCAGCCACACATGGTGTTTACAATCTTGTGGTTATGAACAGATGAGAACTGGATAATTGTTGGATTTATGATCTTCATATGTGAAAACTGCTGCTCAGCACAGTTTGTCTCCCCCTTCTGGTCGAAAGGCTACAACACAAAACATGGGAAGCTGAATATTTAAAGCCATAATCCATTTTAATGTCACAACAACTAGTAGCTCCAATCATCCCTGTGTGCTCCTAAAGAGACCTGAGACTACTGGTAAGAAAGCTCAAGGTCACTTGGGGCCCTGCAGTGTTTACATATGTCAGTGGGCAAATGATTTTTGTGTGTGGGAAAAGTGTGTTGTGTACATGGTTGCCGTGACAACATAGTAAAAACACACAGAAGCTGAGAGTCCATCAGAACACCATTTTGGCCCAGAACATCTGGGGAAACACCCGAGTGCAGGGGGAAAGTGGATTTCTGCTTAGAACTGAAAATGCCAAAGTCCACAAAACACATGACACATTCACAGGGCGTTATCAGAGGGTAAACACAAACACCAAGTACAGTTTCCATTCCTGTAGAATATTCAGGGTGAGCCGGAGAGTGACAAATTAACTGTGTACTGAGTCACTCAGTCGCTTTTATATTCAAACGTCAAGACAAATGATCGAGTCAAGAAGCTGCATACAAGGACATGAAGTAACCTCGTTATCGTAAAATCAACTTTTCTCAGATAACAGACCTCTGCCCAGTGCAGACATTTGAAAAGAGCCAAACGTGAGACATTTAAAGGGCTTAAAAATTAAAGATTTAAGAAGCTGGAAGCTGACAGGGTTTTTAGTTATTTTTACCTAAAAATGCTTAAATAAACGATTTAGTATCCAAAATTAACTTTCTGTTGACGAACTGATTTACAGTTTATCATCTGCTCAGTGGGAAAGTAATTAATTATCAGACTTTCATCACTGATGTTACTAATAAACAACATTCTCCAAGTTTTGAATTCTATATATGTCTAAAACACCATTGATATATTTACTGAATTTGAATAGGGACGCAGATATAAGCAGTGTTGCCTGTACACAGCAGCAAACAGGATGGTATTGACCATGGCACAAGCCAGTGTTTATCTGTTGTGTCACATCGATTTTGTGGTGCCTGAATGAAGACTTTAAAGCTGATTATCTCAGGCTGAGGTTTGTTTTCTAAATGCGGGAAATAAATCACAATAAAAACGAAATAATTAAAAATAGTTTTAAGCATCTCTAATTTCAATCATCTAGTTCTGGACGTCCACTGTTTTGGCCCTCAGGGCTTGCTGTATCATGGGTGGAGGAACGGAAAAGGTTAACATTACCACCATCAGCACCCCAGCAGCCCCTCCCAAGCAGAGCCTCCTCCTATTACAGTCACTGAGCGATGGATAGAGCGGCGCAGTGATCGGACCTACCTGCGCAACACATTCGGCTGTACAGATGAGACCCCACTTCGCTGCAGTTCATTTCATGGATGTAATTAGTCCGTCGATACAGAAATCCCCGCTCCAGCCCGCCGTACCAGGACGGCCGGGCAGCCTGCGCCGTATCGTCCACTTCGGCCATCCCGGTTTGTTTGTGCCGCGCGTAAACGCGGAGCGCGCTGGACTTTCTCGAAAACGCCCCCCTCACTCGTGGGTTTCTCGCGTGTGTAGTACCAGCCCTCCAAACTTCGCTCTGTACTCTATGAGAGCCACATGGAGGAGAAAAAACAGGGTCGAGTCAGATTGCAGACTCTTTGTCACAAGCCCAACCCACTCGTTTTGTTTAGCGAGAAGAAGTGGCGAGCTGCCGGCTGCTCCATCCTCCTCCGATCCGTCAGACGACTTGTGCCATTGAGACGCGCCGCGGAGAGACACTGCACACCGCGTCCTTATTTTAACACGCGTGATAACTGTACCTTTCACAAGATTGCATAACATACACCCCCGACAGCCCCATAAATGCAAAGCAGAAACAGGAATGACTTCTGGGAAGGCGCGAAACTTGCAGGCGGTGACAGACGGTTCTGTGCATTGTCTCGCAGTGACTGTTCACAGGAGGGCAGAGCGCACATTACCCCCGGTAATAAATCATCACATTCCCTTCACATCCATAACAGCTGTGCCTCGTAAATATCCCCGACACAGGAGGCTCATTTTCTCTCCGTTTTTGCGCAACTTTAAGAAATACTTCACATAACTGAAAAGGTGCTGGCTCCTCGTTAATCCGCATGTGACAGAATCCAACTGCCATGACCATGAATTAATTTATGAAGAAGTTATATTTCTTTTAATTGGGGGCGGGTTAAGGTACAATCTGGTAACAAAACTTCTGATTAAGCAATAAAATAATACCAGTAGTAACTCACGGGATTAACTAGTGATGTGTCTAAAACAAAGTTTTAAACTGTTTCTTTAGGCACTTTGTTACTAGCAGCCTGAGTGAGTTCCCATTTCTTTACATTAATTTATGAAAAATACCAAAGACAACACGTTGACAGGTGTGAAATAGATGCATCTGGACTTCAATTGATGCAACTATTGTTCAGTGAAGCTCATCAGAAATGTTCTCAGTGAATGGTGGCTGTCAGGAAGCCATTCTTAAGGAAGGTGGGGAAAGGCTGAGATATGTCAAATTATTATTTCTAAATTATTTTTATTATGATTAAATTACTCAAGAACCAGACTGAAAATCAGTGGCAACAGGTCTTGAAGACGTCAGGAGAGCAGTGCAACAGTGTCTGTTGTAAAACTGTAAAACATGGCGGAGGCTCTGACATGGTTAGGTGGTGTTGTGTGGTGTTGTGGATCTTTTCGAAAGTGACAGAATTATGAATGCAGAAAAAGAATGAATGCAGTACAATCCGGAAAGCATCTGATTGGCTGTGGCTTCGTTTTTCATTAATAACGATGATGCCAATACGGCAACAGCCTAGATAGAAAAAACAGTCGAGGACAGAGATGAGGATAAGAACCAAGGCCCTCCCTCAGCGCAGACACACGCTGTACTGTATGCTGTGTATGACAGTCAATGAACCCAGCTACTATTGAGGTTTACCACTAATGTGTTTTATGTTAGGCTGGGTATTGTGAAGGGCATGTAGGGACACGCTGGGTGTGCATTGTTTATTGTTTTTGTGTCCTTTAGTAACAGAATGTTTTCTCGTTTTTCAGTTATTGCCCAGCGGGGCGTCCTCCCTCCTCAGTCTGTTATTACCACCACAGTGAAAGGAGACAGGAAAGTGAGTCACGGCTGAACACCACGAGACCAAATCTGAAACCGATCCTACGCTGTGCTGTCTGTGGCACGCGGTTTAGCAGACACGGCTGCCAGTCTGAGTCTGCCATTAATACTGTTGCAGATTTGGGTGTGGTTTCCTAAATGGATTAGACAATATTGTTAAGGACTTTTATTGTGATGGGAATGCAGTATCCTAATCTTGAGAGTCTTAAAAAGACCTTTGCACAAAACAATTAGAGGAAATCTCAAAGTTAAAAAAAAAAACGCAGTCAAAAATAACAGGGAAGGGCATTAAATGATCATAAAGAACAGATCAAAATGAGCAGGAGCCTCTAATGAAGCAGGACTTAGATTCTTCTAACGTCCCGAGGATCTAAATGATCGTTTGTTATGACTGTATCCAGGATACGCAGGCCACCGTCCTCAGTGTCGAGTTTACTACCATTAGTCAGTCACCATCTGTGGCACGGAGCTTTTTTTAAACCTGGCTCTGGGTAAAGTCCCTTTTACCTACTTCCACCTTCCCCCTGTGTCAAAGGCACCTTGGTGTTCCAGCAAACTACAGTTCAACTTACACAAGTGGACTCGGGTTGTGTCCTTAAATCGAAATGTTTGACTTGAATGACTGAATCTGTAATGTAAACAATGAACAGACAGCCTGATATTGATCTTGCCGCCGCCAGAAATATGCTATAAAGAGGGAATACGATCACACCTGATGTGCAGCTCTTACGGTCTGCACTGCGGCAAGAACAGAGCTGAAAGCAGATTTCCCCAAATGCAAAGCACCTTGATATCGACAGGAGCTAGTGATGATACATGGCCTAGTTTTGCAATGCAGTGTTGGCACACGATTTACCAGTCAAACGGCACTTCCTGGCAACCTTTGATCGCGGCTTCAGTTGCGTGCAATTTACAGACCACACGCATTCGAGTCACGCAGACAGAGGGAGAGGAGGATACATGTGTTGTTAATTTCTCCTGTTTTGCTTATGTTCTGATCATATTTTGGATATTAAGTCTCTGGACAGGGACTTTTCCTTTTTGGGGAAAGACTTTTCAGAATTCTTTGAAAATCATTCATCTGCTCACAACAATGTGAGGAATGTTGTGAAAACTGCTCTTATCTACTCAAGGCGTGTCTTGCTCCACCCAACTACAACCTGATTGTGTAGTTTACAGCTGAGAGCACTGGTCAGATAATAGTACAGTAGTGCTCTAATTTAGCTTTAACAGCCAACTATTTCAAAATGTTAGTTTTGTTTTTTAAAATGTATTTAGGTGAGAGAGATTTCATGTAAAGGCTATTTTATGTGCAAATAGATTATCCAGTAAATGTGCACGGTTGTTTTAAAGTGCCAAACAGGTTTCCCATTTGAAAGACAAAACAAAATAAAAAAACAAAACAACAATTGTTCTCTCTTTTACCTGCAGACTGTCAGTCAAAAATTCTTTAAAGCACCTCAGGGTGTGTCACCTGCAGGGGTGTGTCTGACAACCACCACAGTGTTAAGCTGTGTCAACAATAACGTGGGCCTTCCTGAGGAGTGTGTCATGACATTAAAGAGTATGCAACCAACCTTCAGGCTGCATAGTTTAGTTGAACATCGTGTAACTCTTCTATGCTTGCAGCAAGATTGGTTAACAAAAGGATATGGTTAACCTAACAACGCCAGTGTGCCAAGATGAAACAGGTTGAACCAGCATTTTAACAATACAGCAGCCTCCACAACTGGGGTAGGTCTGTAAAGTGGAGAGATTAAAGTTATATCCAGTCACTTTAAGAGAGCTGCACACATAGATCTTTAGCCAGATCTTAACAAAGATGGAAAAAAAAATGATGGAATAGTTTTCAGAAGGGAAAAACTGCAACTTAGGAGCAAAGCTGAAGCTGAGGAGTGCCCGTCAGAGCTCTGACTAAGCCGAAACCCCATTCTCCACAAGAATACTCCAGCTCTTGGGACGTCATCACCTTCCAGCCAGCATTTACAGGGTTAATCGCAACATCTCCATAGCACAGGAAACCGAGATGTGTGAGGGGAAAAAAAGGAGGGGGGGCAGTGAGGAAGAGAGAGAGAGGAGCGTGTGCTGCAAAAACACAGAGGACGAAAGAGAGTAGAGACGACAGAACAGGACTGCCGGCAACAAACTGTTTGCAAAGGAAAATCTTTGATCTGCCGATCTCGCCGTCAGCTCTCCCTGCGCAAGCCTTGAAGCGATGAGTTTTTCAAGCTTTTCTTACCTTGCTTCTTGCGTACTCTCCACTGCCAGAAAACGATCAAGGTAACGATGTGGCCCACAGCCACAAGGGCTGGGAACACATTTCCAGGGGGGCTTGCCGGCATCGGGCCTGGTACAAAGTGGAGAGTCCCAGGCTCTGAAAGGTGGGAGGGTTGGGGAGGGTAGCGGCGGGGGGGGGAGTTGGAAGGTAAGGTGGAGGGGGGGAGTAAAGGGGAGGAGTAGGGGAGCGTCTAGGGGTGTGGTGTCACCCCGGACTTTAAAACGAGCGCTGCAGCTAAGTTGTCCGCGACTTTTACAAGACACGAGTGAAAGAGCACACCTCGCTCTGCTCTGTGACTCAGTCCTCTGGCAGAAGTGGCTGATCTCTCTCACTCCGGCACTCTTTCCCTCCCCCTTTTTCCTCTGCACTTTTACAATTCCTCTCTCTGTTTCTCATATATTCACGTTTAAGTTGCACTTCTTTTAAAAGTAAAAGCTGTAACTCTGGCAGCACGAGGAGCTCTGACGCTGTTAAAAATAAGTTTTGTCCTCTTTGTCCACAGATCAAGTAACTCCACTGGTTTTGCCCTACAGAAACTTGCTCTCTGCTTTCCTTGCCAGCTGCAGACTATCTGCAGGAGTTAATAATATATGAGGCTGTTTTGTGTGACGAGCACACACACAGAGCACGCTCAGTCGGGTCAGCCTTGATAAGAGGCAAACTAAGGGACATCCACTGTGAGCTGGAGTCAAAGTTTCCAACTGATTCACTCCATAAGTTTTCTTTTACCGACTGAAGCCCATTTTCCATCGCGGTTTACGAGTCACAGACAGTCGCAGGCCAACCCCTTCCGCCTTTTCCAAATATTTATACTGAAGCCATGCCTCCCAATTTTATTTTCCCTCATCACATAATCATCCGCTCCCTATCAATTCATTCTCCTTATGTAACTTCACAATTTTCCCGTAATTCTAATAGTTTCCTTATGCTTGGACAGCCCAACCAGTGTGTATAAGCTTCCTAGAACCTGATTAAACTGGATCCTGTTTTACAACCAACCGTTTCAGCATCTCTGAACTGCCAGCTGCATTGTTAGCTCTAAATCCTAAAGTGTTTTTCATTTTTCTCCATCTTACCCTGGCTCTGTTGTTAAAACAGAGAAAAGCCTCGAGGGAAGATGTCCTCTGGAACCAGACTGCATGCCTTTTAAGGACGCCGCTTTAAGCGCAATCATTTTCAAACCTGTCAATCACCTTTATTAAAACAGTTCTATGTCACTAAATGATCACAATGAAATTCCTCTGTGGGAGCTTCTCCTCACCAGCCTAACTCGAAACACAGAGTTGTGAAACACTAACTGCACCTGCAGAAATATGCACACATCACCTGTTTGCATCACTGTTTAAAAAAATAAAATATTGCTTGAGGCAAAACAGCATCGCTGCCAAGGTCTCTGTTGTCAGAACAAATGAAAAGAACATCAGCTGTGGTGCAGAAACCCAACACCAAGACGAGTGTCACCCTCGCACATTTACAGCGACGCCACACACCAACAGCCACCATAGAGAAAGCAAAAATAGTCGAGACGGCCTCGACCTCGTGCTGTCTTTAGCGTGAGCACTGTGTCATGCTATATAAAGAAGGGAATACAGAATAGTCTTACACAATATAGTTTGCACTAAATTTAAAACAAAAAAAAAAGAAGCTATGTTTAGGCACAAAGACCAGAAGCAAAAGTGTAGAAGAAAAAGTGGGCGTTGTTAGTCTAAAGTGCTGGCAGTTGATTTGGGGAGAGACCTTATATGATCCTTGTTTGAAAATGTCAACCAAATCCCCAAAGCCTTAGAAACTGGCACTGCAATTTGGCAATTAGTTACAGTGAGGATTGAGCAAAGGGAATAAATCCAGGGGAGCAGTAGAGACGTCTGGAATAAATTCATTTCACCACTCCCTCATGGGAGGAGCCAGCCCACTCCCCCTCTTCTCACATGGTATGCACTCGCTCAATGATTCCCATATTGTGATACACATTCTACATACTCCCGCGAAAGCAACATAGCCAAAATCCACAAAGTTACACATTTAATTAATTCAGAAGTTCTTAGAATTTCACTTAAAAAGCCTCCGATATTAATGCCCAACTTTCACATAACAGCGTAGGTAAGACTAGCGAAGCAATGTGAGGAATGTGAGAGATGTTTTTAATCTAAAGTACTGATACTGGGAGTGGCAGTGTCCTCAGATGGCAAGCATAATTCAAGAAATTAACCTCAGCATAGTTTATTCTTGATCTGGTATCTTTAAGTTCACTGATAAAGAGTCTAAAAAAAGATTCCGGTAAAAATAAAACCTACCGTTGGGAGGTCCTGGGCAGAAGCAACAGCACAACTCCATCTTCTCTCAGCGTCTTCACAACTTTTAGAGAAAATGCAGAACTGCCAAGGAGTCAGAGCTGACCTCATGACATTATGTTCTGATAAAAACGAGGGGGGGCGTGCAGAAAAAACACCCAAAAAAAAGGAAAGAGTGAGAGCGAGAGAGAAAAGCGGAGGCACAGCTGGGAAGTACAAACTACACAGCGTTGCGAGTTTGATTTAATTTGTGAGGCTTTCCTCAGTGGAAACAGCATCTCATGCGTGGTGGTTTCTGCGAGCGCCGCTGGATGGAATCCATGTGCAAGGCTTCAGAGAGACTCCCAGGGACACATTCACATTTTTTTCTTACAGGATTTAGACAAAGAACGGAAAACGTGACTTTTGCCAGCTATAACAAAGGCGGCTCTGTGAAAGCCGTTAAAAAAAAGATTTATTGGAAACAGTGCAATTATGCAGCCGTATCCACAGGATGTGCATCACTCTACGCTACTATAGCTCGGCTTTGTTTTAAAGTCACAGATGGAACATTTTAATCTGATCACACAAAAACTACACAGGTCGGACATATTAGCTCAGTTCTTGGACAATATTTTCACACTTATCATGTAGTTGTGTAGAATTGCGATATAAGATGTTGTTCGTATACTATTTAAAGTTCTGCCCAACTGACAAAGTCAATGAAATAAATGTTCATGATACATCAGATATAAATAACACAAAAAGTTTGAAGTGTCACAACAAAAATGTCAAAAAAAAATCCCCAGCTCTCATTTTTGCTCTTTTTGTGGCTTAAATATAATTAAAAGTTGACTATCTTTAATTCTAAGCTGCTTTTAAAACAACATTTTCACCTTTTCTGAACTTTTTTTGGTTGATTAATGTGGCCTAAAACTAATCAATAAAGATATGGATCATTAGTTAGAGCCCAACAGACAAAGAATGCAAAAGTGCATCTTAAGATATGTTATCTATTCAGTTGCCCATTACTCCCGAGCCCTGCCTGGTCTGCCTCTTTTTCACTGTGACCATTTTGTGCAGAGGAGAGAGGTGAAGCAGCCAGTCAGGGGCCATCCTGCAGCCCACACCCCTCTGGATTTTACACCAGGAAACTTGATCCCGGACGCAGCCAGCAGGCAGCGTGGGAGGTGTCTAACTCAAGGTCTTCAATGTTAAAGTTATGAACTATAATAAATTTTACTCTTAATCTTTAAAAAAAACACATTAGTTCTTTTAGGATCAAAATAAACTAGATGGTAGACATGCAATTGTTTTTTTAAGAAAACAATATTAAAAACGTCTTAAACACTGTTTAAGATTGTGTACTTAATCCCAGACACAATGGCCAGTATTCAGCTGTTATCTGATCTGCGGCAGCGAGACACACCCTAACCTGCTTCATCCTCTTTGGTCCGCTAGATAACCTGAGACTGGCCATAAAGTATTTCTGTGCTGACACCTTTTGGTAAGAAGACAGAACTGTTCCAACAAGAAAGACTTCCTACCTTGGCCGTGTTGAATCAGAGCCTCCATAAAGTCTCTAGAAAAATTCATTTCCATCGTAGCCAAAACAGGTTTCTTGATGATTTTTCTTTCTTACTGTATTATATGAAAAATGCAGCACACACTAGATTAGGAGTCAGCAGGTTACACACTCTGTGTTCTGCTGCAGCTAACCCACTCAAATACAGTATGGTCTTTTTAAATGTTGGAGTTCATGTTCATTGCAGGCTGGGCTAAGTGGAGGTTAGATGAAAGGTGGCAAATGCCACACACTCTGTGTTTTGGACTGCTTTGCTGCTTCGCCCTTTTTTGTGGAGGCACAGACAGGAAAAGCTGAGTGTGGTTTAATGGCACTCACATTTTTCCAGTCTCTGCTGAGTCATATATCAGCCCGACAATGGAAGGTTCTCAGGCAGATGTCATATTGAAAAGGTAGAGCCAGGGAATTCAGCACGTGGATTTGCAGAAGCATTTATCTTTTATAAGTCTTTATGCGCTGTATTAATATCTAGTTTGGGGGCCGTGTGAAATGCAGCATGTTCTGTGAGATGAAGAGAGATGGACACGCGAGTGCATGCAGCTGCAGAACTGCAGATGCCAGAATTAATGAATCAGCCACATTGATGTAGCGCACGCAGCAGCACAAATGTTTGCATGGATTTAATACTGAATACTGTGTTTAGACACCTGTAGATACCCTACAACGCCACAACATGTTTGCCAGAGTTTAAGTTAAAAAAGAAGATTTGACCATATAACACCCACACAGAGGTAACTACAGTATCTGCCTCCACTTAGACTTAGTTTATCTGAATATTTTAATGTCTGTTGACACGATGCAGACATCTCTCTGGTCTGGAATCTCAATATCTCTCAGACGTGTCAGTAAACTATGAACCAGCTTCAACAGGCTGACAGGTTCTTCCACCAATACCAGAGAAGCCTCTTTGATCTTTAAGGCTTCAAAAATACAAAAATAAATAAGTAAAAGAAATTAAAAGATTCTTGTTTGGTTGTGTTTGTCAGTCATGTAGTTGCTGGTCTTAATTATAATTTTAACTGAGTTCTGGTTGTTTTACTTAATTTAATTTGTTGGTTTTCTCAAGTTTACTATTTACTTTATTTTTACATGTTTTTTTAAAAACATTTTTAATTTAATAATTATCTTTTTAAATTTCTATTTCTTTAATGAATTAAAATGATCAACTTTACCCCTTTTCATTAATTCAGGAGCTTTTGTGAGTCTTTCAGTTTAGTTTTGATCTCTCTATTGTTGTGCTGCAGTTTGTACCTGCTGTGCTACATAAATATAATTTTGCTACCTTAAAAATAACAAGACGTTAATTAAATATTCATTGAATTAATGGGTAGTTGATGCTGTTCTCCTTGGGGAACTGAACACACTGTTTTTCGTTTGAGTATAGATCACAACCACTGCAGAACAAAACTGCCTGTTCTGCTGAATATACGACAGTAATAATCTGCTTGACAGATGCAGTTTGAACATGTAGAAGCTTCATATGTTATCTTTGCTTTTTGCTTGTTTTTAACCCTCGAAACATCTCAAAGAAAGAGTTATATGTGTTTCCAGTTAAGAAGACTAGCAGAGGTAAAGCATCACAGGCCACATAAAACGAATGATCTACAAGGTGTCTCAATAATCAGTGTTGGATAAAAGTCACATTATTTTCTTATTTGTTATAAATTCTTAATGTTTCTACAGTTCGAGTTTTAGTTACTGTGAGTCCCGTAAGCAGATGTGTGACAGTAAACAAAATGAGGACTAATGCATTTTAAAAATATAACTGTACCCTCACTAACATACAGTATGCAAACATGTGCATGATTCACATTTAGACAAAGCTTGTCTGTGTAAGTGGGCCACTGGTTGCCACAATCCGCATCTGTAAAATGACACCTAATTGACAGTCTGTTGTTATTTAGCTATATGAAAAATGACAGGACCATTATTTGTATCAATAAGAGACGAGATTAAATTATCTCTGCTTCATCCACATAAACAGAGCCAGCAGCCATAGCAACACCAAGATAGCCTTTACTGCAAATGAAAGAGGAAGAAACGGGAGGAGGAGTTAGAAGAAGCTCAAACCTTCAGGGAAGTCAGGCCCGGTCTTCTGAGCATCTTTACCTTTTTCAGGTTCTTCTGTAAGAGTGGTGCAGTCTACCTGAAGCAGAGGGATCTTCAGAGCTGGGTAAACTGGTGGGACTATAGGGACGGGACGGTCTGCTTTAGTGGCTGCAGTGGAGGAGGCTCCAGATGCATCATGAGAAATCATGACTTCTGCAGAAACTATTGTCTCACTGTCTTTTTCATTCTCTGTATCTGTAATGTCAGATTCCATTGTTTTTTCCTCGGGAATATTTTGCACAGATTTGTAAGTGTCACACTTGGATGTTTCACTTTTATCTGCAGGGCTGTAAACTTCAACCATCACATGTTTCATCTCCTCAACATCACCTGGCAACTTCTTGTGGTATTCTTCTGTCACAACGTCAGCAGAAGATCCAAACGGAGCTGAGTTGACAACCTCATGGAGAAGGTCTTCATCTTTCTCTTCATCATCAATAAGCTCTTCCATCAAAGGGACTGCCTGGGGGTCTGCTACCATCTGTATACCGCATTCACTCGCAGGTACCTCTTCTTCAAGAACCCCCAAGAACAGATATTTGGTCTCTCTTCTCATCTCATTTAAGATCAGTTCTTTTACAGGTTCCTCAGTTGTAGTCTTCTGCACCTTCATGGTGGCCATAGCAACACGTCCAGACTCCTTATAACCTGTTTGTGGTTCAGCACATGTGTTCTTAAACGATTCCTGCAGGACCTCTGTTACTGGAACACCAGGAACCTTCTGAACTGTCTGGATTTCTTTTGGAAACTTTATCACAACTGAAGGAGAATGAAAACCTTGCTTGGCCTCCTCGACTGAGTAATGACCTCTGGTGGCTTTGTCTTCATAGTGGAGAACAGAAGCATTGAAAACTTTACTGTGACTTTCCTCTTCTATGCAGAGGTCTTTGTCCACCTTGAACAAGGTAGTGTTTTGATCTCTAGGCTGACCAATGGACATCTGGTAGGAGCCTCTGAAGGTTTTTGGAAGTCTGTCAGGTTGTTCTTCTTCAACTCTCTTGTGACGGTAAACGTGCCTGTCCGTAACACCCTCTTGGGTTCTTCCTTGGGCCTTCAGTTCTGAAATGGAAGATCTCGGGCCTTTCACGCTTTGAACTCGAGCAGAAAATCCAGGGCGAAAAATGCGATGAAGGGTTCTAGGCATGATTTCTGGAGGCAGGTGCAGGTAATCTCGCAGGTACCCGATACCTTCATTGGTGAGATAATAATAGGCATGTTTCCAGGCAAAAGTCTCCCTGACGTAGCCTTTAGTTTTGAGAGAGCCCACGGCACGGATCACCTTTAGGTTATTCACCCCATTGAGATCAGGATGCATGGACTGTGGCCGCCTGTCCTTCTTAACCACAATGACGCCATCTTTGAAGAGAAGCTCGTAGATTGCTTTCAGATTGGCTAATGGCATTACCATTCCAGCCACCATTATGTCTTCCCTTGTGTTCTTTGAGATCCTCAAGGAATTCCTTCTTCAGATACTATAAGCACTTCAATGCGCAGTATTTGCATAGAGAAATATATCACAAAGAAGACCTGTTAAAAATTCTTAATTCTACATAATTTTGGATTCACTTTGATGAAGCATTTATCTACCCAGTTGTCATCATGAGTCAGCATGGAGAAACAGCGATGCTCAGAACCCCTCCTACCTTCTCAGTCCCCAGTCGAAACAGAAACAGTGTGGATGAGAGGCGAGAGGGAAGAGAGGAGGAGAATCTAAAGGGGTGTGCGCACACAGGATGCAAACAGAAACCAAAAGGATCCAAACAGAGACGAGAAAAGGAGGTTTGGACCTTGTGTGGGTAATGGGCAGTGCCGCTGCTACAAAACCCCTGCTACCTTAGCCAGCTTTCAACACAAAGTGCTAAAACAGTGTGGGTTTTATATATATAAAAACGCAAACAATGAATTCTTTCTTTGCTAAATAATCCGTCAAAATCTATGCACAAATCAGACAGTGTATGACAATATATAATCATGAAATAAATATTTAAAATGCAAGATATTATTCATGTCTAGTTACTTAACGTGAACCAGTTTTAGTACTATTAGTTATTTCATATATGAGCTGATGGTGTAGAAAACTGTGCATCACACACAAATTCACCATCACTAGGTTGTCATCTTAATCCTTCCTCACCAGCCTCAGATGAGAACAACAACAAGAGTTTACCAACAGCACTGGAGACAAAAACAATAAAAATAGTTTTTGTAAAGTCACTGCAGGACTTACTGAAGGTCTTAATAACGCAGGATTGGAGTAACTGTAATGAGCTAGTGGTATGTTGACTACAGTCCAAACGGAGCCTGGCAATAACTAAAGAATTAAAACCAAAAAAGCCAGACATTACATTCTGCCTTTTAGCATACCTCAGAGTCATTTGGACAAATAACTGCACAGAAGATTTTCAGTAAAAGGATGGTGATTTAAAATGTGCAGCACTCTAACACAGCATCAGACATTAGAAGTAATACACCTGTAATAACACAGGGATACAACAATTAGCGGTGATGGGTGGTAATCCAATCATCTGTAAGACAGACACACTGCAGAATAGTACATATACCGTGTTACATGCATGAATGAAATGAGACTTTAACATTCAAACAGATGTGTAGGTAACAGATAACAGGGAAAAAACAAGCTGAAAGCTAAAACATCTGATATGGGGCAGGGATGACACAACCAACACCGAACAGGCCTGAGGGGATAACAACCATGCATACAATGCTGTGCAAAACAGGGACAGCTGTGGCGAATCATCGGCATGTGTTTTTAAAGGCAAGAGGTTTTGAAAATGTCACTTTGACGAAATACAAGGTTCCAGAATGAAAGGCTCTCTTTGTATTCTAAACTACTGAATTTGCCCAATATAATATACAGTCATGGTCACTAATGTTTTCCAAAGGTTCTTCAGTGCTATTCAAAGACACCAAACCTAAATGTCAAACATTAAGTACAAACAGTGTATAATCTTTGGTCTCCATGCTTTCCTTTCCTCACTCATAGCCCACATCTCCGGCCAGCCAATTCTGCAAACCTAAATGGAAAAGCCATCAAGTCGTGGATTTCCCCATAAGAAAAGACAATTGTGCCTGTGTTTAGGTCCATGTTACTCAACCTCCTCTGAGACCAAATGAGACTGAACAGCAGTTATAAGAGTCCAGGGTAACAACAGCTGCCAGTGGAGCTAAAAATACAAACAGGAGGTTTGGAAAAAGTCTGCAGGAGATGGTGATTTTCCCTAATTCTTCCTAATTTTCCCTCTTCTCTCTGACAGCTGCAACATTTAACAGTCATTTAATAATAATAATGAATATAGGAGCACATCTCTGCTGATCACATTAAAATCTCTGAACAGAAAACCTATTAGGGTGAAGTGTTGAAATAAATACAGAGGTTCAAGCTTTTTAATTATTTTTCCAAACAATCAATTTTATAATCTGCTTAATGAAAATCAGCTTTTGCCTGTTTGTGTCAAACCCATTTGTCAAGAAACTTGATTGCTCTACTGGGAGCAATGTTTTATAAGAAATCGCTTTGAGTAAGAGCATGCAGGAGAGGGAAGATGACTCCCTCTAGCAGGTCTGGGGCAAACAGTATTAAGCTATTTCAACATTATGCAGTCACATAAACACTGCCACTGATAAATCAGAATTCTGGAGATGGATATAACCCCGCCCTTTTGGGGCATGGCAACAATCAGCGCAAATAACTTTTGCGCCAGATGAGGCTCCACTGCAGATCATACCCGGCAAATGATCTCCTGCCAGTTCCATCGTATTTCGATAGGCTGTCATAGAACTCGAAATGATATACTGAAGCGTTAAGTGAAGATGTCTGGAAGAATGAATCACAATCTTTTTGCTAGCACAGATAAATTCTTGCTGCATGGCACAGCTGGTAAGAACTCTTCTGGTAAAAGAAAACAGGCCTCTCACAGCGCAAGAATTTAGTGGTCTTGGGATTCATCAAAAAAACTTGAGGACTGTGTTGGCTCACTGGATGCAGAGACTTAATCGCCATGTGTTCTCCATTACCTGTCCGTGGCTCTATATCAAACACACTGGCGGCAACAATAGAGTTTTTGTTTGGTTTTCAAACACAGAATCATAGATGGAGTGAAGTGAAGCTGTCTGCACCTGCGTCACACCTCTAACAGCTTCAGTTATAGCCTTTCTTAAATGCAATCTAGAGATTGACGATCTCCAGTCAATCTTATTTAAAAAAGCCTGATGGGAAAAATAAAAAATATACGCATCCTCAACCTTTGTCTGGATATAAATAATGTAGATGTTTATTGTTGCTCTCTCCAAGTCATGATGAAAGCTCATTGCCATGGTGGCGATGGTCGAGGTCGAGGGAATGAAGACAACTCAAAGTGACACTGGGTGCTTTAAAATAAACCTATTCAACTCTACTGGCAGATAAATGCTCTCCACATTCCAGTGCGTACTTTATAGCGAGTCGTTTAAGCTGTATGGTTGTCTTCCAAGTCGTTAAATTCAAGTCTGCATTTTGACATTTGGAAATGGAGTAGTGGGAAAATGCTGGGAGGACTATTGCTGAAACAGTTCACACACACGTGTGGTGATAAATTCTGCAACTATTGCACTTAAAACATGTTCCTGACACGATGTTCAGTTAAGTCCTGAGGACATTCTGCAAACTGAACTGTCTGCAGTGCAATGGAGGCCAAATTCCTCTGGATAATGTATGCATTAAAGGCGTCATCCGTCTTATTCTCTGATCCATCTGTGCTTCTGGAGTTAGTACTTACATCTGTCCACCTCATGTAAAACGAGTGCAAAAATCTTTTAGTGATTTAAAAGGCACATTTTTTCCCAAGGCAGATGGATACGGTGTCAACTTTTAGCAGAATGGCTCATGGATTTAAAATTTGCTGGAAACTCCATATAATGGAACCTTTATATGGACATCTCTACCCTTACACATCAGCCCACTCACAAATATGAGTGAAAAACAGAGAACACACACAAGAAAGTAAGTGTACCTAACATTAAACTAAACAGAGTGATAAGATTCACCAACAAAGCTTGTAGCAGTTTCATACTAATTTTAGAGATGGAATCTCTACAATGCAGTTTAGTTTAGTATGGTTTAGTTTAAATGTATTTGAAAAAGGAAACTTAAATCTCATCAGAAAAAGATGAATCGCACCCGATTAAACTGCAAATGTTGAAATATTATACAAATACAAATCCAGTTGGCTATGTAATATATTGCTTTTTGATTATGTATTTAATTAAAACATCCCATATAAACCAAAAATACAGCTAGAGGTTTTTTGGGAACTGATGGATGGTTAATGTTGACAAATCTGATTTTAACATCATGGACGTATATGCTTGTTACCCGGATAGCATCATTAAAAAATGCACATAGGAGAAAGCAGAATTTCTCATAAGCATTTTTATCAGTGCTCAGCGAGGAGTTAATCAATTTCATATGGAGCCATGTCTCTGCTGCATTAACGAGTCCTTGTTAAGCTGAATAAACACTGTGTGATTTGGGCCTGTCCCAGAAGAAAAACAACCAAAGTGAAAGAATGAAGCTATAAATGGAGCTCCAAACACTGGCCAGGTCAAAGCTGCCCACTGCAATGAAATTGTTTTAATCAAAGGAGAAAGAGAGAGCTGCTTGTGGCAGCAGGAGTTTGTTTGTATGAAGTGTCTTTATGCTGTTATCATGACAGCACCAAGAAGGATGTAGCCTGTAAACAAACAGCAGAGGAAACGCAGCCTTGTGTCACAGCCTGTGAGTCATTGCACCATCTAAATATACTGAACTTCTCAATGTTTATTAGATACGTGTATTAGATACATGTTGCAGAGCGTGGGTTTGAAGTAAATTTAGACATGATCGGGCTGTTGCTCACCACTGTCCACTTTTCTGTTCTCTTAGCTAATAACAGAAAGAAAGCTACTTTTTCACAGCTTTTAGACACCCTTAAATGTGTATGACTACTTGATTTACGCCTACCTGGGACTGACACTAATTATATATCTCTGTATATGAGCAGACAGCTAAGTTGAGGGCAGCCAACAAGGCTATTCAAGCTTTCCTGACTTCACACCTCGATGTCAAACTGTCCTTGAGTGAGATGCTGCAGCATCCTACTGCAGAAGAGGGACAAACAAGAGGAAGATCGCTGACACTCAAACAGGTCTGCAGGCTGATGAGTGGTATCAGGGTATTTCAAGCATTTAATGGTTACTGGAAACTACTGACTGTGCAGAGCTGTGGCAGACTTGTGACATGTTAGCTTTACTTGGCAAGGCCTTATTTTTTTCCTGAGCTATTTTTGATGGCTGTAGCTTTATGTTTCTCATGTTTGATCAGTAGCATCTAATCTCTAATCTGAACACAATCTCTAATGTGACCAAAGCCTGAGAGCAGAACATTATTGTGTTGTTGCTGGTGTTTGTTTTAGCAAAAATCTTGTCAGTGCTGATAGTAGCATGCTTTATCCTACCATGCACAGGTAAATGTGGACAAATATGTAATTAAGACAAGAAATGGTTACATAAACCATGTGAGTTTTAGAAAAATGTAGCAACTATTCAAATATTTGAAAAGCATATTTATCACTGATTAACACAAAATGGATAACAGCATCAGTGCATTGTTTTTCATTTGGCTTTAAAGGATCACAATGTCAAGCCGAACTTATTAGACTACAGGTTTTTGTTGGTAATGCACAAACCACTATAAATACTGTTCACAGCATAAAAGCTTTGGATCACAAACCATCTGAGAAAAAAAATGGCTGATGCTGTTAGAAACTAATGGACCTCTGAGCCAGTCTGAGGCAACACGGGAAGGAATGAAGCAGCTCAGTGCAAAGGTGGTTTGAAAAATCCTGAACCTAAAATGGACGACTTGGAAAGTAGAAAATGGATGAACGCCAGACTTCGCCAAATCAGATAGGAGCATCATATGATTAAGAGGAACCACAGCGTAGCAACGGAAATGTGAAAGTGTGTGTGTGAGTGACCACTGCAATGAGTCATCAAAACCCATGGCAGGGCGTGGCTGGCCAGGAATGCCTGCAGCCACAGTAACATGACGCACCAAAGAAATATGAGTGCATAGAGTACAAGGCCAGAACAGTGGTCAGAGGCAATAGCATCGCTACTGGCAACAATAAGAAACAGACACACTCGTCCAGATGTTGAGAGCTTCTCCTGCTCACCACACAACCTGATCCAAAAGTTTCAGGTGATAAAAACATCAAAAGAAACTCTGGTTTTGACATTATTTTGGAGTTGCTCCGTTACCATTCACGCACACACCAACCAAGAAACTCAACTCGAGCATTTCAAAGGAATACTCCCCTAAAATATAACCTGTTGCTGAGCCCACAGGCTCCGTTTGCCTTCAACATGGATCGACAGACCTCCTCATAACCCTGGATCACCACTAAATATCATTTTAATTGATTTACTGTCGAGGAAGGAACTGTTCAAAACATACTGAACATACCGATCGAGATTACTGTGTAAAAGCTGTGAGACAAGTTTAATTCTCTGGTATTCTTTTCTTTTGCCTTGATACTGGCTCACCACTGGAATGCACTTAAACTGCTGAGAATCCCAGCTGATTATACACAGATCACCCACAAGTTCTTAGGAAAGGGGAGTAAACAAACACTTCTCACCAGTTATAATTAGGGGACAGTGTATTGATCGAACCCTTCAGGCACATCTCAAACAATTAATTATGTTAGTTTTTTAAGTAATGTATTAGCTGTATATTTTCACCTGCATAGATTTATCTGATCTGCATTGGGACTACAGGTCTAAATTATCACTTTCAATTAAATGTGGTATGTTTGCATTTTATATTTATGTCTATAACTTTGACCGTCCTTGTTAAAGAAACAATAAATACTGTGCAGGACCCCCTTGTGCAATCAAAGAGCTGGACACAGATCTGATGTGGTGCAGAGTGGGGTCTCTGAGTATCTAGTTTACTCTCGGATGAAAATCTTGGAGGGTGTGGAGGCAGCATCAACACTGTGCTCTTTGTTGTGTTCCTCAAGCTCTCCCTGAGCTGTTTTTCGGGCGTGGTCGGGAGCATCGTTCTGTCGGGGAGCCGTTTTTAGGAGTCTGCACCAGTTTTCAGCAGGATGACCTGCAAGGTGCTTTATCGTGACAAAAATTATAATTAGAAAAAAAGAGGTAAAATGTGTCTTTTAATTACATAAATTTTCATGAACACGAACTAAATAAGCGTGAACTCAGTGCGACACCCTGATGGGAAGTGAATTTGAACTTTTAGAGAATAATAGGCCAAGCACGAAAAGATAACTTATTTTAATATCTTATTTTAACAGTCCGTGAAAGCTAAAATTATAACTGAACCTAAAATTTAATTAACACCATCCCTGGTATTATATGTCATAATTCAAGGGATAACACTGCATTTCTTTGGCTCTTTTGAATCTGTCAGTGTTGTGGTTGACTGATGTAGATGCTTTTCTTTGCAATGAAAGGGCTTTGTCATTTTAAAAGAGCTAAATTATGCCAACAAAACCACAAATATTAAATTAATCAAGTGGCAAACAGTTAAAATGTGGCTGACCTGCATTTATTCTCTTTTTATGATAAAAATCATTCCAGATTATTTTAATCCTTAATTTACACAGCCTTCCATAAAAACATGGAGATTAAACGTGTGGTGAGAGGAACGTTTAATCTCATTTAAAGTGTGTTTTAAAAGTTAAATTAAATACGGAGAATATAATAAGACCATCGAGTATATTTATGTCTTCATCAAGAAGAGTGGAGACATTGGACATTATGTTGAAGGAGACAACACGACGAGACGAGGAGCTGAAACACTAAAATTCCTTGAATTGTGCTCACATAACTGGATGTGGAAAAACCCTTTCCTCAAGTCCCAGGTCTCCGAAGCAAAATCAGTGTTAGACTCTGAGGTTTCTTCAGCCATGTTTGTAAGTACTGTTGTTGCTTCTGGTTTTCGCGGAAGGGTACTGAGCAATAATGGGACGGCTGATAATAAAATGCAAACAGTTTTTGAAAATCATCAAGTTGAGGGCTGAGTTAAGGGTTTGAGGGATTAAATCAGCGAGAAAACCAAAGTATATTTCACATGTGCTTGATATTGTGTGTGAAAAGCACAGTTTGTGACAGTGTGTCATATTAAAAGCTATGTTAATTATGTATATTTTGCTCACTAAGCAAAGACGTAGATGATTTTCTTTGGTGCGTTGAGTAAATTCACCAAAACATTTTTCAGTGTGCATATCAACACCAAAGGAAGTCATTGGACCATGTCCAGTATAAAGCCAGGTGTGCCGATTTCCACTGGCCTCTATGTTGACAGCAGCACACAGTCACGCTTCACTGACTTTCTCTCCATGGAGGCTGCAGGGCTTCAATCAGACAGCTCCTGTGTTTCTTATTGTTAGATATTCAGTCATGGCTTATTAAAAGACCCTTATTCTCAAACTTCTCAGGCAGGTCCAACTAACTACCAGCTGAAGAAGTCCAAAAATGTAGTCACTGTGGGGATGTTACCCACCAAGGTGATTTAAAGTAATGGGTGATAGATCCACCATGGTCCCACAATGGGGTTTTGTTTACTACCAAGCGAGCAAGAACAAAACTTAAAAGCACTTTGACAAGACATCGCTCTCAGGAAACCCCCGAAGCAACATGTCAGCATGATGTGTGTTCAGTGCCATTAGAGGAGTCCTATAAATCAGCTCGGCCTCCTCGTAAACTCAGCCCTGACACAATGTGACTGGGGCTTCACCTCCACTCTGTCCAGATCCCGTCCACATTCCCACCTCCTCAGGCCTTTTCTAGATCACTCCCAGACTGTCACTCCCACGAGAGAAAAAAATAAGCATGATAGTAACTGTTATCTGCTTCATAGAAAGTGGCAGTGAAGGGGTCTCACAGGGCTTTTCATACAGCAGGGCGCCTTGCTGGCTGTTGCTGGCTGTTTTGCCTGCGGTGAGGGTTGGCGGACAAACAGCCTCAGTAGCTTTTATACCGTCGTCTCATGCCAGGCAACTTCTGGAAACGGCACCAAGCTCGAGGGCTTTAAAACTTACAATTACTGACAAAGTTAAATGTCAGTGGGAGGGATATGATTTCACCCTGATCCTTGAATACAGCCCACTCTTACACTTGCAAAATATAGTGTGTGCATGTATATAAAGAAAGAAATTCAAGGAGTAGTAATTTATGCTCTTGTAACTTGAATATATTTACATTTGGGAATTGCTTGTTGACCAAAACCAAGAAAATGACCCAAAAAATATCGGAATATTGAAATAATTGCGAGATGCAAATTGAGATTGAGACACGATACAAGACAGAGATATAAAAGTGCAAAAGGAAAGCGAGACATGGCCTCAAGCTGCAGATCCAGTTTACTCACTTGGCTTGGCATCAGAAGAAAGAGTACAGAAGACATGATGGCAAACAGCCTGCAGCTCTTTGTGCCACAAACAACGACAGCACTGTTGTACCAGTGACTATTATACCAAATAAAAAGCAGCATTCACTTGAAGACTGTCACACACAAAGGAATGAGGAATGAACAATTGCATACTGTAACGAAATACAAAACTCGCTTGTCTAATTATGCCCCTGCATTAACAGAAATGAAAAGATACTTTAGAGTAAGAAGCAAGGACAGAAAGATCTGATGCACAAGCAGGAGGCGCTCACCCGTCCTGTGACACCGGACAGCCTCCTATTGTCACCTGGAACCCCACAAAGTTACAAAAGGCAGGAGCAGCAACTTACCTAGAAAGAGAGAAAAAAAAGGCAAAAAAGAGAAATTCAACTTTCCTCCAAAGCAGACTCTCTCCCATTTCTAAAACCCAATCCTTTATATTTTTTATTACAATTGAAATCTTAAGAATCAACAAACAAACAGCAATAACTATGTTAACAACAGACGTCTCAATAGCCTCATTAAGGCCGCAGCAGCTGCACTAACAGTGCCCCCTCCTGGCCACTTTAGGGAAAGAAACTTAGCCATGTGAACCCTCCGTCTTACAAGCGGCACAGGAGTCACCTTGTTTCAGTTTCCCTGCTGAATCCCCTTTCCCTAACAAAACAAAGCATAAAGAATGTAATTACGCTCCACTGAGAGTGGGATTAGAGGAAGGATTGGATGATTAGACAGGATGTGTCAAATTATGGAGGCAGTTGCTCTTCTGAATTACAGGAAACCCAAGGTTAATGGGATTAAGCAATCTCATCGGCCAACTCAGGGGGGCACTCGCGGGGACCGTTTCCAGAGTTATCAAACAGCATGACTGACAGCCTCGCTGACAGCTCCAGCACTCTTCAGTACACAGGACCCCATTAGGGGGCTACACTGCCTCTGTTTAATTGTACTAATATAGGTCAGCTAATGTTTCTAACTGGAACTACTTGTTATTTAAGAAAAGCTGAAATTTGGGTGATTACATTTTATAATAGCTGAACAATTTTGAGATTTGTGTTCATTTTGCGATTGAACTTTTTTTATTAGACAGTTCTGTCATGTGTGTTGATGTCTAAAGATCATTCAGATAAAACGTGATCCTTTCTTTACAGTCCAAATACATCTAAAAAAGAAAGCAGAAAACCTTAAGTACAAATTCTGAATACTGACATATGTTTAGCTAATCTCAAAGATTTCATGTTTTATATATGTCTGTGCACAGAGTGTAGGGGGAATGCTTTGTGCAACAAGCCTAGTCTTCACATGGGGCGATCGTGGCTCAAGAGTTGGGCGTTCGCCTTGTAATCGGAAGGTTGCCGGTTCGAGCCCCGGCTTGGACAGTCTCGGTCGTTGTGTCCTTGGGCAAGACACTTCACCCGTTGCCTACTGGTGGTGGTCAGAGGGCCCGGTGGCGCCAGTGTCCGGCAGACTCGCCTCTGTCAGTGCGCCCCAGGGTGGCTGTGGCTACAATGTAGCTGCCATCACCAGTGTGTGAATGTGTGCGTGAATGGGTGGATGACTGGATATGTAAAGCGGTTTGGGGTCCTTAGGGACTAGAAAAGCGCTATATAAATACAGGCCATTTACCATTTCACATCTGCAGTGAATCTTAACTCTGGCTGCAGAGAGAGAAACCTTGAATATAGTTATCGACTAATTCCTGCAGCTCAGATATCAGCTGAAGCATTTTGGAGCTACTGAGACTAAGACAGCTATATATGAGCCCTCTATCCATAAAATATAGACAGGATGTGTGCAGAAACACAAATACACTGTGAATAAATGAAGCTGTATAGAAACCTGGATGTAAACTTATGAGTAACTAATATTTCAAACAGCGTTCCTTCTCTTCTCTGTCCCAACGATGACAGCCCCTCATTTATACCCTTCACAGAAAGTGCAGTAGCAAGAGGAAATTTGTGATCTTTTGCAGATATGAAACAGAGCATGACCGGAGATACACAAGCACGGGAAACTAGGAAAATGAGTAAGCAAATCAAAGGGGAATACTTCTTCATCCCTAAATTACAGATTCCTATCTATATCATATAGGTCTTTAATAACAACTCAATGATGACGTTATTTTACTTGTCAAATTTGGCCAAAGAGAGCCCACGTACTGTTTAATTACTGAACTGGATGTGGTAGTCAGGTCTGACAATCAAGACGAGGGTGTTTTAACCTCACGAAATCAGATCTGTTCACCGAAGCACAGTCCACTTTTTAATCTAATCAAACTATCCAACACAAATCTATTTATTCCAGCTGTTAAATGTGTCCCTATTGTATGTTCTACTGTCTTACTGAAGCTACGGTCGCTTAAATTGTCAAAACAATGTCACCAAGCATCTTATCTGACCATACATAGCACCTCCTGTATGTCTCTGTTCTCGTTAGTCACAAAGATCTACACTCAGGCCTTTAATCTGCTGATTAGATCAGCCGCAGGTCTAACTGGCAAACAGGCTTTCAGCTGCTGGTCTTTCAGCCCTTTGTACACAAAGTAAATAACTCTTTATAGAGTAAAAACAATGGCTGACGCTGACTGCCTGCTACTGTTATTGTAAATGGAAAAAAGGGGATTTAACTACAAGAATCCAGCAAAGACCATGTGCATCATGTGGCCCACAACACTGGTGCCAGCCTGATGTAACAATTAGTCAGTGGCACCATTTCCTGATTCATGGTGCAACAATTTCAGTGCATTTACGCGCTGGACAATTAGTCTTTACAGAGAAAGCTGTGGGAAATTATCATGTTTGTTTCTGTGTTAAAAACCAGACAAATAGTCAATGAAATGGAGAAGTAGGCAGCAGATTAATCATAAATGCTGCAGCTGTGCATGAAATGAACATGCACTTGAACAGCCCTGCATTTGAGGATTATTTCTGCCATAATCAGGAATTAAGGCTTCACCATGTTTAGATATTTCTTTACAGTAATATTAAGAACATTAATATTTCCCAAATATGGTCAGATTTACTTATGAACAAACACATGTGGGCATTTGGGGCACTTTTTTGACACTTATGCATTATGTTCACATATCATCATCGGCAGTGTGAGATCTCTGAAGGATTGCTGTGCTGTCGGCACTGGTGGGTGTTGTGTTATGTGTTTCGCATGGCTACAGCAATAACTTTGCGGTGGACGGAACAGGAATAAATCTAACAGGGTCAAGAAAAGAAGCGGTTGCCTTCCTGCTTTTAGCTTACAAATAGTGCTACCCTGGTCTCATTGCAATGAAGGGACATTTCTGCAGCCTGGCCTGTAGCTGCTGGGATATAGTCACACTACATGGATATATGCTGGCGTTATTATGGGGCATCAACAAACTGTCCATGCTCTGTTAGTATGTCAAATTGTTTTTTTCAAATACTTATTTTAAAGGAGTTAATGAATATCACCTGTTGGTCATCATGGTGCATTGATATGTGTGTGAACATCAGTTTCTTTCTGTTGCTACGGACCATTAGAAGTAAAATTCATTCATTGTGAGTGCTGACACTGCATTAGACAGCTTTAAAGTTTTTAAGGAGTCAGTGCACATCACAGTGCAGCTCAGCACACCTGCTTTTTTGCCAAGTACACTGCAAATTATATATTTATTAGACGACCACTCGATGTAGTTGTAGTTTATACTGTTATTTCATCGGCACCTGTAACCCCGAAGCCATGTTTTATGTTTCTGTTACGGTAAATCCACCACTATGCGCAAGACATTTAATTAAAATGATGTTTTTAATGCTAAAATATAATTATTGTTGTCATCCAGGAATTTTCAAGTTGACTGTTTTACCAAAAAACAAGAAAAAAAAAACTGTAAAGCAGATTTTTTTTTTTTTTGAATTATCATGCCAAATCTCATGTTTTTTGTTTTTATGACAGTTTGTCTTATACACCGTTTAAGCACTGGATCTCCAAATGTTTTCTTGTATTCTTGTGTGGTGTTTGCAGCTCTTTTCCTTGGTGGATTAATAACGATCACCTGATTCATTACAAACAGGAAAGCACATGTTCTGTTTAAATTCATTTAGAAAGGAAACATCTCCATAGACATCATAAGATCTTGATGCTATCTTCAACATCAAGAGGAACAAAAAGCAACGTTTCTGGTGAATGTTTTCGCCAACCTCCAGTGTGCTTGTATGCACGGTGGTCAAACCACATATTCAACTGTTGTTTTTCTTGATTATTTCATTTCTGATAAGTATTTCTGATGGCATTATTTAAAAAAACATCCTCACTTTGTCATGATTTCCCCAATACCCCAAAATGCATTTTAACACTAATCTATATAAAACACATTTATTTATTTTATGTAAAAATATAACAGTCCATTTCATTAAATAAACCTCTAATAAAAGGTAGGGACTTGTCAAATGACCTGCTTCACCTTTTTTTTTTGTCTGCAACACAATACCACAAGAGGTCAAGTACTTTGACTCCTGCACCGAACTCCTTTTAACTGGATATCCTGTGGACCTGTGCTGCTGAAAAGCACAGCCATCTTTCTTTCACCAGCACGTATCCTTCAGAAAGCATCATTCATAACAGAAAACCTGCTGACAAGAGTTTGAGAAACCCTGGGGTAGAAAAAGTGCTGAAAGTAAAGGAGAATGTCTTCACTCTGGTTATTTTCTATTTTGAATAAAACAAAAAGTAACACTTTATTTAGTGTGGTAAGCCAGGAAACTGTTTTATAAGAGAGCAAAACGATACAAAAAAGAATACTTAAGAAAAAAAAAAACAGGTAGTGAAAAAGCAGAGATTTCAGTGAGTCAGTGAATGCACCACAATGTAACTTTTTTTTAGAACTTTTCTTCAACTGAGAGCAACATAAGCCTGAAATGAGGCTAAAATAATTGGGTCAAGACTGAGAATCGGCTTGTAGAAAGCAGTAAAGCAGACAGGAAAAAAATATGCTAATTTCTATAATAGCTGCTATGCACCTCTAAAGACATACAGCAGATCACCAGCAGGCTCCTGACTCTGTACCAAGTGTCTGAGAATAGGTGACACAAAGAGACAATGGGAGTGATGGTCCTGCAGTGACGACATGCTTACAAATGAACTCAGTCTGACTGAGTAAGCAGCGGTGTTCGACATATTAAGTAACTCCATTGGGAGCGCTCAGTGAAGCGAAGAGCCTTTGTCTCCACAGCCCTGGGGAACACATTCTCAGCCTATCCAAATGGGCAGGACTCCTTCAGATCCCTCTCCAGGATCATTTAAATGCCTCCGCTGCCTGGAAAACTTTTCCAAAGCGTTACCACATTTTGCCAGAATACTGCAGACAAACCACAGCTCCACACAGACACCAGCATTAGAAAAAGCTGCAACAGTCTGGTTGTTCTCTCCTCAAATTAGGGGCTTTCTGTCTCTCTAAATATAAATATATTTGTCTCTTACATGAAGTAGGCAACAATATCCATGACCTGAACAAATGTACATTCATTTAAATGCATAAATTATGAAACCGCAGCTAGAATTCCTAAACTTAACAAGGTCTTTCTTTTTCTAATTTTCTAAACTATTGATTTGAACGAGACCTACATTTAAATATCAGTGCTAAAGCTACAACTCTTTCCTTTTCCCTTGTAACACAGGATCAGCAGGTAGCATCATATGTTTCATTTTATAGATGAAATCTGAGAGAAATATTCACTTGTTATTATTTTTTCAAGTGTTAAAGCCATTTGAGTTCTGTAACATTTTCACAAGAAATCTGCCAGCCTTCTAAAATGAGTATATTTATTAGATAAATCAGGAACTACTCATCAAAAAAATATAACTAGGAACCTTTTAAAGGTTGATTTTGATACCCTTCATTTATAGGATAAGACATATTTCATTTTAATCTCAAAAGCTGTAAAATTCCCATGTTACAGAAGCCAAAACTAATAATCATAATCTGTAACAGAACTGCTTAAAAAGTAGGAATATCTAGATGCATTATATTCTATATGACAAAATATTAAACATAAGGTTAAAACTGAACAAAAGAAAAGTAATAGAGCTGATGAAAATGTGAATTTGCTTTTATATTTATTTAAAAAATCAAAATCTTCAAAATGGGGATAATAAGTGTTAAAATGACACTTTGCAGTACTGTATTTATGACGTCTGTGACACTGAAGTACAGCTGAGTGAGACACTTGAAAAGAGAAGGTGGGTGGAGCAAACTCTGATGATGTAAGCACTAATTATAAGCAAACACCGAAGCTCGCTGCAGCCAAACAAGCAGCAGACAGAACACAGACTACGGCTGTAGAGCTGTGTGTGATCAGCTCCGTCTCTGCACCATCGCCGGTCCCATCTCAGGACTCACGCTTAACCATAATTCCTGCTGTTACCACGGCGATGCAGCAGCCGCTCTGCACCAGGCGTTGAGTTCTGCATCTCCCGGCGCAGACGCATTCAATGTGCCGCATGCAGCAGCACCAGCCTCCCTCAGCATCTCACACACACACACCCACCCACCCAGCCAGGCTCATAAAAGACACCGCCTCACAGTGACCCCTGCTCCAACCCCTGTGGTCACGCCTGGACATCAAAGGGGAAGAAAAGCTTTTCACCTCTGTTATCCGCAGAAACGAGGCGGGAGAACAGGGGACTATAATTCCCCCATTTAACTCCCAGAAACGCTCACGACTGAACTTTTTCTTTACCCTGCATCTATACAAATGAGGAGGTCCTGACCAGAGAAGGATTGTGGGAAAACAAGGCGGTCCTGAAAGCATATGATGGTGATGACAAGTCAGGAAGTTAAAAAAAAAGAAATTATGGAATAAAGTCAGGCGTGGTACCTTTGAGAGAGCTGATCTCATGCTGGATAGACCTTCCAGGATCCATTCTCACGGCTGCTGAGTCTCCAAACAGCAGTTTGAGCCCTGCAATGTCAGCTCAGCCCTGAAGCACCACGCTGGAGGATGTAAACGTCCCTCAGCTAACGGCAGTCTGTTTCTACCACTCTCTGCCTCCCTCCCTCTCCCTCTCTGCTCCCACAGGACTTGGCAGCTCAGTGTTTTTGTTCTCTCTCTCTCTCTCTCTCTCTGCCCACTTGCACACAAACCCTGTCAGCAAAGAAATTGTGAAAGAGGGAAGCACACCTCCCTCTTTTCCAGCTCCTACCCCTCCCTCTTGCTGTTCCTTCTCATCCTTGTGGTGTTTCACAGGGAGGTGCCTCAACCAGTCATCCTCCACCATCACATCACTAGCACGCAAGCAGCTGGTGTCGAGCAGGCAGTGCAGAGCGTTTTTGACTCGAGTCGTGAGTGATAGGAGGGAAGAAAAAACCTTTAAATGAAGGTCAAATCCCCTGCAAACATATCTAGACTCTAAAATTAAGATAAACTTGACAAAGAGTCACTGTGTTGTTCATTTTTGCACTGAAACATTAACTATGATTCAGCATCTCCCAATAAAGTATTCCACTACTCGACTGGAAGAGTCCCTCTATTTTTCATTAAATGTACTGCAGAGGGGACCTCAGGGTGCTTTGGATGACAGAGCAGTTTTAGGAAACTGAATTTTGGAGCCTTAATAAAATGCACTCGTGCATCTTTTTAAGCACTACCATGATTCAACTCTGCAGAGGTCACAGTAATGAAGTCATTAATCAAAGCCACAAAACAAACTAAGATCACATCATTTCATCTCATGGATTAACAGCCATTCTCAGCATTCAATCTTATCATCAGATAAAGCATAAGAAAGTTCCTGTCAATGAACCAACAATCAAAGGGCTTACATTATCAGAGCCTTGACAGAAATATTTTAGAAGATGACAGCAAGGTTATGCTGACTTTGACTCAGCAGTCTCCTCAAGCCTCCAGTGACCGGCTGACATCGCTGCATTGTGCCTGAAGTCAGCAACAGCAAAAATGCTTTTTGCTTAAGCACGAATAAACCGACAGAGGATTGACGAGTGATCAGCATAACACACGGCTGTATGAAGAATCTGTGAACTTTTATAAAAGCACAGGAAACTTTCTTGCTTCAAATTCCAGTAGATGCATGCAACTAAATAAAGAACAATTCTAGTTGTTCAAAGAGATTTTATTTGTACTCAAAAACACATAGCAGGTGATAGGACATGCATCACACCAGAGTAACTGCACTATAATCAAGTGAGACTATTCAAGCAAAGCACAAAAAGTTTATTTTTTGATTTGTAATTGCCAGACATCGATAACAGATCTACTAAATGCAACTCTGGGAGCCTAAACATGACTGCGTGGCTTTTTCTTTGAGCCTGCCCCATCTAGTGGCTGGAGTGGACGGGGGTAAGTGGAGGTGATGATACCTGCAGGGTTTGTTTGAACTTCTGGAAACTGTATTTCAAAAATATTTGAAATAAATTGTGCTCAGATGTGAGGAGTCAGACATTTGCTGAGCTGCAATAAACAGTTCTCAGAAAAACATGAAAAAGGGAACATTATGGCAAGACATTAAAAAAAAAAAGATGATGAGAAAAATCTCATTTTCTGGTTCATGAGTGGAAACAGTGCTGCTCTCTACTGCTGACGTGTCAAAGCATTATGACAGTTGACAGGTAACGATTACGAGGAGAGCCGGCTTAGCTACACGTGAAACTCATGAGTCACTGAAACACAATGTGTACAAGAACCTCGTCTAAACCTGAGAGTCTCCCTTAAAGGAGAAATCTGCTTTACAATGCAATGAGTCAGCACAGACAACGTTGTGGTAATAGGCTTATAAGACCTAAGTTAGACTAATCCTTTGTAACCAGTCAGATTATGTTTACTCATAATCAAATAAGGAAGAGTAGGTTACGTCTATCAAACTCACGGGAAAGGTTCAGTCTCAGAGTCGGCTGTGTTTCCCTGCTAAGAGTTTTTTTCCCTTCCTAATTAATCGTTCAGTGGCCAGACTACTTAAAAGCACCTGTTACAAGCCAAAGGACGAGCTTTTAAGGTTCTCAGTGTTGCAGGTCTAAAAAGTTCCCCTGATCCATGACGCACAGATCTGACAGCTGCTTTCAATTAAAAAACATAAATAGCTGAAATGTTCCAAACAGCCTGCAAACCGAGCACTGACAATAAATCATCTTTAAAGAATTTTGACATCTAACAAAACAAGGTTGTTTTATGAGGTATATGAAAAACACGAGACGTGCATCAATCACTGGGGACAAATGTCTTCAAACCCTGCAGAAACAAACATCTCTGAGCTCACATGTAGACAGACGGGAATAAAAATAGCTGAATATTCCCTGGAAAAAAGAAGCTGCTGCTGCTGCCGTGGATGTTTTCTCACTGAGACACTTTACAAAAGGTGTATTTTCTCTCCTAACAGAGAGCTGCTGAATTCAACAGCTGGTGTCTGACCTTAAACTGTTTCACACTGATGCTTCAGTTGTTCTAGTGTGAGAAAAAAAAATGCCAAAGACACTACACCACTGTAGAGCACCTACATGACAAATAGTATCGTGATGTTGGCACATTTTAGCAAAGCGCAGGCCACAATCATGGAGGAGGTTATGTAGGCAGGATGTAATGACCACTTCTACAATCAATACAAAAATCAATGGCTCATCACAGATCCAGTTACAACAGCAGCAAAGAGATAAGCAGGGACCCAAGAAGCAAGGGCTAATTGGGAGAACCTGGAAGAGATTAAGTCTTTAAATGATGACAGCAGATCCTACAATAATGCAGTTTGTGATAGATTAACAAACAAGACCAAACGCTCATTTTTAGATTTGTGTAATCCACAAATCAGCCCTGTTTATTACTCCCTCTAGAGTACAAGAAAACTATCACAAAAAACAAAATTCTCAACCAAATTACATTTATTTATAGTTCCATATTTTATTTTATTTTTTTTACAATAAAAAGTCCCCAAAACAACACAAAAGTCACATGTAGCAACTCGGCTCAAAGCGCTTTACTGGTAGTGTCTTAATGTCCTTGGGGACCCAACCCCAACCAGTCGCAGCAGATGGCCCCGCCCCTCCCTGAGCCTGGTTCAGCTGGAGGTTTCTTCCTGTTAAAAGGGAGTTTTTCCTTCCCACTGTCTCCAAAGTGTTTGCTCATAGGGGGTCATATGACTGCTGGGTTTTTCTCTGTATGTATTATTCAAGTGTCTCCCTTACAAGATAAAGTACCTTGAGATGACTGTTGCTGTGATTTGGCGCAGTATAAAGACAGTGCACATCACACTAAAAAATACCATTTCAGTGAGGCAGGACAAACGACTGGAGCTGGTCTTGTGTTAGAAACTGCAGTTCTTCTAGTGGCCACTTGAGGCTGGCCCAGAGAGCGAGTCAAACTCGATCACTTCCCATGCTGAAATCTTTAACTTTACATCAGTAGTATTTGACTGAAGAAAAAATAAATAAAAGAAAGACTCCTTGAATTCTACAAAGATTCCAACGTGCTGAGATGCATTTAAGTTTTTCTTAAAATCAAGACATCAAGTTTGACAGATGGATAAACAGAGGAATGAAAAAACAACCAAGTAATTTGACTAATAAACAGGCCAACTCACTCACACTGATGTTGGTCCAAACCACTCATTATTTTAATCCAGTGATGCAAACCCTGACTGCTCTTTGCTCCTCAAACAGACACGTATATGAACTTTCAGAAGTTAGACTATTAAATCACATGATGCATGCATGTGACTCTAGAACAAGCAAACCTGTTTAATCTAATGACTCAGTCACTAAAACTGCGGCATTCCCCCTCGTCTTAGTGCTTTGTGAAAGTATGTTAAGAAACACGGCTTAACAACCGCGAGCTGCCTCAGATCTGCAGAACAGAGTAGAGCAAAGGACTTCACTAAGCTGGGAGGAAATTAAACCAGTGGTTACGACAAACAGCAAACACCACATGTGTGTCAAAATAAACACCCATCCCCAATTTTGGGCCTCTTTAAATGCTCATGCAACATATATACCACTTAAAGTTAAAAATAAGGCCCACCCAGTCGTAGCGTTGGTCTGTAAAGTGTTGTGAGCGCCAAACTAAACAGATGCACCTCCACACGCATATTTCCGTACAGGAATAAAAAAAAAAAAGCAAATCTGTTGCTAAAGGCTAGGGCTGTTCGATATAACAATATATATCGGATGACGATATAAAAACGTCTATCGTTTCATTTTACGCTATCGTTTGTTTCGTGGTGTCGCAAAATAAACTGTTTACGGCAATATTTTTTCATCGTTTTGATGGTCACTGTAGTGGTTATATTCATTTCTTAAAGTTCTCTCTTTCTCTTATATTTTATATAACCACACTACGGACGGACAAGCGCCTGTTTTTATGTGTTGTCGGTAAAACCATTGCGTGTCCGCTTGTTTATGTTCCACATAAACCTTTCACAATAAAGCTCAAGATCCTGTTGAGACTTAAACTGGATTACGTGAAAGAGCAGATTATTTACGGATGAAAAGTAAAAAAGAGCCGCCAGGTGCTAAAAAATAAACCTTAGACTCAAACGTTAGAACAAGCTTTTCCCCACAGCACGCCGTGTGATAAATACAACTTATGTCTAAAAATGTATAGTTTCATGCATCGGTTAAAACATTCGACTCCAGCTACATGACGCCCAGCTGGAAACACTTCACGCAAGTCGAGCTGCCCGAGATTCACAGAATTTACAGAAAATGTTACATTTTTGTGATTTATATCATTATCGGACGATAGATGTCTTATATCGGGATATGAGATTTTGGTCATATCGCACAGCCCTACTAAAGGCTGATTTGAACAGATGTGAGACTGAGTAACATACATCATTGCAAAGACTCAAAAAGCAAGGTTTTGTTCATGTCAGCAAAAATGGCCTCTGTGTTATCCATTTTTTTTACTTTAATGCATCATACCTACATTTTGGGGGATTTGCAGTAAGTTCCACTACCACATCAGACACTTCCACACAATCCAACAGACGCTCCTGCTATCCCTGTTTCTTATCCACTGAACTTTTGAAGTGGGCAAAGCTTTTCCCTGAAGGAATGTTTGGTTTCCAGGTGCCTCTTAAGCTCACTTGGCATCATGCTGGCATTAGTTAACTGTCCCCAGCAAATGCAGTCGGGCTGAAGGATGATGACTTCCCGCAGCGATTTCTAAAGATTGCTTTTTCGGTGGTTTTGTGGAAGTTCAAAGATATTTTCTTGTTGTTTATTTTTTTAATGCAAGCTTCTACTTTCAGCTAGGTGAGAGCTGTAGACAGATGTGCAAGAACAAAAATGTAAGACTTTGCATTTACATCTGGATACGTCTGGTTTTACGAAACAGTCCATAGTACCAGTATCGGTCATAATCAGGCCTGTGTTATGGTGTGTTGTTAGTTGGCTGCAGGGTAACCATCTTGTTGAACCGTAAAGAGAACATTATAAACGTTAATAAAGTTTAGCGGTTGACTGGTTAAGGGCTTTATGGGCCTGGCTTTGACATGATTCTCATTTCTCACTACAGCCCGTCGAGGAATTCAGTTTACCGTACTCTGCATTACACATGAAACCTGAAAAACCAGCTTCATAAAAACTCTAACAAAAGAAGTAAAATGAAAGGAACAGGTTTATTTCTCTACATGATATGTATGTACCTTCCACAGGGTGCATTAATAAAAACATCTGGTATTAAAGTGGACAATCTAGTCTCAGAAATAATTCATTTTAATTTGATTTAGTAAAGAGCTTTGGCCATGTTAAGGTTAGATATTCCCTCTTACGTAAATATTAATGTGCATGAACCTTTAATCACATAGGAACCTCACCTTGATGAGGAGCACTGGCAATAATAAGCATTTTCTGAACACCTACACACTAATGTTTTGAGATGGAAAAGGGTTAGTGTTCAAAACCAAAACTTGCACACCACCTTAGGAATTTCCTAGCTTGTGCTGGAGCCAATAACAAAGAAACATAACTCAGTGATTTGTTTTTTGATTAACTGTCAACTTTCTCCTTTTCAACTGTGACTATTTTGGGGGATTTCATTCCTGGAGTTTACTCTTAAAAACAGCACAGTCCTACACAGTAAAAACTATTGTTTCTGTGCATATTTGAGGAGTCAGAGAAAATTCAATTTCCCAGCTAAACATCATTGTGAGGTATATTAAGCCCCCTGGCTCCACACCAGTTTGAATGATATTTCTGTTTCCAAGCAGCGGTGCCAAAGCCTCCAGTGCCTTTTAATCCCAGGTGGAAGACCCGATACACCCGCTCCACCCCTCTGTGGGATGTGGCTCCTCCCACTATGGAAGTTCAGCCATTAGAAGCTGGAGTGTCACCAACATACTCTGGGCTTCAGGGTGGGGCGTGTGGAGGAGTAGGTGGTGATACCCCCACATCAGTTCCTGTCTAGGTCCATCGGTGATATTAAACTCCCTGTGCAGTTGTTGGAGTTCATCTGAACTCAAACAAACAAGGCGAGAATTCAGCAGCTAAAAATAATCTCTTCACTACTGCCACTCCCTGATTATCTCACACATAAAAAGAGCCCATTTTAACATCAACAGCTGGTGGATGTCATCCTGTTTATATCATGGCCACTTGGTGACAAATTTCCCGATATTAACGGAATTAAAAAAAAAAACATCAACATCGACTGGTTTGTGGACTCCTGTTGAGTTTGCTGTCAACATGAACTCAGCGATGGGTGAAAATGACTGAAAGTCGAGGACACGGCAAAAGCATGTAGTGAAACCCGACTGAAAGTAAAGTCATCAAAAAAATGTTTACGATTATTTTCTTTGACTTGATCAGAGGAGTCGCCCCCTACTGGTCATAAGAAAGAATTCAAGTTTAGGATTTAAAAAGTAAATACAGAAATCCTTTAAAGTTACATTAATCTTTTACAGAGCATGTGTGTGTATTTACATAAAATCTATGCAAAACTTCACTATGTTAACATTTAAATTCTAAAGCGAGACTCATGTTGCCGGTTTTATGCCACAACCATATACCAAACCTTCAAATATTGGGCAAGTACTATTTTCAATGCATTTAACTGCATGTTACGCTTCCAGTCATTTATGCAACTATTTCGTTTTGAAACTTTTTGGTCTTCGCAGCAATAGAATTATTACATTATATCGAATTTTGGTTACACAATTTATGCGTAACAGAAGCTCCCAGGAAAGGAAAGGAAAAGAAAGCAACCACAGAGGAATCTGTGTGTGTGTGTGTGTGTTCTATGAGGCTTTGTCTAAAGTCCTTTCAGAGAGGAGAAAAGGAGCACTTTTCAGGAGGACCACAACACCAGAGGAATTCACAGAATGTGTCATGATGACATATGTTTTAAGGCTTGTTGTCTTTCAGATCTGCACTCTGAAAAAGACACATTGAGGATGTCTGTTTTCCTTTTGGGTGTCTCTGATTCACCAGAGTCAGGACACCCAGAAGTAGTTTATTTACGCTGAACAACGTATCCATTGTGTGTGAATAAGATCAAGATCACTAACACGTTTTCAAACACTCATCGAGCTTTTAACTTCTGCAGTATCTTTCTCCGGGAAATTAATATGCTACTTTTTGCAGGCACTCTGTTTTAAATTCTTTCAATGTTGCAAAGCACTAGAAAATAAATAACTTGAGTAGTAACTTCTGAGATGAGCTCATTCTGTTTCACCTCTAAAAATGAGACGAGGTGAGACAGAAATCAATATAAACGTTATTGTTGAATCACCGCTCCAGACAAACTGCTCATAGCCTCGTTAGTATTAAAAAATAAAAGAAGATAGAAGTTGCAGACTTCAAGGGTCGTGGTGTGTGAAAAAAGCAGCAGCAGGGATTTTCAAACCCTGCAGAAAAACAGTGAGAATGCCAGTCAGCTCCCTACTGGCATTCCTGGCATTAGTCGGGATTACTGCAGCATGCCATAAACGGGATGTTAGCACCATTGTTCAGCGACCCAGGACAAACATCAGGCTGGGATCTCTGTGCTTCCTGATTCAAAGGTTAGACTAAGAGATGAGCAGAAGTATTCAGGTAAGGTGGGATGTGCTGCACAAATACAATGTCTTTATCAGGGAGATGAAAGAAGTAATTGTAATATTATGAATGAAGACGTACTCATACTGAGCAAGCTAGTTATATTAAAAACCTAAGAGTACATCCTGTCTCACGATCCTGGCTTTCAGTGCTGACGAGTTTTTGTTGTTCCTTCTTGTGTTTCTATTTTATCCATCTCTGCCTCTCCCTGTCTCGCCTATGCAGTAGTGCCTTTTGTCTTCCTTAGTTCTAGTTCTGGTTTTGGAAGTACATCTTATTTTATCTTCATGCTGAGAGCTTCTACATGGCGTTTTATATTAAACAGCTTGACATGAGAACTGTATCCTGTTTTTCATCTAACTATAAGCAGCAGAAAAACCAAAGTGATCTTTATTCCAAAATACAGACCTTTTCCTTTAATCAGTCAATGAAATGGATTTGTGGATACAGAACTTTGTGCTGTAGTATGCTGCAACTACAAATCATATCACGTGGTGTGGAACTATATTTTAATCTATTTTTGTAAGCACTTACAATCTTTTATAGCTCGACTGTGCAGAGCGCTCAAGACGGATAAAATAACAGTTTGTATATGACCGTATCCTGGAGACTGAAATCTCCCTGCGACCAGAATGATTTTTCCTCCAGTGACATCATCCTCTCAGACAGGTTAGAAAGACATCTTTCTGTGTGTCACTGCTATCACTCAATAACCCACCGGACACACTGTACAAAACCTGTGCTTTAGAGCACTGTGGGGAAGTAAAGAGTGACATCATCCTATTCAGTGACCTGAGGTTGATGATTATTGATCGATTCTTTTCCTCTCTCTCGCTCTCTCTGGCCTTAAAACGGACAGTAAACAGTTAAAGCAGCTGTGCGGTTAGAGTGGCAAGCGAAGGGAATAACAGCTGTCCAACCTTCAGCTGTGTTGTTTGTGTTTTATCAACTAATATGTTAATTTGATCAAACATTCAGTCAGCTGCAGTTTAGACAATTTAGAGGTGCCAAAAACTGCAGTTCCTCTATTGACCACTTGGTACTCCAAAAGCAAGTCAGTCCCCATGTTTAAAGACTAATAAACAAAACATATAAATTAAAAATAAAATTGAAAACAAAAATAAAACAAAACTAACTGCTTGGTCTCTTCATAACAACTCCACAGAAAGCTGGAAAACCAGTTGATTTTAGCAGAAAGCTAAACCAGTACCACAAAAACATTTTGTGATGTTTATTGTTTGGAGCATTTTTAACACAATTCTCTAACAAATCTGGTTTGGTGTGTAAAAAAATGGAAAAAACAAAACAAAACTGTTCAAGATCCCCGTACTAATTTTGGTGTGTCAGACTCAAGTATGTTAACAGGTACCTGTATTTGTGCCATGCATCCATAAAACCTATACACACACCTGGTAACCACGCTTGCTACTCATCACTCCGCCCACTGGTCCAAATATATTCAGTTATTTTTAAACTTTTTTAAAAAAAAATATAAGTCTATGCATAAAGATTTATTCTTTTTTGTGCACAAAATAAATAAATACAAAAATCAAGACAATTACATGTGGCTGAGAGCTCAACAGACATCTGGTGTAATCTAACTGAATACACAGTATTACAAATATACTGGTGACTGCCAGTGCTACCCCTCAGCCTCCTAGCAGATGAACGTATGGTATAAATTTAAATCCCGGTGACTTCCTTTTTGCATTATTGCATCCACAGATGTTTAATAGATGCATCAACAAATTCAATTTAAAAATCCTACTTCACATCGTTCTCGAGGTATTGCATTCACAAACTGGGGTGTCCATGCTGCTTGTCTGTCCACCTGGTAGGGTGACAACAATAATCCAAACTGCAATGCTTTAAAACTAATTTCCTAACCTCCTGACCCTCTGTACTGTGCAAAAGTCTTGCTTAAGTAATAGTTCTTCAGGCTTTCTGAAGGTCTTTCAAAGATTTTCAGTCCGAGTCTTATAGCTGACTATTTTCAGAGCAACGTTTTTTTCTTTGTTTATTTGTTGCCCACTTAACACTGCGACTGTGACAATAAAAATATAATATTTCTGATCTAGTTAAAGACTAAAAGAAAGTTCATACATTGAACATTTTGCAGTGTGGTTACATAACAAACGTCAGCTGTTATTGACTCCATGGATTTGGGAGGGCACTAATCCTCTGCTCCAATACAAATCCCATCTCAATTACAGCGGCTCTCACCAGCAAACTTTGCCAGGCTGAGTTCACTTCACGGCGGTTCACAGTCAGGATTTCCATTCCTCCGCAGACTTAAAGCAGTTCCACAAAAGAAACCAGAGACACAAACCAATTACATCTATATGCCATTTATCATCAGAAAGGATTTGGACTACGTGAAAGAATGTGAGGGCATCTATTAGATAAAGAGGCATGACCAGCACAGAATCAGCCAGATGACTAGTCTTACTGCAGGAACTGAAAGGTTTCTGAAAATCACAGCAGACTGGCTGATATCCTCTAAGATTTCAAAGCGCTGTACCTAATCCAGGAATAAGACGTTTCTGAGGTTGTTGTTGGCTTTAGAATATGTTTAACAAGTTGAACGGCCTTATGAACATCAGAAAGAAGAACTTGGTGTAGCTAAGGTCAGATTTCAGATAATTTTACATATAATAACTCAGATAATTACACAGCTTGTGCCTGGTCTACCACTTTTTTTTTTTTTTTTTTTAATGCAGCAACATAAAAAGTTAAAAGCCTAAATCTACACTAGTTGAAGATCGACCACACACAAAATACATGCTGTAACTGAAATGATTCACTGAATATAATTCTTAAAATTAGTATTTTGACAACTTAGGTTTGGGTCCTTTTACATAAAGATACTTATAATCGCAAAGAATTGTAACTCATGAGTGAGGAATTCCTCCGGATTCTTGATTGGTCTGAGAGTCAACCCCTGGTGGGTTTTTGTCATTGGGCTTGAGGCAGTACTGAGCAGTTTTTGCAGAGTGGTGATGTGCGTCGGTCTTGGGCTGCAGCCATTTTTAAATAGATAATACATATCAAACCCACATTCATATCACTTCCATGAGAAGATTGCATTGTAACGAGATGATATTCACCTTGCTCGTGTGGGATTTTGTTGTTGCTGCTGATTTACATGCTTAACGTGCAGCAGTCTGCACGGAATATGTTTAAAGGTGAATAGAGGTGATAGAGGTTAAAGGTGAGCTTTGAGTCCTCTGCAAGGGTATAAAAGTGCTATATAAGAATGAGTCCATTTACCATGTTTAAGCAGAACATACAGACTAAAAGGTCACCTTATAAACTCAAGAGAATTAGCAGACAGACAGGTGAGAATGGCCTACTGCAGCTTCTGAGTCCTCACTCATCTACCAGATACTGAGC